>NC_137464.1:165844859-166444859 GCF_964235325.1 Thermobia domestica | reverse complement strand
ACGTCGTTCCCCTACACTACTCAATTCTTTAGATTTTGGATTTCCTACCTACTGCTCACATAGTACTGGTACGTAGCGGGCCCGCTTCTGTGGAATTATATACCTCTATAATCGGAAACACACTTAATTGTTTGCATACTTCCACAAAACATACAAACACCAAATTTTGCATACTTGTTCGTCATTGGGATGTGAGTAATGGGAAAGTTCCGATATCACGTAAAAGGCGACATTTTCCATGTAAATGAAGTGTCGAAATTTTTCGTCGTTTTGAAATGCTGGTTTTTAGAGTAGTTCCGCACACCATAGAAACGTCATATTTTTTCAGGCAGTGAAGCTAGGAACATAGTTTATGATAGAAAAAAGAGTATTAAATTTCGTTTTCGTTTCGCGGCGCAAATCGAAAAAATGTTAAATTTGTAATGGCTGTATCTAGGATGTAGAAATTTCGAGGTGATGTTTATTCTGATGCGTAGTTTGCGAATCCGCCCTTAAACTTGAAAAAAATAGTCATGTTCGGTGTAAGAAAGTGCTAGGAATGTTATAAGGGGGCGTCTAATTCTACACAATTTGTAGATATGGTGGAATCACGAAATTGCGTTCAAGTGTGTAGAGTACAGTGTCTACTTCAAACCGGAAACGATTGCAAAATATCTCTCTCCCCTTTTATGTCCCTCGTTAAGATACCAGCGTATACCTAATTTGGAGTGAATACCACAAATGGAAAGTATAAAATATTAATTTTAAGGAAATACACACACATACAGGGACGTACGCAGGGGGTGGTTCCTGGGGGTCCGGACCACCCCCGAAATTCCAACTTTTGTGTAAATGTAGCCTAATTTTTGGGACAAGTTTAGGAATTTCAATATAAAATACACTGATATTGAGTTTGGACCCCTCCCGAAATAAATTCCTGCGTACGCCACTGCACACACACGCTCATACACACACACAAATGGGCACCTCTTGAAAATTGTCTCGTCGGCAGCGTACATATTTATAATATATAAGATACGTGGGAAAGTGCCCCTTTCGATTTAATAGTTTTAGTTGCGGGTCCGGTTGGAATGAAATGCCGTATATGATAGAGTCAAGCTTATTTTCAATCACCTATGCTATAAAAATAAACTTTCAAAGAAAGAAAAAGTGACAGAAAAACTTGTTGGGAATAGAACCCAGGTCTCCCGCCTAGTAGGCTCACGTCGTTCCCCTAAACTACTTTTTTTTTTTTTTTTAAAGTCAACTGACTCACCGAACGTGGTCCAGTAACTTACTCAAACTACTTATATCTAATTTTACTTGCTTTTTACTCATTTTTACTTGCTTTCTGCAATTACCTAGAACGACAGGGACACGAACACAGAAATATCGAGGACAGTTAAAATCACAAAGGCTCTCCGACCGGGAATCGAACCCGGGACCCCGTACACTACTCAATTCCTTAGATTTTGGACTTCCTACCTACTGTTCACATTTTTTTTAACAACTTTTTTATTAACTAATAGAGTTGGATACATTCGATCATTAACACAACTGCAGAACAATATAAATATATACAGCTAATAATGCACAATGTAACTCAAGGGAAGAGAAAAAAAACTGCTTATGGAGCATAGATACAAGTTGTACATTTTGTGCGTTTTTTTAAAACGTATGTAGCATATACACAAGTTTTACAAATGACTAAAAACTCATTGGATTAACAAAGGAGTACAAATTAATTACGCGTATATGGTATTGGCGAGAAAACGAGCAAAAGTACAAGTTTTCATAATGGAACTCATTTTGTCATAATTAGTTTGAAGATATTCAATATAAAACGAAGAATTACCTGCAGTTTCCACTGAGGGTACATACGTAATTGTTTGAGCTATAAGCCAGGTAACAGCATTGTGTTTCGTTTTGGGATACAGAGAATATTCCGGTCGTAACAGGAGATTGACCTCGATTGAGTGACGAGGTTGACGCATAATAAGACCCAAAAATCGCTGCAATTGGTACCAGATTTGTTTCCTGTTCACACAAGTTGTTAATCTATGACACAAGGAATCAGCAGCACCGCAGAAAGAACATATTATATCAGCACTAAACCCACATTTATTTCGTTTTACTTTCGTATCTACAATGTCATTCACTACTATGTACCAAATTTCACAAAATTAAATCCCCACGTTAAGCGGGTTTGCATATCCAGGCTCCTAACTATGAAAACATTTACGCTCAGTCCAACCTCAATCATTTCGAAATTCAACCTGTTTTACGTATGTTATTAGGACATAATATCGATTGTGATTTATTCTAAAAACACTTTTATACATTGCAAGAGCTGTAACGTCCAAATATTTACTGAGAACTCATAGTCGTATCGGAATAAACAAAAGCGAGTATGGAACAGTAAACTGCTTTCACAAAAGGAAAAAGAAGATCTGCAAAAGGCATACAAAACGGTCGAGTGGTTTGGGTCGATACACTATCAATCACATGTTTGTGAGTTCAAACCCTGTAGCAAGTTGTTTCTTTTTTGAGTGTCTTCCTATTTTCATCCGGAGGCTGAAACTATTTCTTTGAGTAACTCATTGAAAACTTCTTTTGTTTCAAATTCGATTAGAACAGAACATTATATGAATTGCGAATCTTAAATCCATAGCTAAAAAAAATGAAGGATACTCACTACTCTATTATCCTCTGATTTGTAACGAAAAACTATTTATAAACAGTGGTGACTTCAGAAAATTATCCTCGGGGGGAATTTCAATATGCGGGTGGAGGGCAAACCTTGGTAGTCCACATTGAGCACGATCGAATATATGGTCCTGAAGGCGGAAATTTCTTAGCTCGAGAGGGGTCTCAAATTCTCCCTCAGATCACGTCCTGAAAGCATCATTGCTTAAAAGCTTTTCGTAACAAATATAATATTACACTTGTTTCTCGTTCTACATTTAGAATTGGTAAAATCATAACTTATAGAGGATTATAATAAAAACATAAAAATTACAATACCAATCATGTATAAATTATCCTGTAAGTTACCAACTTTGTGTCAGATTAAAACTCAAATATTTGTTTTCAGATTGCACTTAGAAGTAAGTCCTCTCTATATAATCCTGATTGGAAAGCCATGTTTAACACTAATTAATTAATCAATATTTATACGAATTTTTTTATTTTACTATTTTTACTATTCAATATTATATACACTTCATTTCCAAAATCAAAATCTCGAAAATGTATATTGTACGAGTGCAGACTCGCAAATAAATGATTATTAATCATATATATTGGTGTCTATTCGAAATTCTATTTAATCGAATCCGACAAGAACACAGACAGAAATATCGAGAGCAGGTGAAAAAAAGAGACAAAAAAGCGTTGTACCCGGCGGTGACTCGAAGTAAGTTCGAAGGTTTCTTTCTCAGCCGAACGCCTTAGACCACTCGGCTATGGTAGCAACTAGTGATTGTAGCAAAGACTTCGAGTAGTAGTTGTTATTACAGAATAACTTTTTCTATTGCCTAAAATTTAAACCTAATTTACTTTAATATAATATATATATTAATTTGTTTCATGAACGTTTTCGTTACTTTGATGAATGATGTATGTTGTTGATATAGATTCTATTACACGTTCTTTCGTAAATATTATAGAAAGTATCAGGGTTATTTATGATCTTTTATGGAAATTAACTGGCTCATGCGCAGTACACAGACAGTTCAATTGGAAGGCGAGGAATGAAACGCTTACACACTGTTAGAATGTGGTTAGAATGTTTCCCTCCCAAGCAGTAATTCCCAACCGAGGGACGGCGGGACGCACTTCCTCCTCCTGGGGTGGCGTGAAGGGTTTACGAAGTCTCTTCGTTGTCTTATATTTCTTGAATGATTATACACAATATCCAGTCACATCTTCTACACATTTGGAAGTGATAAATCGTAGTATAAATAAACCGTCCTCCACACACAGTGATTGTTGCTTTTCCAAGATTATAAACTGAAACACTTTTTATTTCAATAGAATATAAAAGTTTCAATGGGAGGGGTTACAACCCCCTCAACCCCCTTGGTCTTCGATATGTCACCGCCTAAACTGTAACTTTCAAGTTAGAATCGAAAAATGGAGACATGTGACCTACTAAATATATATTTTAGTTCATTATACATTTTCATAAATAAAATATCCACAATTACAATGACAGTAAATGCTAAGTAATTATTGTAAATCTTTGTACTTTCATTTTCCCTCTTTCTTCTCAATTAAGCTTGAAAAATGTAAAGTTAAGAACTTCAAATATTACCTATATTTTAGCGTATTACAGAATTATAATTAATAGAATCCAGCAGGATCACAAACAGAAACGTCAAGAAGAGGAAAAACCAAATTGTACTGGGGTGGGAGTCGAACTACTCTTGAATGGTGCCTCAGAATCTCTAGCCGAATGCCTTAGTCCACTCGGCTAATGTGACAAGTTAATAATGTAGTAAGCGTGTTTCATGTTCAATCTTTTGTTACAGTATGAAATTTATTTTTTATTCTCTGAAGTTTAAGCCTATTTTGGCATGATGTAATAGTCTGTTGAAATTGTTTTATGTTTACGGTATTCTTTACTTTGAGGAATGATGTTGTTAATATAGGTTCTATTACGTATTCGTTCATAAATATTACAGCAATTGTCAGGATTATTTATGATCTTTCATGAAAATTGACTGGTGCATGCGCAGTAGAAACAGAAAGATGCACTTTGCCGACATTTGTCATACACGCCAGAATGCAAATTTCTAACAGGTTCTCAAAATGCCTCGTTCTAAAGGTTGTGGAGAATGTCTGTTGCTCTGAGAGGAGAAATCATAGGCTGAGCAAAAATGGGCCTCAGATTGCTAGAGATCTGGGATGTGACAAGAAAACGGTCAAGAAATGGGTTCAGCGACATGAAGAAGGTGGTGAATGGTTCAGGTCTCGGTCAAGAAGTGGAAGGCCAAAAGTGACATCTGCAGCTCAAGATCAAGGTTTAGTTACAGAAGTAATCAACAAACCTCTACGCCACACGTCAATCCTCTTGGACAAAGCCAGAGAATATAATTGTTCTCACGAAACAATAATAAGAAGATTATTGGGGGCTGGTCTACACTGTTCAAGACCCACTAGGAAGACTCTCCTGACTGAAACTCACAAGGCCAGACGAATGGAATGGGCACAGAATAACATAACCCAACCTTAGTCACATTGGGACTTAGTCATCTGGACCGACGAGAAGGTTTTCAAGTCTAACCAACAAGGCAGAGTTATATTGTATAGACCGCGCGAAATCCAGGTATGCTGAACAAAATATTATCAGAACTTCTTGTTCAGGACGAATATCAGCACACTTTTGGGGATACATGACGGCTGCTGGTCCTGGAGATTTGGTTGCGGTGCCTGAGAGAATGAACAGCAGTGTTTACATTAATATCCTTGAAAATACGTTGTTACCGTTCTTAGAAAGAAACTTCCCTGAACAGGAAGAATATATATTTATGCATGACAACAGTGCTGTTCACACTTTCCGGCAAACACGAAAGTGGCTAAGTGAATATCCAGAGTTAATTTGTATTGAGTGGCCCCCTCTATCCCCAGATTTGAACCCAATTGAACATCTGTGGGCCTACATGGTGCAAGAATGGGAAGAGAGACGTGAAGACAGAGGCCAAACGTTTCTTCAAAATCATGTTATGGAACTGTGGCAACATTTTCGTGACACACCGTCGTATTGCTCGAGACTTGTATCTAGTATCCCCTCCAGACTTCAAGAAGTTGCTGACTCTGGAGGTGACTACACGAAGTACTAGTGTGTTATTTTTTGTGTAAACATTTATTTAAGTTTCATTTATTTATTATATTTTTTCAAGAGCAATACTTTCGTTCTTCATTCTTTTCCTTTGCTTGTTTACTTATTAGTTCGTTAAAACGTAAAAGAAGAGTAGTATATCTTCAAAAAGTATTTGTGAATTTACTTTGAACGTTTCTAAGAATACATTTACTTTTTTTCTTACTCTATATCATGCCCAATATTACTTTCATTTCAGTTAATTAATAACGTTATTTCACATCTTGCATAAAAGTATTATTGTTTTTTAACGATATTTTTCCTTTTGATTGTGTAATTTCTAGTTTCATTGAATTATCTCAATTCGAATGAATAAATCACATTTTGTTTATTGTCCCTTCCTTAACTAAGTTCGAATTCGAGAACAATGTGGTGTAATACAGGCCGGTAGCCAGCCCAAAAATGTAGGGGGGCGGCTGAAGTTAGGGGGGGCCCGAACCAACCATATTATAGTTCATCACCATATGATAGTTCATTTGCAAGCCTACCGTGGAAATTTTAGATGGGGCCCGCAAAAATTTAGGGTGGGCCCGGCCCCCCTAGACCCCCACTGGATACGGGCCTGGTGTAATATACGTTCTTTATTCTTCATATTGTGCAGTAATGACAATATTAATTATTTTTCATGAGTCCAGTTGATTTGTGAGAACTTGGACAAACATTAAACTGGTGATTCTTTTCGCAAGCGTAAAACACATTTTAGCTGTTCTTTATACTTCACAGCGATGAAACATTCTAGCAGTGTGTTAGCATTTCCTTCCTCGCCTTCCAATTGACCTGTCTGTGTACTGCGCATGCGCCAGTCAATTTCCATGAAAGATCATAAATAACCCTGATACTTTCTATAATATTTACGAAAGAACGTGTAATAGAATCTATATCAACAACATACATCATTCATCAAAGTAACGAAAACGAGTTCATGTAACAAATTAATAGATATATCAAAGTAAATTAGGTTTAAATTTTAGGCAATAGAAAATGTTATTCTGTAATAAGAATACTACTCGAAGCCTTTGCTACAATCACTAGTTGTTACCATAGCCGAGTGGTCTAAGGCGTTCGGCTTGTAAAGCACCATTCGAACTTACTTCGAGTCACCGCCGGGTACAACGCTTTTTTGTCTCTTTTTTTCACCTGTTCTCGATATTTCTGTCTGTGTTCTTGTCGGATTCGATTAAATAGAATTTCGAATAGACACCAATATATATGATTAATAATCATTTATTTGCGAGTCTGCACTCGTACAATATACATTTTCGAGATTTTGATTTTGGAAATGAAGTGTATATAATATTGAATAGTAAAAATAGTAAAATAAAAAAATTCGTATAAATATTGATTAATTAATTAGTGTTAAACATGGCTTTCCAATCAGGATTATATAGAGAGGACTTACTTCTAAGTGCAATCTGAAAACAAATATTTGAGTTTTAATCTGACACAAAGTTGGTAACTTACAGGATAATTTATACATGATTGGTATTGTAATTTTTATGTTTTTATTATAATCCTCTATAAGTTATGATTTTACCAATTCTAAATGTAGAACGAGAAACAAGTGTAATATTATATTTGTTACGAAAAGCTTTTAAGCAATGATGCTTTCAGGACGTGATCTGAGGGAGAATTTGAGACCCCTCTCGAGCTAAGAAATTTCCGCCTTCAGGACCATATATTCGATCGTGCTCAATGTGGACTACCAAGGTTTGCCCTCCACCCGCATATTGAAATTCCCCCCGAGGATAATTTTCTGAAGTCACCACTGTTTATAAATAGTTTTTCGTTACAAATCAGAGGATAATAGAGTAGTGAGTATCCTTCATTTTTTTTTAGCTATGGATTTAAGATTCGCAATTCATATAATGTTCTGTTCTAATCGAATTTGAAACAAAAGAAGTTTTTAATGAGTTACTCAAAGAAACATTTTCAGCCTCCGGATGAAAATAGGAGACACTTAAAAAAGAAGCAACTTGATACAGGGTTTGAACTTACAAACATGTGATTGATTGTGTATCGACCCAAACCACTCGACCATTTTGTATGCCTTTGCACATCTTCTTTTTCCTTTTGTGAAAGCAGTTTACTGTTCCATACTCGCTCTTGTTTATTCCGATACGACTATGAGTTCTCAGTAAATATTTGGACGTTACAGCTCTTGCAATGTATAAAAGTGTTTTTAGAATAAATCACAATCGATATTATGTCCTAATAACATACGTGAAACAGGTTGAATTCGTGAAATGATTGAGGTTGGACTGAGCGTAAATGTTTTCATAGTTAGGAGCCTGGATATGCAAACCCGCTTAACGTGGGGATTTAATTTTGTGAAATTTGGTACCAAAGGATTTATTTTCTGCTGTTAAATATTTTGAGTGTATATTACGAAATATTATATGCCAATTGTATTCTGGTTCTCTTTCTATTAATTTGCATGGTGATAACTGTTGTAGGTTGTGCATGTACCATTGTTTACTTGCTAAAGTCAAAACATCGGGAGTTCGCTGACATTGATAGATATAGGCACACAAGACATTAGTTAAGTAAGAGCAAGTGGAGGGGAGGGAAGCGATCGCCAACGGCAGTGTTGGATCGATCGTATCCAATAAATATCGCAGCAAGTCTCTAGTGGGAGAGGGTACATCTTCAACTAAGGCAGTCAAGTTACGTCTTATAAACAAACTCTCAGCCTTGAACTGCACGTGAGTCATGTTAATGCCTCCGTTCGCTACCGATAAACAGATGTCATTATAGCGAACACGAAACACACAATTGTTCCACAAAAACCAACCACAAACACTTTGTAGTTTTTTGCCTGCTGTAGAAGGCAGGGCAAGGACGTTAGCAACATACCACAGTTTACTCAAAATATAAACGTTGAGAAGTCGAGCACGAGACAATAAACATAGTGACCTACATTTATGCAAGAGACTTAAATGCCTGATTTTATTAACGACAAGGTCATAATTATATTTTACTGTTTCAACAAGATTACTCATAAATGATATTCCTAGTATTTTAATCCTCGATTGAAATGCAAAGTCCTGAATTTTACTAAACTCCTCAGAATTATATATTATAAGACCGGTTGATTTTTTTCTATTCAAGAGAGCTCCAGACACTTGTTGATAATTAGCAACACTTTGCATTAAAAGGTTATAGTCATGAACAGAATGCAGGAAAACATTGACATCATCAGCATATCCACACACACGTAGAGGACGTGCAATAACATCAAAACCCTGAATCTTGCGGTTTACATCATACAAGAAGGGTGCAATAGCCAAGGTAAATAATTGTAAGCTTATAGGATCTCCTTGTCGAATACTACGAACTACTTTGATGGGAAGGGTAAGATGACCATTAATATTTAATTTATTCGCAGCGTCTTTATAGAAGAATTTAAACCATTGTATAATGCGAGCATTAAAACCAAAACCAGTCAAAACTCTCCACAAATAGGAATGCTCAATGTTATCAAATGCATTCTGAAAATCTAAATTAACAATAGCTGCGGTAATCTCACAATCTTGACATATTGTAATACAATCTCTAACATTCATTAAAATCTAATATATAGTCTTACCCTTAACTGCAGCATATTGCAAATCACCCAGCAACTTATTCATATATGGAGCTAATCCAGAAGCCAAACAACGACTAATAATTTTAACATCAGTATTTAAAAGGGAAATAGGTCTGAAATGTTCAACCATTGTTGGTTGAGGCACTTTGGGTATAAAAATAGTGACAGCAGGATTGGGTCGACAGATATGTTCGGAAGCAAAAAACCAAGCATTGACCACATCAGTAAGTGTCTGACCTATGACGGGCCAAAGTTTTTGATACAATATACCCGATATTCCATCTTGTCCGGGCGATTTTCCTGGCTTTGCAGCAAATGTTGCCAACTTTACTTCTTCAAGGGTAAAGGGCGCCGTAAAAGACATATTATCATCATCTGTTATGACTTTAGGAATAACTTCAAAAATAAAATTGTCAACATCCAGTCCTCGTGATTCACCAACAAGTTTTAAATAATGATCATAAAAGACCTTTTGAATTGCAAAAACATTCTTGCAGGGATCTCCATCCGGAGTAAGAACCGTCTTGATCAGGCGGCGCTTGCCACGCCGGTTTTCTTGCAAAACGTGAGTAAGAGAACACTGTTCAGTAACATCAAACATAAGAGCCTTACTCCTAATTTTTACACCTTGAACTTGAATCCTATGAAAATCTAAGAGTTTTGCTTTATATTTTTTAACAAGGGGCAACAATGTTCTGTCGGAAAGAGCATCTCGTTGAGCCTCTAATAAACATCCGTAATAAAAATTATACAATTTCAGGCGTTCACGAGAGCGTTCACCAGAGTACCATTTACAGAAGCGTATTAGGTTAGGTTTAAAATAGGTAGTCCCCATACGAGGATATTTGGATACCGTTTTGCTTGCTGTCTCCAATAGTCCCATTTACTCTGAAACAATGTAAGAAATCCCTCATCTGTTAATAGTGTTTCATTCATATGATAGTAACCACGTCCACGCACAATTTTATCACATGGAATCTTAACTTTCATCACCAAAGACAGATGATCACTAAAACAAACAGGATAACGGTATATATCAAAAAGCTGAGATTTAAGAGATTCCGTCAAATAGAATCTATCGATTCTCGAGGCACTATTCTGGCGAATCAGGGTGTACCCCAACAGATCACTGTTCCTTAGTTGCCACGCATCATACAAGGGATAATGAGAGATGAGTTCATCAAGAGAAGCACAATAATTAAACCCTGGGTCCATATCTGTTCTATTCAATACGCAATTCATATCACCCCCCAAAATGACATTGTCTGAGGCACAACTAAACGATGTCGCAACATCAGTCGCAAAAAATGTGTTGCGCGCACCACGATTATGACTTCCAGATGGGGAATACACATTGATCATAGTCATACCAAACAAATCACCTCGTATAATTCTACCACTGGGGTGACATTGTACATTCGTAAACGGTAACCCATCTTTAACCAAAATCGCAGTACCAAGACGATTATACGTTGAATTGTTATAAACGTGATATGAATCATGTACATTCACCACTTCCGGACCTAACTCTTGCAGAAAAGCCACCTCAATTTCAGATTTCAACAAAAAATCAGACAGAGCATGATACTGTGTGGGTAAAGATATTCCATTTAGATTAATACTAGCAATGGTAAGAACAATTGCCATGAAAAGGTAGGGAAGGAGACAGACTTGGTAGTACATGATGAGATGACGTAGATACGAAGTGGGAGGACTGACTCGGAAACACACTAGGAACATAGCATGTCACACACACAAGAATCACTAGGTGACAGTGACACCAGAAAGTGGAGATTCTACAGATCCAGAAGCACTGTCTTCTACCGAATTTGTTGCAACAAGCTGCAATTGTTTCGAAACATTAGCACTAGTTATCCTGTACAAAGCATCACTAGCTGGTTTATCAGGTTTTCTAGCAGATGAAGAAACTTTACCGTCTTTCACTGTTTTCCGTCTCTTCTTATCTTGAGAGGATCGCTCTTTAGAACTACTTTGCGAGGGAACTGAGGCTAAAACGAAGGTATGATTATAAGATGAAATGGATTTCTCACTCTCAGATGGACCACTGTCAATAGTAATAGGAACATCTGCCACATCACTTATATCGTCAGAAACACAGTCAGCAGCGTCAGCAATAGAAACCGCTGGAGGTATCGAGTCGGATACACTAATTATAACTGGAGATGAAACAGAACCTAATGCGGGAGGCAAAGAAACCTCGGCAGGTGGCTGATTATCCGAAGTATGCTCAAGTACTGGATTAGATCTGCAGTCAGAAGTAGCCGAAGCTACCGATGGAACAGTAGCAGTGTCAGCATTCACTATCTCCGCACAAGAAGGTGACACAACTTTATCACTGTCACTAGTTAATGGGGGAAAATCCTTGTCACTAAAAGACGAAGGTAATGAAACAACAGGTTGTACACTCGTAACTGAATTAAGTGTCCGGACTAGGTTAACTTCGGTTGAAGATTGCACTATAGGTTTAGAGTTTACATTACGTCTATCACATTGGTCATATCGATGTTGAGGGCTATTACAAGCAAAACAGGTACGTTCCTGACCAAAATAAGATACTAAGTATTGTTGACCTTGGATTTCAATAGACGATGGAATTGCCTTATCTAACTGTATGTACACCAGTTTCCGCCCAGTACGCACTCGGTATCGATGACTACTATCATAAAACTCGTCCTTGATATTTTTGACACCACCATATGGTGTCAACACTTTTAGTATTTCTTCATCGTCCAATTCACTTGGCACTAAAGATAATTTAACTAAAGTAACAGGCTTATCTGCAACTTCCACACTCACTTCGTACACTCCATTTTCATCAGTATATCGTAATCCAGTACTATTATCTCGAAGTATCTGTTCACACAAAAGCTGGGATATTAACTTAACGAACACACAACGTCGGTAATTGTCTAATTCAATACTCACAACTTGATCATTGCTTAACTTGAAATTGTCAAATATGAATTCATGTATTCTATAAGTAATTTGGCGAGTAGGCACATTACTAAAGTTTACACGCAAAGTATTAACTCGTTTCACTACCATTTAGACGATCAGAAGAATTCTAACTTGAAGTATGAAGGTATGCCGTATAAACAAGCAACAGCGCATTCCGCAGGTCTGCTCGCCACCGCTGCTACAACACGACTCGACATAGTACTGGTACGTAGCGGGCCCGCTTCTGTGGAATTATATACCTCTATAATCGGAAACACACTTAATTGTTTGCATACTTCCACAAAACATACAAACACCAAATTTTGCATACTTGTTCGTCATGGGATGTGTGTAATGGGAAAGTTCCGATATCACGAAAAAGGCGACATTTTCCATGTAAACGAAGTGTCGAAATTTTTCGTCGTTTCGAAATGCTGGTTTTTAGAGTAGTTCCGCACACCATAGAAACGTCATATTTTGTCAGGCAGTGAAGCTAGGAACATAGTTTATGATAGAAAAAAAAGTATTAAATTTCGTTTTCGTTTCGCGGCGCAAATCGAAAAAATGTGAAATTTGTAATGGCTGTATGTAGGACGTTGAAATTTCGAGGTGATGTTTATTCTGATGCGTAGTTTGCGAATCCGCCCTTAAACTTGAAAAAAATAGTCGTGTTCGGTGTAAGAAAGTGCTAGTAATGTTATAAGGGGGCGTCTAATTCTACACAACTTGTAGATATGGTGGAATCACGAAATTGCGTTCAAGTGTGTAGATTACAGGGCATGTGAGGGGAAAAATCCGACATGTTGGAAAAGTCGCCATCTTCGATTCAAAATGGCGGCTCAAAAATTTGTAACCATGAAAATTGTAAGTTGTGCTCTTGGTAGGTAAGCCAGGTTTCGCTATGTTATTAAGGACGTAGTTCAGTTTAAGTGAAGAAACAAATCATTGGAGAAGTCGCCATCTTGAATGCAAAATTGCCATATTTTTGAATTGCCTTCATTTGGATTCTTATGTGGTATATTAAGGAGAATAAAACAAACAGTATTCAACGTAGTAAGTTAGCTCCGCGGTAAAGTGTTTGCTTTCTTAGTAGCAGGTCTGGGTTCTATTCCCCGCCGAACCTTGTTTTATCTAACGTTTTTTTCTTATCACGTTGCTTCGTTTTATCAAAATAGTTTCTGTTGGCATTGCGTGAACAAAATATTTTCGTTATTACAGACATAGACGAAAAGAATATATTTATACACTAACTGTTGATATCGTCTCGAAACTAGGCAGTATGTTCGTGTAAAGTTTCGAGACGATACTGAAGTATTTAAAATCAAACATATGCAGCTTTGGAAATGGAGCATCACCAGTGTCTCTATCGGAAGCAATATTCGGGGGGAAGTATTACCCCGGGGGCACTGCTGATAACATTCTATTTGTTACTGTATTATAAACGTATTATTTTGATCTCGCCAGGGGCGCTCTGAGGAGGCAGTGTCCCCCAAAAAGAGTCTGAAAGAAACATTGGGCCTTATTTTCAGGATATAGTGTCCATACAAGACAACAATACATTTTGTCTCGCGACAACAGTGTCTACTTCAAACCGGAAACGATTGCAAAATATCTCTCTCCCCTTTTATGTCCCTCGTTAAGATACATGCGAATACCAAATTTGAAGTGAATAGCACAAAGGGAAAGTATAAAATATTAATTTTAAGGAAATACGCACACACACAGGGACGTACGCAGGGGGTGGGTCCTTGAGGTCCGGACCACCCCCGAAATTCCAACTTTTCTGTAAATTTAGCCTAATTTTTGGGACAAGTTTAGGAATTTCAATATAAAATACACTGATATTGAGTTTGGACCCCTCCCGAAATAAATTCCTGCGTACGCCACTGCACACACACGCTCATACACACACACACAAATGGGCACCTCTTGAAAATTGTCTCGTCGGTAGCGTACATATTTATAAGATACGTGGAAAAGTGCCCTTTCGATTCAATAGTTTTAGTTGTGGGTCCGGTTGGAATGAAATGCCGTATACAATAGAGTCAAGCTTATTTTCAATCACCTATGCTATAAAAATAAACTTTCGCAGAAGGAAAAAGTGAGAGAAAAACTTGCTGGGAATCGAACCCAGGTCTTCTACACAGTAGGCTCACGTCTTCTCCCTACACTACTCAATTCCTTATATTTGGCACTTCCTACTTACTGCGCACATAATACTGGTACGTAGCGGGCCCGCGTCTGTGGAATTATATACCTCTATAATCGGAAACACACTTAATTGTTTGCATACTTCCACAAAACATACAAACACCAAATTTTGCATACTTGTTCGTCATGGGATATGAGTAATGGGAAAATTCCGATATCACGAAAAAGGCGACATTTTCCATGTAAATGAAGTGTCGAAATTTTTCGTCATTTCGAAATCCTGGTTTTTAGAGTAGTTCCGCACACCATAGCAACGTCATATTTTGTCAGGCAGTGAAGCTAGGAACATAGTTTATGATAGAAAAAAGAGCATTAAAATTCGTTTTCGTTTCGCGGCGCAAATCGAAAAAATGTGAAATTTGTAATGGCTGTATGTAGGACGTTGAAATTTCGAGGTGATGTTTATTCTGATGCGTAGTTTGCGAATCCGCCCTTAAACTTGAAAAAAATAGTCGTGTTCGGTGTAAGAAAGTGCTAGGAATGTTATAAGGGTGCATCTAATTCTACACAACTTGTAGATATGGTGGAATCACGAAATTGCGTTCAAGTGTGTAGATTCCAGGGCATGTGAGGGGAAAAATCCGACATGTTGGAAAAGTCGCCATCTTCGATTCAAAATGGCGGCTCAAAAAGTTGTAACCATGAAAATTGTAAGTTGTGCTCTTGGTAGGTAAGCCAGGTTTCGCTATGTTATTAAGGAAGTAGTTCAGTTTAAGTGAAGAAACAAATCATTGGAGAACTCGCCATCTTGAATGCAAAATTGCCATATTTTTGAATTGCCTTCATTTGGATTCTTATGTGGTATATTGAGGAGAATAAAACAAACAGAATTCAACGTAGTAAGTTAGCTCCGCGGTAAAGTGTTTGCTTTCTGAGTAGCAGGTCTGGGTTCTATTCCCCTCCGAACCTTGGTTTATCTAACGTTTGTTTCTTATCACGTTGCTTCGTTTTATCAAAATAGTTTCTGTTGGCATTGCGTGAACAAAATATTTTCGTTATTACAGACATAGACGAAAAGAATATATTTATACACTAACTGTTGATATCGTCTCGAAACTAGGCAGTATGTTCGTGTAAAGTTTCGAGACGATACTGAAGTATTTAAAATCAAACATATGCAGCTTTGGAAATGGAGCATCACCAGTGTCTCTATCGGAAGCAATGTTCGGGGTAAGTATTACCCCGGGGGCACTGCTGATAACATTCTATTTGTTACTGTATTATAAACGTATTATTTTGATCTCGCCAGGGGCGCTCTGAGGAGGCAGTGTCCCCCAAAAAGAGTGTGAAAGAAACATTGGGCCTTATTTTCAGGATATAGTGTCCATACAAGACAACAATACATTTTGTCTCGCGACAACAGTGTCTACTTCAAACCGGAAACGATTGCAAAATATCTCTCTCCCCTTTTATGTCCCTCGTTAAGATACATGCGAATACCAAATTTGAAGTGAATAGCACAAAGGGAAAGTACAAAATATTAATTTTAAGGAAATGCGCACACACACAGAGACGTACGCAGGGGGTGGGTCCTTGAGGTCCGGACCAGCCCCGAAATTCCAACTTTTCTGTAAATGTAAACTAATTTTTGGGACAAGTTTAGGAATTTCAATATAAAATACACTGATATTGAGTTTGGACCCCTCCCGAAATAAATTCCTGCGTACGCCACTGCACACACACGCTCATACACACACACACAAATGGGCACCTCTTGAAAATTGTCTCGTCGGCAGCGTACATATTTATAAGATACGTGGAAAAGTGCCCCTTTCGATTCAATAGTTTTAGTTGTGGGTCCGGTTGGAATGAAATGCCGTATACAATAGAGTCAAGCTTATTTTCAATCGCCTATGCTATAAAAATAAACTTTCGCAGAAGGAAAAAGTGAGAGAAATGCTTGCTGGGAATCGAACCCAGGTCTTCTACACAGTAGGCTCACGTCTTTCCCCTACACTACTCAATTCCTTGTATTTGGCACTTCCTACTTACTGCGCACATAATACTGGTACGTAGCGGACCCGCGTCTGTGGAATTATATACCTCTATAATCGGAAACACACTTAATTGTTTGCATACTTCCACAAAACATACAAACACCAAATTTTGCATACTTGTTCGTCATGGGATGTGAGTAATGGGAAAATTCCGATATCACGTAAAAGGCGACATTTTCCATGTAAATGAAGTGTCGAAATTTTTCGTCGTTTTGAAATGCTGGTTTTTAGAGTAGTTCCGCACACCATAGAAACGTCATATTTTGTCAGGCAGTGAAGCTAGGAACATAGTTTATGATAGAAAAAAGAGTATTAAATTTCGTTTTCGTTTCGCGGCGCAAATCGAAAAAAATGTTAAATTTGTAATGGCTGTATCTAGGATGTAGAAATTTCGAGGTGATGTTTATTCTGATGCGTAGTTTGCAAATCCGCCCTTAAACTTGAAAAAAATAGTCATGTTGGTGTAAGAAAGTGCTAGTAATGTTATAAGGGGGCGTCTAATTCTACACAATTTGTAGATATGGTGGAATCACGAAATTGCGTTGAAGTGTGTAGAGTACAGCGCATGTGAGGGGAAAATTCCGACATGTTGGAAAAGTCGTCATCTTCGATTCAAAATGGCGGCTCAAAAATTTGTAACCATGAAAATTGTAAGTTGTGCTCTTGGTAGGTAAGCCAGTTTTCGCTATGTTATTAAGGACGTAGTTCAGTTTAAGTGAAGAAACAAATCATTGGAGAACTCGCCATCTTGAATTCAAAATTGCCATATTTTTGAATTGCCTTCATTTGGCCTCTTATGTGGTATATTGAGGAGAATAGAAGAAGCAGAATTCAACGTAGTAAGTTAGCTCCGCGGTAAAGTGTCTGGTTTCTGAGTAGCAGGTCTGGGTTCGAATCCCCGCCGATCTTGTTTTATCTTGCGTTTTTTTTCTTATCACGTTGCTTCGTTTTATCAAAATGATTTTTTGTTGGCATTTCGTGAACAAAATATTTTCGTTATTACAGACATAGACGGAAAGGATATATTTATACACTAACTGTTGATATCGTCTCGAAACTAGGCAGTATGTTCGTGTAAAGTTTCGAGACGATACTGAAGTATTTAAAATCAAACATATGTAGCATTGGAAATGGATCATCACCAGTGTCTCTTTCGGAAGCAATGTTCGGGGGGGGGAAGTATTACCCCGGGGGCACTGCTGATAACATTCTATTTCTTATTGTATTATATACGTATTATTTTGATCTCGCCAGGGGCGCTCTGAGGAGGCAGTGTTCCCCAAAAAGAGTCTGAAAGAAACAATTCGCATCTTTTTCACGATATAGTGTCCATACAAGACAACAATACATTTTGTCTCGCGACAACAGTGTCTACTTCAAACCGGAAACGATTGCAAAATATCTCTCTCCCCTTTTATGTCCCTCGTTAAGATACCAGCGTATACCTAATTTGGAGTGAATACCACAAATGGAAAGTATAAAATATTAATTTTAAGGAAATACACACACATACAGGGACGTACGCAGGGGGTGGTTCCTGGGGGTCCGGACCACCCCCGAAATTCCAACTTTTGTGTAAATGTAGCCTAATTTTTGGGACAAGTTTAGGAATTTCAATATAAAATACACTGATATTGAGTTTGGACCCCTCCCGAAATAAATTCCTGCGTACGCCACTGCACACACACGCTCATACACACACACAAATGGGCACCTCTTGAAAATTGTCTCGTCGGCAGCGTACATATTTATAATATATAAGATACGTGGGAAAGTGCCCCTTTCGATTTAATAGTTTTACTTGCGGGTCCGGTTGGAATGAAATGCCGTATATGATAGAGTCAAGCTTATTTTCAATCACCTATGCTATAAAAATAAACTTTCAAAGAAAGAAAAAGTGACAGAAAAACTTGTTGGGAATAGAACTCAGGTCTCCCGCCTAGTAGGCTCACGTCGTTCCCCTACACTACTTTTTTTTTTTTAAAGTCAACTGACTCACCGAACGTGGTCCAGTAACTTACTCAAACAACTTATATCTAATTTTACTTGCTTTTTACTAATTTTTACTTGCTTTCTGCAATTACCTAGAACGACAGGGACACGAACACAGAAATAGCGAGGACAGTTAAAATCACAAAGGCTCTCCCACCGGGTATCGAACCCGGGACCCCGTACACTACTCAATTCCTTAGATTTTGGACTTCCTACCTCCTGCTCACATAGTACTGGTACGTAGCGGGCCCGCTTCTGTGGAATTATATACCTCTATAATCGGAAACACACTTATTGTTTGCATACTTCCACAAAACATACAAACACCAAAGTTTGCATACTTGTTCGTCATGGGATGTGCGTAATGGGAAAATTCCGATATCCCGAAAAAGGCGACATTTTCCATGTAAATGAAGTGTCGAAATTTTTCGTCGTTTCGAAATGTTGGTTTTTAGAGTAGTTCCGCACACCATAGAAACGTCATATTTTGTCAGGCAGTGAAGCTAGGAACATAGTTTATGATAGAAAAAAGAGCATTAAAATTCGTTTTCGTTTCGCGGCGCAAATCGAAAAAATGTGAAATTTGTAATGGCTGTATGTAGGACGTTGAAATTTCGAGGTGATGTTTATTCTGATGCGTAGTTTGCGAATCCGCCCTTAAACTTGAAAAAAATAGTCGTGTTCGGTGTAAGAAAGTGCTAGGAATGTTATAAGGGTGCATCTAATTCTACACAACTTGTAGATATGGTGGAATCACGAAATTGCGTTCAAGTGTGTAGATTCCAGGGCATGTGAGGGGAAAAATCCGACATGTTGGAAAAGTCGCCATCTTCGATTCAAAATGGCGGCTCAAAAATTTGTAACCATGAAAATTGTAAGTTGTGTTCTTGGTAGGTAAGCCAGGTTTCGCTATGTTATTAAGGACGTAGTTCAGTTTAAGTGAAGAAACAAATCATTGGAGAAGTCGCCATCTTGAATGCAAAATTGCCATATTTTTGAATTGCCTTCATTTGGATTCTTATGTGGTATATTGAGGAGAATAAAACAAACAGAATTCAACGTAGTAAGTTAGCTCCGCGGTAAAGTGTTTGCTTTCTGAGTATCAGGTCTGGGTTCTATTCCCCGCCGAACCTTGTTTTATCTAACGTTTTTTTCTTATCACGTTGCTTCGTTTTATCAAAATAGTTTCTGTTGGCATTGCGTGAACAAAATATTTTCGTTATTACAGACATAGACGAAAAGAATATATTTATACACTAACTGTTGATATCGTCTCGAAACTAGGCAGTATGTTCGTGTAAAGTTTCGAGACGATACTGAAGTATTTAAAATCAAACATATGCAGCTTTGGAAATGGAGCATCACCAGTGTCTCTATCGGAAGCAATGTTCGGGTGGAAGTATTACCCCGGGGGCACTGCTGATAACATTCTATTTTTTACTGTATTATAAACGTATTATTTTGATCTCGCCAGGGGCGCTCTGAGGAGGCAGTGTCCCCCAAAAAGAGTCTGAAAGAAACATTGGGCCTTATTTCCAGGATATAGTGTCCATACAAGACAACAATACATTTTGTCTCGCGACAACAGTGTCTACTTCAAACCGGAAACGATTGCAAAATATCTCTCTCCCCTTTTATGTCCCTCGTTAAGATACATGCGAATACCAAATTTGAAGTGAATAGCACAAAGGGAAAGTATAAAATATTAATTTTAAGGAAATACGCACACACACAGGGACGTACGCAGGGGGTGGGTCCTTGAGGTCCAGACCACCCCCGAAATTCCAACTTTTCTGTAAATTTAGCCTAATTTTTGGGACAAGTTTAGGAATTTCAATATAAAATACACTGATATTGAGTTTGGACCCCTCCCGAAATAAATTCCTGCGTACGCCACTGCACACACACGCTCATACACACACACACACAAATGGGCACCTCTTGAAAATTGTCTCGTCGGTAGCGTACATATATATAAGATACGTGGAAAAGTGCCCCTTTCGATTCAATAGTTTTAGTTGTGGGTCCGGTTGGAATGAAATGCCGTATACAATAGAGTCAAGCTTATTTTCAATCACCTATGCTATAAAAATAAACTTTCGCAGAAGGAAAAAGTGAGAGAAAAACTTGCTGGGAATCGAACCCAGGTCTTCTACACAGTAGGCTCACGTCTTCTCCCTACACTACTCAATTCCTTATATTTGGCACTTCCTACTTACTGCGCACGTAATACTGGTACGTAGCGGGCCCGCGTCTGTGGAATTATATACCTCTATAATCGGAAACACACTTAATTGTTTGCATACTTCCACAAAACATACAAACACCAAATTTTGCATACTTGTTCGTCATGGGATATGAGTAATGGGAAAATTCCGATATCACGAAAAAGGCGACATTTTCCATGTAAATGAAGTGTCGAAATTTTTCGTCATTTCGAAATGCTGGTTTTTAGAGTAGTTCCGCACACCATAGGAACGTCATATTTTGTCAGGCAGTGAAGCTAGGAACATAGTTTATGATAGAGAAAAGAGCATTAAAATTCGTTTTCGTTTCGCGGCGCAAATCAAAAAAATGTGAAATTTGTAATGGCTGTATGTAGGACGTTGAAATTTCGAGGTGATGTTTATTCTGATGCGTAGTTTGCGAATCCGCCCTTAAACTTGAAAAAAATAGTCATGTTCGGTGTAAGAAAGTGCTAGGAATGTTATAAGGGTGCGTCTAGTTCTACACAACTTGTAGATATGGTGGAATCACGAAATTGCGTTCAAGTGTGTAGATTACAGCGCATGTGAGGGGAAAATTCCGACATGTTGGAAAAGTCGTCATCTTCGATTCAAAATGGCGGCTCAAAAATTTGTAACCATGAAAATTGTAAGTTGTGCTCTTGGTAGGTAAGCCAGGTTTCGCTATGTTATTAAGGACGTAGTTCAGTTTAAGTGAAGAAACAAATCATTGGAGAAGTCGCCATCTTGAATGTAAAATTGCTATTTTTTTGAATTGCTTTCATTTGGACTCTTATGTGGTATATTGAGGAGAATAAATAAAACAAAATTCAACGTAGTAAGTTAGCTCCGCGGTAAAGTGTCTGCATTCTGAGCAGCAGGTCTGGGTTCGATTCCCCTCCGAATCTTGTTTATTTTTACGTTTTTTTATCACGTTGCTTCGTTTTATCAAAATAGTTTCTGTTGGCATTGCGTGAACAAATATTTTCGTTATTACAGACATAGACAAAAAGAATATATTTATACACTAACTCTTGATATCGTCTCGGAACTAGGCAGTAAGTTCGTGTGAAGCTTCGAGACGATACTCTACTATTTAGAAAGAAACATATGTAGCTTTAGAGATGGGGCAACACCAGTGTTTCTTTGAGAAACAATGTTCCTGAGAATCACAGTTCGTATTCCCCGGGGCACTGCTCATAGTATTCTATTTATTATTCTATTATACACGTATTATTTGGTCTCCTGCGGGGGCACGGTAAGAGCCCCAAGGAGGCCGTGTACCCCCCAAAAACATTTTGGAAAAAAACATTAAGCATCATTTCCACGATATAGTATACAGACGAGACAAAAATACATTTTGTCTCGTGAGGATAGTGTGTGCTTCGAACGGGAAATAATTGCAAACAATATCCCTTTTATACTAGTCGTTTACATAGATGCTTATACCAAGTTTGAAGCCTATACCACAACTGAAAAAGTATAAGATTATAACTTTTAAGGAAATACACATACACACAGACACACACACACACATATATATATATATATATACGCACCTTTTGACAGTTTTCTCGTTGGCAGCGTATGTAGTTATAATATACGGGATACGTGGAAAAGTTTCTTTTTCGGTTCAGTAGTTTGTTTACAGGACCGGTTGGAGTGAAATGCGTTTTATAATAAACTCAACCTTATAGGCAAACAATATGTGCTATAAAAATAAACTTTCAAAGATAGAAAAAGTGAGAAAAAGATTGTTAGGAATCGAACCCAGGTCTCCTGTCCAGTATGCTCACGTCAATCCCCTACACTACCGATTTCCTTAGATTTTCGACTTCGTTCTTACTGCTTACATAATACTGGTACGTTGCGGCCGGCATCTGTGGGGAATTATACCTCTAAATCGGAATAGTAATCGGGTTATATATGCGTTTTTTAGTATCATTAAGGAAATGATGTCTTGGTATTTAATTGTAATAAGAAATGAGAAAGACACCATTCTAATACACTGTTATACTACTATGCAAAAAGTGGTTTGTTTAAAATGCTATAAGCAAATTTTCAAAAGCCTCCAATAATATTCATATTCTAAATTACTTAGTTAATAATCGTCTTTATTGAAAATATGAGAGTAAAGATACACGAAGACTCTATGTAATTGCCCAGTGTATATAAACATTTCAAGAAGTCTTGCTGCCCAGTAAGTACATTTTTTACTAAAGGACACAATTATAATAAGATGTACTACGTTACACTGCAAAAACTAGTGTTGAATCAAATGTTATGAACTTATGTTTAAAAAGCCTTAATAATATTCATTTTTATAAATTACCTACAAATTGTAGTCTTTATTGAAAATACAAGACGAGAGATACAGGTTGACTGCAAGAAATTGTCCAGTAAATATGAAATATTTGAAAAAGTCTTGCTGCAGGTAATATGTACAACTATGCCCAAGGTTTCCATTATAATCCACTGTACTACATTACAGTACAAAAGTAGTGTTCACTCAAATGCTATGAAAAAAATAAATAATTTCCAACAATATTCATATTTGTAAATTACCTAGTAAATTGTAGTCTTCATTGTAATTACAAGAATAAATATGCAGGAAGCCTGAAATATTTTCGCACTCTTATATCACAGATGTTAATTACTTTTAGTGCAGGTAACATGTACAATTAACAACAGGGACACTATTATAATACATTGTACGTACTAAATTACACTGCAAAACATAATAGTTAGAAGGGTGGAAAAATTCACATTTGTAAACAGTGAGTGTTTTCGGAAAATTAAAGGTTTAATTGGTAGGCTATTGCAAGACAGCTTCCGCTGTTTATGTTTCGGAAAATAAATTCTGTTATTGTCTCTAACATGTATAGATGTGCCCAAAGTGTATATAATTAGCCATGTACATGATTGCCAGAATAGAAGTAGTAATAGAGTTCTTTCTTATAAATTGTGTGTTTGCTTTCCAAAGTTAAATGGAAGAAATAATACCGGTTCAATTGAAGTATGTGTTGGTAACAGGTGTGTGCTGTAAAGGGAAGTGAATTCTTCAAGGAATAGCTTTCCAGAACTTGACACGTTATGGCAAAGCCATGACCGGGGGTCTGGGGGCGGAGCCCCCAGCGAGTTTTAGCGAGTATTATTATAATTTCGGAAAAGCTAATTCATAAGATTGGGTTGAGTGGAATTTAGTTGCAATTCGGTGTGTAAGTAAAGGGGAATAGTGTAATAATTTCGATGCGTATTGATATCTTGCGAAACTTCATAATACGTCCGCATATTATTTAGTAATGTTATTATACCATACATTTACAATATTTCCAATAACGAGGAAGATTCGGTGAGGAAAAGTAATACAGGTTAACACATCCTATAGATTTTTTTTATTTCGGTATTTTCCAGTTTTTTTGTTCCTAGTTTTTTAAATATAAGCATTAAGTACTTTCTTCCTACTTTGTTTTCATGTGAGAGGAAGTTTTCATCTTCTTGTATACTTCATGGCATTTGTCATGGTTCCTTCGGGGCAGAGCGATGTCGTGATGTGGGGGACATGTGTGTGAGCTTACAGCGGGAAAGTTTAATATTATTTTACATCACCGATGGACTTGTACTATAACTATCCGATTTAATTTCCAAGTTTTCCTCCGGACATGTAATTTATCTCTTATTGAAGCCGGCTGTCATTCTGACTGTTTTGACAATAACGCTAATCTAATGTCAAATGTCGGGATGAAGAATTGATAATGATGATGATTTAGAGAAAAAGAATATATTTACTTAGTTCATCTTTTGATTGTATTATTTATTTACTTACATTTTTATTGAACGAGATTTTTTTTTTTTTTTTTTTGGGAAAATTTTCCTTTCTATTGTCTCCTTTGCTTTTAACCGACTTTTGGTGGTAACGAAGATTGTTTGTTATATAGAATTTTTTTCTGTAAATTCTAATTCTTAAAGTCGTCTAGCAGAGACAAAATAACTAGGGCGCAGGTACTAAGGGGGAACTTTCTAACGGTAGTCATCCTTCGTATCTCTGCTTGGTCACAGACTTCTAGCGGGTTTCAGGATAGTATAATCGGTCTGTATTGTGAGAACCGTACGTTTTTGGGGTTTATGTTAAATTGTTTCGGTTTAAGTCAACAAATGGCTGCAAATTTTATCATCTTCGACGACCTAAAATTGTTCGGCTTTTCATTTGCTACTTCGGTTCTTTTCCTTGTATGTCTGATCAACGATGACTCCAAGACGTCGATTATTCAAAATCTAAGAAGCTAGCGTTATTTGGAATGGGGAAAGGATAAATTTTAAAGTTACTTGATATTTTATCGGCTTGGAGGCATTCGATGTTCACTCTTTGATTTTTTTTATTTCTTATCTCTTTCCTCGAACTATTTTTTTTTCTGCCATTTGTATATTCCTTGATATAAGTACTTTTTTTTAATATTTATAATAGCGACATCTCTAACAGACATGATATATATATATATATATATATATATATATATATATATATATATATATATATATATATATATATTTCATTTAAGGGGACTTATAGCTGAAGTTCTGGGATTTTGGTTCCGAAATGGGTTCATGATCTTGGAAGTCGTTTCCATATTGCTGAGAAATTAGTCTCCATTAAATATATCTGTAATCCGATATTCATAGTGGTTCCACAGATTATATTTCTGTCGGTTATAGCAAAATAGTATCCTTAACATCAGCTAGGCCTAGCTAATCACCAATAAGGAGGAATATTAATTACCTGCGTACACAATTAACATAATTTTTTTTAATTTTGTAAATATACCTGGATGAGTTAAAAGAAACTGTTATTGTTAAAGAAAAAAAACCTTGGGTTGGAGATTTGTGGAAGTTTTTTTATTTCATGTATTATTTTTTATTTTTAATATTTATCGTCCATACGAGAATACTACTGTATAGATATACAAGCTTCTGTTATTACGAATTTAAAAGCTCTTGCTATAATATTTTTGTAACTAACTTAATATACCCTTTTACTAGACCGAGACTATATAGCTGTAGGTAGATGTAATTACCAGAAATTTTGTTTTCATACCGTAATACCTATGTTTAAGACTTCTAGTTAATCAAATAAGGAATTTTTTTTGTAAATTGCTTGTTTGCACCTCAATCTCAATTTTCTCCGCCGTCTGACTTAATCAGCGATGGGTATACTGACAACATTTTCTAGAATTATCTATGTTACAAAATTTTAACCTCTATTCGAAATCAATTGATGGAAAATTAAAATATTAACATTTATATTCGATGTTGCCATGTAAAGTCAATATTTTCGTACATGATTTCTCTGTACGGCCGAAAGTACCTTCAGGAACTATGAAAATTTTCGTAATCAGTGAAGAATCCGTAATAATCATTCCATCCCAAAAGAAAACTCCAACACCCAAATTGAAAGTTTAATTTGCGTCAATTTAGTGCGTTCATCTTTATAGAACAGTGTTTCCCTAGTTATTCATTTGGAGTTGCCATAGTGCGAAATCACATCCAATTTATTCTAGAAGTGCAAATAGTGACAGGTTAACGCAGATATCCCAATATGCCGGAATCAAAATAAAGTTTGGAAATAAATTACTATATAAATTTGGATAGACAGGAATAATGTACTAAGAAGATATATAGATTATGAATCACCTTGATTTTAAGTATGCCCAAATTACAGTGAAACAAGTAGAGGCAAGGAATTAATAATTTACAGGAACTGTGATTTACTACATTTCATTCATAAATACACCGTCTTATTCACAAATAGTTGGCCTAAAGATATATACATTGTTCTGCAATAATTTTGGAAGAATGTAGAAACATTTCAATATATTTAATGTGATGGAACACTTCCCTGAGAATTAAAGTTCAGAAATTTTGTGCAATTTTACTCAATGTTATTTAAAAATTTCATGAAACTTTCTTTGTCTAGTAAAGCCATAAAATATTTTTTTTTGTTTAACCATTAACTGTTTTGAAAATCATTTGATACTGTAAATTTTATGTGAAATACTGCTAAAACCATTTCCCTGTTTACTTCCGTTGTGGACGGAGGTATTTCAATTTTGGAAAATATTAATGTGTTTATTTCGGAGTTTAATATTTTTTTTATTTGAAAATGTCAAATTATTAAATGTAAATAAAACTTCCAGCTGGAAAAATGTTTCTTTATTTTCTTTAATTTGTAGACCAATGCATCCTAGCAACTAATGGTAGTTTAGTAATATTTTAATTTATTTGTGCATTTATGTATTTTAGTTTGATGTGATGGTGTGTATTGTACATGATAGTCTGTGTAAAGCGGTATTTTTTAAAATTGTTTACTACTAGATGTAAACTATATCTATTTAGGTTAGCGGGAAATTTTGCATCACATCGGGAAATTTTGTGGCTTTGGACGGGAATTTTGCTGTAAGAAAATACTCGCGTCTGCTTACCCGGTGACGTCACACATCCAACGATTGGGCTGGCGCAACCTGTAGTGTATATACGAACCTTGGATTTACTCCGATTTGGTTATAAAGAATATTTCAATAGTGAATGAATATATACATATATATATGAGAGTAAAATCAATACCCAATTTAGGCATGCACTGAAAACAGTATCAATCGAAATTATGAAGTAATATCATATTATTACTCCTCTAAATATGATCTAGATATATACATATATTCAGTGCTGTATAGTACAGAAGAAGATGGAGTGATCGTTGAAACGGTGACTGGTTAAAAAAAAGAAATAGTGATATAATTTAAATTGCAGAGTTACTTTTCTTTTAATGTTTCCTCTCAGGGTTATTCTTTTATGTGGACAAGTTAGATACTGTTTCTTTCTTCTCTTTTCTTTTATCTTCTTTTCTTCTTCTTTCTTTTCCTTTCTTTCTTTCCTAGTCTAACGGCCATACTCATGTCATCTCATTTTAAAAACATTTCATTTTCTCTGGAATGTTTGTATTTTTCTCTTTTCTTCGGTGAAGTGTCCGCCTTATTCAACACACGATTAATGTTTCCTATGGTTTCTTCTGAAATCGTTGCTATGGAGATGACATGAGAGATGGGATTATATATGGTTGTATAAGTTATTTTGTTTTGAGATTAGAAGTAATTCTCATTCCATGAAATCATATGAAACAATATGATGTTATCCCTTATCACAGCATAACGATTAAATAAATAAATTGGTTAATTCTAATAGCGGAGGACCAATACAAACCGTGATGGTAAATACAACGTAACGTAATCTAACATAACCAAACCAATATTAGGCTTAGTTATCAAAAAAGTAGGGTTATGTTTAGTAGAAGAGATCTAGAAACACGTAAAAACCACAAATTTTACAGGAGAAATGGATGATACAAGTACTTGGATCTAACATAAAGTAACCAAATCTAACCTAAAGTAACCCAAATTAACCTAAGGTAACCTGAACTAACCTAAGCTAACGTAATATAAGCAGAAGTAAGCGAAATTCTACCGTCATCTGGAAAGGTATGCTGGACCTCTACACTAATATACTGTAATCTAACATATACTAACCTTAGCAGACCCAAACTCAGCTAACCTAACCTAAACTAACCTAATGTAAACAAAAATTAACAAAATTGTAAGTTTATTTTTAGAAACAATTGCTGGACACCTTCTGCTAAACATTAGCCAAAAAGTATGAATTCTTGGACCCCGTAATTAGAACTTATCCAAATAAATAACTAACTGAGTTTGTGGTAGTCAAGGACCGAGTGCGAACATTTTCTCAGGACTCTCTCATTTCTTCCTAAGGTTTTCATTACATCTCTTTGTTCATTGTCATAATTGTTATTTCTTTAGCCTAGGAGCATAATCGTGGGACGTAGAACTCAAATAGTTTGCGGTTTTTGTTTAAGGTTTTCATATGTACCCTTATAATAAATCCCAACAAATTTAGTTAATCATTTTTAATATCTGAATGAAGAATTGTCATTATTTAACAAATTACTTAAGGAATTTTGCTTGTAAGACAAATTAAACATATTTCTGTAACCTAAAAAAATGTAATTACTAAGATCTTATTATCTTCTCAACACTTAATACAGTGAAACCTCTCTAAACCAGACAGCCGTGGGGGATAAAAAATTGTCCGCTAAGAGAGGTGTCCGTCTTAAAGAGGTTTCCATATTTTCTTACTTAATTTAGTAAACAAGGTAATATGCAATTAGAAAAAAAATATTTGTGCATGAATCACGCATTTACCTACAAGAATGTTACTGTACCTACATTATCCTCCGCCATATATGTTCGAGGTATAACATGCAAATAAGATGTTATAGTTCTCTCCACTTTACATTTACCACTACTTACTACGCTTTCAGTATGTCGCTTTAATTTGTGGGTTAATTGCAGTCCAGTAGTGTCTTTGTTGAGACAATATGCATACCCGCGGGTTAAAGATACTAAACTTGTCTTCTGCTTGGTTCGAGATTCCAGCGGGACAGTAGAATAACGTGTTATCCCAAACCGTGGGTCCCAGCCCCTGCCAAGTGAACTTTGTGGTGGACAAACACCGCGTGCGTGGGTTTTCTCGGGGTCCTCCCGTTTCCTCCCACTTTCTTCATTCCACCATTTCATTCATTACTCATCATCACCGTCTCCTTTAGCCTAACCGGCATAACCGTGGGACGTAAAACTCAAAGATTTCATTTCATTTCCCAAACGGTGGGCAACTGTCAATTATTTTTGTGTCTGAAACAGATTGGGTGGAAGTGGAATGCAAGTAAATGATATGAGAGTGTTGTTAAACAGAGACGCTTCGTCTGGGTTGCTGAGCAGATATCATAGTTGAGGTGGCAAAATGTTGACACAATACTTCCTTGGTGACACGTGTATGAATTACTAAAAATGTATTTTTACTGTACTTTTCAACTTGTTTCTAGAGAAAGTGTCCGTAATACGGAGGTAAATAATACCTATAAAAGACAGAAAAGACTGTCCGCGTCCGTACTACGGAGTGTCCGCTTTAGAGAGGTTCGTCAATATGTTTTTTCCTATTACAGTGTTTGGGGATTACAAAATATGTCCGTTACGGGAGGTGTCCGATTTATAGAGGTGTCCGTTACTAGAGGTTTCACTGTAGTAGTGTTGTGTCGATTATGAACGATTCGATCATTATGAACGAATCATGGCGTGAATCAAATGAATTATGATTCTTTCCACAAATGAATCGATTGTTCTAATGAATCATTTGTACTTTTCACTGAATTGCTTGCCGTGATCGAAATTAATTGTAAATTACAAACTGCCAGCTTGTGTGAGAGAGTTGGTAGGGATGCTTCTGCAAATGCGTTTGCAGTTGACGGGCAGTGAAAAAGAAAGAAAACCATACGCGCGCTTTTTTCTTCCTGTGTGATAGAGTTGCTTCCTGCAAAGAAAGGACGCCGCATTCTTAGAAACAGATTACTTTCCAAATCAACTTTCCTGTTGCTTCCTTCTCGACGTGACGTACTGGCAGTGTTGCCCAATTAGACGTAATAAGTTTTGTAGTTAATATCAGCATACCCTTGATGAGCATTTGTCCATTTTATTATGAAACTGTACGTACATTGGATTAAACTATTATCATCATTTTTAACTGCACTAGCCAAAAAGGTCATTTTTAATGTTTCATAATCAACTCAAAGTGCTATATTATGTTCAATCTAAGTACAGTATTTAAACGGAAAAGTGCGCTGGAAAATATTTGTACTGTACATAATGGATTTTACTAATGTATATATAGAAATACGAACGTAGATTCTTTCTGGGAAGATAATATAGTGTATCTTTCAGTAGAAACACTTATCCACATGGAACAAAGCTTAGTGGAAAGAGCGTCGATCCTGGGGGGTCGGGCCCCCCAAATGCTCATGTGGGTACCTATGTTTTTTTTATGAACATACAATATTTGGCATAATTTGAAATCGTCTTAAAATCCTTTAGACCCTTGTCTGCAACCAAACACACCTGAATGCCCCCCGCCCCACAAAGTTTCAGAGAAATCGGCGCCCTTGCTTAGTGGTTCTACTTTTCGCTTTACTACTATCGAAATAGTCGTAAATATACAAATGGTTTTCTGAGCTTCCATATAAACAAGAGGCTGTGGGAGACCCGGACCGATTCCCGGCAAGAGCTCATGTGGTTCGGATTCCATGTTAATCAGTAGGTCCACGTCTCATATGGCCTCGCTGCTGAATGGGACATTAAATTCAAAATCAACTAAACTTAAATTTAACTAACTTATGGTTTTCTCTTCGAAATATAGACGAACATTGATGATTTCAGAGGTAGCTGGGAAGAAATTTCCTCGGGGCTAAGAATTTTCCCTTGAGGCATTTCTCATATTGTGTTCAATTGGGGTTACCAGTATTTTCGCAAATATATGTTTATCTCTTGCTTATTAAAGTAGTTGTGGTTCAGTGGTAAAGCGTTCACCTATGGCGGATGGGATCCCTGGTTTTCTCCTATTTGCACCAAATGGGCTTAATAGTGGACAAACTCCATATGCGAGTCTTGTCTGGCTTCTCCCGTTTTCGCACACTTCCTTGATTTCACTATATCATTCATTCTCATAATCATCGTTTTCTTTAGTCTACACGATGATAATAAGCATGGAACGTAAAACTTTTAAAGTTTCCATTTCATTCCGCGTTTATTCAAAGTCTCCCCGAGGGAAACCTATTAAAATGATCACAATAATATTAAATATAGGTTGATGTGTCAACTCCCTTTCTTCTCTAGTTCAAAGGAATTCAGAAAGAACACTATTTTTTGCCAGTCAAGAATAACATAGAACATATTTTAGAATATAATAGAATAAAACAGAAATGTCGCAGTTTAACATTTCACGATTATGTCTTATATGCAAAGGGAGACGAATGATTAGTGCATGTAAATGATGATGGAAGAATGGGTGGAATGAGAGTGTGAGAGGAAACGGGAGTACCCGACAAAACCCACGGACATCATGATGTACACTACAAACTTAGTAACAAGATCATACCAGGGACCCCACGCACCCCTAGAATAGAATAGAAATTATTGCGATATAACAGTTTACTTTAATTAATCATCCCTGCAGGGCATTATTCTAAGACTTACAACAACAAAAGAAATCAATTAACACGATGTGTACTTTACAAAGTGTATATGACTATGGAAAATAATACTCACCAGAAATGATTTTAACATTACAGGCCCATTGTATAATGCTTTCTGTATTTAAAACGAAAAGCATGGGTGTCGCCTATACATTACATTTAAACAGGTGCGGACCAAGGGCCGGAGCGCCAAAACGAGCCTCAACAATAGTCCGTCACATTCAGCAAAATTTAACATCACTTAAAGGGAGCAGCTGCAACATACTTTAAGTTGTTCCGTATAGTACCAACAGTGGAAAAAGACATGTTGCCCATTCTGGAAGAGTAGCTTTCTTAAAATGGCGGCCAAAAACAAAATGGTGGTTTAAATTCTTAAAACCGTCATAAGTCTCCCAAATAACGTCCATTTTATTAACTTTTCGTTTCTATTCCATGTTTCTTTGGATCGAGAAATCTATTAGTTCATTGTAGAACGTGGTTCAAATATGTTTTATGATCATTACATAATAATTTGAAAGCGGAAAATAAAAATTGGTGTTATATTAACTGATTTCGAGAATTAAATTCCATGATATTAACAGATTTTTCTCCCCAGATTCAAGATGAAAGCATGAGGGAGGTGCATTATCTGTTTAGCATCTGCTGCTGACCTCACTGAAACAAACGATGTGAAAGCTGCCTGGGACATGGGCGCCCAAAAAAGGGGGAAGGGTTGGGCCTGAGACCTTTCTGGCTTACGAAAATGTATTAAATTTCTTAAGATTTTCTCAATACAAATAAAAAAATGCCATACGTAATATAGCAACTAGAGATTTGAGCCTAACCTAGAAAATGTTCTTCGGGCGCCCATGCTGGGAGAGACTAAAATATGCTGAAAAAAAAAAAAACGAGTAAATCATCATCTAGAATAAATGACCTCAGCGATGATTGTACCAGTATTGTAGACATTAGATACCACCGAGAATGCTAGCAGGACTTTACACATAAACAAAAGCTTCAGAAAATACAAGAAAAAATATTCAACCCCAAGACAAATAGGTATCATCAAATATTCTACCAAAAGTATGTGTTTTCTGCGAGAGAACAAAGTATGTTAAAGGTACAAAGACACGTGAAGCACTCTCTGACAGTTGTGATATAAGAGCTAATAACACAGTTCGCTCAGCAGCAAATGAACATTCTAGGTTACAGACTGAACAAATAGAATTAACTATGAACATATTAGGTTACTACTAAGGACCTAGTGCCAAGTGAAGCTAAGTATCATTTAACATGTTACAGAAATTTTGTTAGGATAATACACAAACAGAATAACTCACAGCCATGCATTGACAATTTGGAAATGAATTGTGAAAATGTTCCATTTGTTGAAGTTTTTAAAAGTTAGTAGAACACAGTCAAGAATCCTCGAGTTATTCTTTTTAAACAATTTGTCAAAGTTATGGAAGAATAAGAAGAGAAAAATAAAATTTCTTGAGAAGAAGTAATTTTATGAGGCAAATATCATTACACAACAAGAACTTAGTATTTGTTAGTACTGAACATAGAAGAACATTAGTGTATCAAGTTTCGCTAAACATTGAAGTTAAAGTTAGCTATAGAAAATGATAAACGGCAACAGGAATTGCAGCATTTACGCAACATGCAAGGAGAAGATATAACAGTGCATCTTGCAGCTCTAACTCTAAGAAAAGACATTTCATATGTTAGTGAGAAGCTACCATGGCCACCAACAGAAGACGACTTGCATCCTGAATGTATTTCTCTATATGTACTACCAAGATTAGATACATTTGTTACAATTGTAATCAGTAGCACATCTAATTCCACAAAATGCAGTGCAATGGTTTTGCGTTTAAAGAATTCTTTGGCCCAGGAACCATATATAATGTTTCTCGAGGTGAAATTAAACCTCCCTAAAAGTGCGTTACTCTCATCTGTAGTAAAAACTCTGTGTAACAACACAGTTGTACGGCTCCTCAATAGTCGTAGTAATGGTATCAGCTATGATATCATTGAAAAACTAGAAACAGAATATGCACGAAATGTTATATCTAAACAAAAACGAGGACATGTAGATCCAGATAAATTTCTAGTGTCAGTGAATCCAGAGGGAGATGTTACCCTACTCACTGAAGACAACATTGACGATTTAGAACAAACATTAACAGGTGGTGGCACATCATATCGTGTAAATTCAATAATCGCTATGCGACAAACTGGCGAATCACTGCTGAAGGCAAAAATAATAGTCTTGTCTTCAGAACCTGGCACTTCATTAGCTACTGCCACAGAACTACACAGCTATCTAATACTCCAATAGAACTACCTCAAAAACGGCTAAAGAAATCATTACCTGAAGATTTGACGACGAGAAAAATGCCAGAATACTACCGTGGACAGCGGCTTCCACCTGTTGAATTGACAGACATTCAAAATTAAGAGAATTCTACAAGCTACAAAGCAGTTTCAGATCTGCAGAGGGTACAGTATATATTATGGTTTACCAGCCTTGCCTCACGACTAATTCAAGTCTCCCGGTACCAGGCTGGGCATGGTTCTTCATCACATTACGGGATGATGTATTTGTCATAAAAACAAAAATTGATTTTCTAGGTATTGTTGTTTTACCAGCCACTGACATAAGAACAGCATGTGATGTTTTCATATTGCAGAGGATGTGCAATAAAAGATCAGATGAAGTTCTGTTGTGATCTGTGTTTTCGATAAATTATTTTATTGCAAAAGCATGTGAGGTGTACTGGAAACACAGGGACCAGTTCAGGAATATATTGCTGATGATGGGAGGATTCCACCTACTGATGATTCTGTTAGGAATAATTGGTCGTAGGTTTGGAGCTGCTGGTTTAAAAGATCTAATTGTCAACAGTGGAGTTTGTAGTGGAAGGGTCAGTTTACATTGCACTAAGCGGAAAAAGCTACAATCGTGGTATTCGAATGCATAAAGCAGTATGAGGTATTAGGCTTCTTGCTGATACAGGAATTCAAGGACTCAGCACTCATTTCACAACAGCGGTTATTACATGAACAATTTATGACACTTCTTGAAGAATTTCAAACGAACATCTGCCAGACTACATATGAATCGCTGCAGCATAACACAATCACAGTAGATTGGATGAAAACTCTACGGGAGTTCATTAGGAACTTAGAAACAGGCGATAGCGATTAAGCCAAATTTTTGATAAGTTACCTCAATCTTGTGGAGTTGGCATTTAACATTATAAATTATTCATTGTAGTTTTGGAAAATTCAAGATCACTAATAAAACCCCAACTGACCGAGCAGTATCTATATTTTAAGAGTATATCTCTAAGTTACATAGGCCAAAATTTTAACACAGATATACAGAATGTTTCAAACCAACACCGACAACGTTTGGGAGGTGATTCCTGACACCAAGAAAGAAAGTATAGAGTAACCTGGGTGCTAAAATACTTCCTTTTCTTAGTTATAGGCTGCCGAAAAGATGAAAAAAATGAACTTTAAAGATCCATAGCTCCAAAACTATGGGACCTACCGCAGTCAGATCCAGACTTCATTTAGGAACTAGTATGCACCCTATCCAAATATTCGTTTCAGAATGTTGTGGTACTTCCGCATCAATTTTTATGGAGGTAGTTGGTGGGTACTTCAAATTATATGCCTGTAGCCAAACTCCCTCTATACAAATTCTTGTGTGACTACCTTAGGATTCTGGAACGTGTATTTTTTGGATAGTGCACATATTAGTTCCTAAGTGGTCTTGGCCCGATTACGGTAGGTCTCATAGTTTTGGAGCTATTGATATTTAAACAAATAAAACACAGTTCTGACCAGAGCAGAATGAAATATATTAAAAACTATACTTACAATGTGTTACAGTTTCAAGAACCTAACGTCCTCTTCATCAGACACAAACTCTCAGAGTGTTTGTGTCTGATGAAGAGGACGTTAGGTTCTTGAAACTGTAACACATTGTAAGTATAGTTTTTAATATATTTCATTCTGTTCTGGCCAGAACTGTGTTTTATTTGTTACTCTACTTATCCAGAGCCATGGAGTTTGTTCATTATGATATTTAAAGTTCATTTTTTTTAATGTTTTCGGTATCCTGAACTCTGAAAGGAGGCATTTGTGCACCAAGGTTGGTCTATACTTTTTGTCTTATCTTGGTGTCAGGAATCACCTCTCAAACGTTGTCGGTGTTGTTTTGAAACATCCTCTATATACTCTTAATATATATATATATATATATATATATATATATATATATATATATATATATATATATATATATATATATACTACTTTGGTCAGTTGGAGTTTTATTAACGTTATATTTGCAAGTGAAACTGGAGATGGGAATTTATATTGGAAGATTAAGAGCCATTTACACCAGACATAGCTTACCGCGTTAAAACTACATTTAATATGTTATTTCGCATTCCTGATTATACTAAAATAAAGGTGCTACTAATGTGGTACACATTATTTGTAAAATACCATATTCGAAGATTCCAGACTATATCTACCCAAGCATATTAGCTATGTTAAGAACATTACTAATTTACACACAATTCCGCAATATGTAAGAGAATTAAATAAACGTCGAGTTTTGGAATCAATTTGTTTTATCTATTGTGTTTTGGTAAATTGTATGTACTTTACATACAATAAAGCCAGTTAATGTATTTTGTGTACAAAATTTATATTCCTTAAACCCGAAAACCATGTAATTGAACTTCAAAACTTTTGAAAAACATGTTATTTGATAGAACTATGATGGTTTTAAGAATTTAATGCCATCATTTTGTTTTTGTCCGCCATATTGGGAAAGCTACCGATTCACTGTGGGCAACATGCATTTTTTCACTGCTGGGACTATGTTGAATGATTTTATACTGGTTGCAGCTCCTCCCTCTTTCTGACGTTATTTTCTCATTTTTGGTGGTCTAACTGACGGACTACAAGTAAATTTTATAATGTTGAGTTTAACGTCCATTTCAGCAGCGAGGCTATATGAGACGGGACCTACTGATTAACGTGGAATACGAACTACATGAGCTTTCTCCGGGAATCGAACCCGGGTCTCGCCAAAGGCTCTTACGTTAACCGTTTAGCCACCGAGGAGCTCTAAATTTTATAACGTGTTTTATAACGTGTTTTCTACTAATTTTTTGGTTTATATTCTTATAAAGTAGCGTCAATTACATGATATTCCATTCCACAATGGAAGAAGACAGTTTCATAGTACTAGAGGGGCTGTATCGACAAATGGAGATTTGAGAATTTGACATGTAGAAGAAAGAGTGGACCTATATCATGTAGCTTATTTGAGTATTCATTTTTATATTAGAAAATGGGTTTAAAATATTAAAATCACTGTAATAAAATGTATAATATAGGCTAGAACTAGGGAAAGGGACGCAAAAGGTCCCTTTGCCCAGGTGAAGAATTTGCCTTGGTCCGCCCCTCCACTTAGAGGTATATATTTTTCTCCATATTAATATGTACGACGATAAGAAGTTGAAAATAAATTGTTATAACTTCTCGTATCCGTGAAAATCTTATGGAGTATATTTCAACAAAGTACATCCTCGAAAACTGAAAATAACAGAGAAAACGTGGAGATTGCAACAGTTTTGGTCTTTGCCTCAAGCCCTAAATATGAAAACAGGATGTAAAAATAACAACAATGGGAGTAGAGCAACCGCATATTATTGAAACTTCATAATAGTACTGAAGCTTACGAGTTCCCGAGCCACTCCACTCACTTCAACGCAAAGCTGGCCGTGTCATATGGCAAAGATGATACACCAGGTTGTACTTCCTCACAAGGAATTTATTAAGTTGCGCAGAAAAGAAGTGCAGTAGTCCAACCGATTCATATGATCGAGTAATTCTCACTCAATGCATATGATCGAATAGTTCATTTGCGCAAAATAGATGCGTGGAAACCTAACTGATTCCCAACCAATTCACTTGCGCGAAGGGAATGCGCAGACGACCAATTCATATGAACGAATTAAATGATCGAAACATTTTAGTGAATCAGAGTAAATGAATCGATTCTCCGAAATGATACATTTTGCCCATCACTACTTAATAGCCTAAGCTTAAATCAGAATTCAAAACATTTTAAAATCATATTTTTAACAATGTATTATTGGTGAAGAATTTTGCATGTAAAATATGATGGTAATTTTAACAAGGCAGTGTATCACAAATAGTACATTAAAGTATATTGGTTTCTGCATTTTAAACTTTACATTTCACAAGTTCATCTCCATGGCCTTGAGTTGAATTCTTACATGACGGACATGTGTCAACAATTAGACAAAATAATGCGATTAGAAGAACCAGTTCTATGAATTTCAATAAAACCTTGAGATTTGTGATCGACATTCCGTAATTCTAAATATTACATTTTTCGTATCACTTATTTTATAATTTTCACATTTTCTAGAAAATATTATAATGCACTATGAAAACATAGCTTCATATAATGACTGTTATCTGTGTATGATTTTAGGAGAAAGTTCAAGAATTATTCTCAATAATATTTTAGATTTATTTTTCTTCTATTTCTTTTTCTTTTTTAGCTTCCATCTGAGGTTTTAATTTTCAGACTCAGACCTAAAATCCGGTCACCTATATCACTGAAGTTTGTTAAGTAATTATTTAGAAATGAAATAATTTTAATACAAAAAAGTAATGAAAATGATAGATTATGATCAAAGAGAGAGATCGGTTATACAGCCACTTACAGAAGTATCTCCACCCCTAAGTGTTCTAATTCCATTACTTAGGGTCCAGGTCATTTGCAGTTGTGAGAACGCCTAGACAGGTGCAAGACAATATACACGTAACTTTTCTCGGCTCTGACAGCAGTTGGTAGCACTGAGTCAACTCATTATCCAAGTTAAATTGTGACTAGATGACGCACGAAACATTTCTCCTTTCTGAGCTCAATCTCTCTGATTCAGAGCGTGTTGCCCAATGAACATCATATGTTAACCTCAATACTGCTGTGTATGTAATGTATTATTTCGCCACTTACAAAAGTATCTCCACCCCTAAGTGTTCTAATTCCATTACTTAGGGTCCAGGTCATTTGCAGTTGTGAGAACGCCTAGACAGATGCAAGAAAATATGCACTTAACTTTTCTCGGCTCTGACAGCAGTTGGTAGCACTGAGTCAACTCATTATCCAAGTTAAATTGTGACTAGATGACGCACGAAACATTTCTCCTTTCTGAGCTCAATCTCTCTGATTCAGAGCGTGTTGCCCAATGAATATCATATGTTAACCTCAATATTGCTGTGTATGTAATGTATTATTTCATTATAGGGTAACTGTCTCAGTAATTGACAGTGTACCAGTAATTGACGCTGTCGTCTTTTTCTCGCCACAACAAGACTACGGGGCTAGGTACGAGCAAATGCTGTCATATTTTATTCCTTTGTAGTGTTGTCAATCCTACACTACTGCTAATATTTGCCACTCGGTAGTAGTACTTTAAAAGTAGTAGAAAATTGATGGAAAGTGCGATGTGAACTGTTTTTTCCGACTTCTAGTAACGGTTTATCTTAAGATAGGTTGTTTCTGTATCCGGTGCATATCAAGTTGATCATAATAAAAACTGACGAGTTGAAGATGTTTTGAGGTAACTGAAGGACTAATAGATCAGACTAAACCGATAAATATAGCTTTTTGAAAGTTAAACCAGGTTTTCAGGGGGGTGTCAATTATTGGTCACAGGTTATCTGCAATAACCAGTAATTGACATCCCCTGTCAATTAGTAGTGATTTGCCTAAGCTCAATAAATATCAGTAGAAATTTGTATACCGCGTATTTCTTGGAGTTAAGTTGACTGATAAAGCTAAAAACATTATTTCTTATAAAATCCCAGTAGTTGACAGGGGGTGTCAATTACTAGAGCAAGGAGTGTCAATTACTAGGCTACTGCAGAAGAATTGTACGAACTATTTACCAAGGCACACCTGAGTTGTTAGTGTGATTTGTTATAATTCGAAAGGTCCTGGGTTGACACCTTTGTGATTAACAGAGAATCGACCTTTTTAAATTTTTCTGGAAGTGGTAAATACCTCTTGGTACGGGGCTAAGTCCTTCTACGTCTTTTTCTTTATTTTCCTTTGTCTGTTTTAAGCGTTAAGTATGACTTTTATGCAAGTGCCTTCCCTTAATCTGCATTACTCTTACTTGGCACGTTGCCACGGGTAGAGTAGCCTACAGTAACCATTAAGTTCAATAAAAACTATGCATACTGTAAATGCTTTACACTGATTAAACTAAAGAAAGTTTCTACTTCGTTTCTTTACAATTGCCAACCATGGATAAGCCTAGAAGAAAGACGAAACCATCAAATGTAATTCCAGGTAAATCGAAACCTTTCTTCGAGTACTCAAAGTGCAATGTCGAAGGCAATCGCAACAGAGAGAGTAGAATGTCATATGCAACTGCAAGGAAACAGTTCGAGGTTCCTAGAACAACCTTATTAATATAGGTGTTCAGGAAGGACTCCAGAGGGTAGGAAAATGAGGCAACAGACAGTAGCTACTGAGACCGAAGAAACCCGTATTGTTGATTGGGTCCTTTCGATTGCAAAGCGTGGTTTCCCGTTAACGAATGATGTTCTAGTAAGAGTTCAGAAAATTGTCTTGAACTCTAAACGTCAAAATCCATTCACCAAAACCTGGCCGTCATTGGTATGAATCATTTATGGGGCGTCATCTCGAATTAGCTAAATGAATACCTGAGCAGCTCACAAGCCAGCGTGTGAATGTCTCCGAACAGCAAATTCGTAACTGGTGTAACCAAAAACAACCATAAATGGAAGACAAAAAGCTGATTGAAGTTCTTCAGGGTTCTTCTCGTGTTTTCAACTGCGACGAAGCCGCATTCCAGTTGAATCCAGAGACTATTAAAGTGATTGGACCACGAGGAGAAAAGGAAAACAGGTATAACATATTTAAGGTTCAGATAAAGACTCCATCACCGTATCTCTCACTGTGTGTGCCAATGGTACTGTCCTGCCATTTATAGTGTTCCCGTATGCTCGCATTCCAGGTGAGTTCTGCAAAATGTGCCTGACGACTGGTCAATAAGAAAAACTTCGTCGGGATGAATGACTAAACAAATCACTGACTTCACCATTCTAAAACGGCTCGGGAACTAAGAAAAGTGAGGAGAGGGTCAGAGTTAGGTTGCTCTTCTATCAACTAAATCATGGTTTGGCAATGACTATTAATGAAGAGAAAGATAGGTCCCTCTCCTGATGGGACCCTCAAAAAATCTTTCAACCCATTATTGTTGGATCTTTGGTCAATTCAGGAATAAATGAGAGTCCCTGTTCTCACTTACACTGACACCATGAAAATTAATTTAACTACAAAGGAGCATACACATACCGCCATGTTAATAATAATAAAAAAATCATATATACTACATATGCAAACTATAAGTGCTCAGGGCTATCGTACCCTAGACGAATTTTTACGGGTAATATAAAGGATATTTTAAATGTTTTCATTCACTGAATCTTAATTTCAAAATCACTTAAAGCCGAAATTTAATACACTACACAACAATTTCTGTCCATAGTTATCTGTAGATACAATCGTGGTGTCCTTTACTGCAGATTCGTTATTTTACGGTTCTCAGTCTATTTTATGTAAGATTTCAACACTTCTTGGACTCTCTATAACTTTCCAGTTGTTGAATAACTATTTTTGGAATTTTTAACTGAGTTTTGCAGGTTCTCCCATCAAAGGTCCAACATTTTTGAGAGCCGAATTTACGTGGCTTGATGCTTTCCAGGTAGAGAAGTGACAAGAAGCACGCTTTAATATTAGAGCGTCGGAAAATAGTTCCAATCCGAACAAAGAGTTTTGACGGAGGAAAATAGAAAGCGAATTGAAAATAGTAAAAACTGGATGAAACCGGATTTTGGGAGGATATGGGCATCTCAGAGGGACAAAGTGGGTCTAAATTATTCTGCCAAATATCAGATTGGTAGATAATTTCAAGAATTTCTATCCAATTGCGGGCCTATGTTTTCGTATAATATTAAAGTGTATAGTTTCAATACTCATCCATTTGAAATGCCCATATACAGGGTTCACATTAAAATAATGTATCAATAAAGATATTGTTCGCCCAAATGTAATTCCTACAAGATTATTCCGAAGCCTCCACATTGATTTTCAGTTAAGTAAAGAAATTACTTTAATATATGGACGGAAAAATATATTGAAAAATCTACAGTACACAGTACCTTCAAAAAATATTGGGTCCCTCAAACAAAAATTTCATTACCTCAACTGTAATGGTACATTACAATAAATATTTTTTTAAAACTGATAACAGTAATGCATTTTGTTTCGCCCTTCTTCTACGTACAAAGATGAACTGACGTCTTAAATAGGATTATTCCCGTGACTAGCGTTGTAAGTTCGATCACTGCCTGCAGTTTCTTCACAGCTAGGGACAATTCTTTGGAACCCATTTTTGGCCCATACTACTGCAGTAAGGACGTGTATGTATTCATCAATTCTTATAAAAACACGTTACTTCCCAGAATTACGAATGATGGTTGATACGAATGACGTAATTTGTGTTGTTGGCATCTCACCTGTGAAGGAAGTCGTCTCAACTCTTAGGCCCAGAGAATTTGATTATTTTTCACGTTAGTATACATCAAAAGTATCAGTATTGGAAATTATAAAAATTTCCAGAATTGCCACAGTCGCAATCGAACTCATGTCTCCAACCTTATGAAACTCACGCTTAAGCCACTACACTAAGACATCACTTTTCTGGAAGAAGGAAAACATACAACTGCAGTGAATTCATTAATCACACACTTTTATGATTCTAGTGTAACAATGCTGAAACTTTCTGATTTCAGTCATGATAAACTAGTAAAGTATTATGCAGAAAAAGTAGTCCAGAGAACTCAACCTTAAATTGACAACTCATACGTACGGAGGCGCTACAGTTTACTCTCGCCTCTGGCCTTGATTTTTCACGGCACGGCATTGGACAGAAAAATATATTGATTGATTGGAATCAATCACGACACGGTATTGATTGGAATCTGGGGTTTCCGGGCACTGAATTACTTTTTCTCTAAGTTAACTAATTTAACGAACCTTCCTCAGTACTTTGTTTAATATTTTTACGCGTTTTACTCACTTTTACAGTTTTTCCACTAACTCTTTAAGATCAGTTACAAAAAAATACAAAAACATGGAGGACAGTAAAAATCGGAAACACTTCTCGCGCGTTCTTCCCTTGCCTGAAGTAAAACAATAAAATATAATGAACATGCTATTTTTGGTCTTCCATCTTCTATGTGATGTCAAGTTCAGAGTTGGAGTGGGTCAAATGGATTGCGTCTTCTGAGTGGGTCAAAAGCATATGACCCACTGCGACCCACCACCACCGTGACCTACTACTCACTATTATCCACTCCGACCCACCGACCCACTCTGCTCATTGCATTGTAGACAGCATCTACCGAACAACATATATTTTCAACCTTAACCCTAGACATAGAAACTAAAAACACGTTTCTGATTGGTTGCTGCTTGCGATTGTCTAAACCTTCTGGTGTATGTATTGTATATTATAGTAGTAACAAAAGAAAATTTTCCCTTTGTTGGAATTGAAGAAGGAGAACATTGAAGAAGCAGTTAGAGTTAAATTTATATCATGGCAGTCAAGGTGGAACAAACGAGCCCTTCGGGCTTCCAACCCGCTCCTCTTCCTACTCGTCCTCCTTTTACTACTACTCTTACAACAAATACTACTAATTATTCTGTGGATTCATATAGCAAAACCGCACATGTAATCGTGATAGCTTTCTCATTATTACTTTAATCTTATTTGAATGAAAAAAGTGTTTCGAAAATTTAAAAAATAAAATATAAAAATAAAAACCTTCCTTGGCCCGCGTTTGAACCCACACCAAGAGTAATTATAATTACTAGCATATTGCGCTAGTACTTTCGGCAACGAAGACCGCAAGTAACAGACACTTGATTTTTGCTATATTTGTGCTACGTAGCGAGAAACGGATAATTCCAACTTACTAGAACAGCGTATTTAGATACTATGAGTAGCGTCGTGCGTGATTAAAAAATATGGTTCTGAACACTGGTCAATATGTCTACGTTTTACTTTCAAGTCCTCCATTTCCCTTTTCCATTTCTTTCTGTTTACTTATCTCTAAGTGAAAAAAGAACTTGAGGCATCTTTGGATATTGATATTTGTAATTGTAATAATAGCAATAGGATGTATATTACTACTTGGATACACAACCTGTGAGTTCTAGAGGAGTTAACTACCGGAAAAATACATATTTGAATCACTATAATATATAAATTATTACATAAAGAAATTGAATGTAACTATGTGTGCCTAATCATCACGGCCAAATTGCAGTCAAATAAAATGGTTTAGGTATATAGTTAGGCCTTAATCAAACTGTGATGTTATCATATTGGGATCATTATAATAATATCCTAAGGGATAGTGGGTATCCGAAAATTTGCGAAATTTCACAAGCCGTTAAACTTACGGAGCTGAAACTCAGTATATTAATCCTTTTTTGAAAATTAACAGAACGTTTCCTAGCATTTTTTAACATTCTACTTTATGGGGACGGGTGCACTTTCTACATATGGTAAATAGATAGTGGTTTATTTTGTAAAAATATCGAAATATATTAGTTCAGAAACAAGCTGAGAAAGAAGAAATATAGCCAGATTCGATTCCCGGCGGAAGCTCATGTGGTTTTGATTCACGCTAATCCGTACCCTATAGCGTAAACGTCGGTGAACAACGATGGACAACTAGCGACATTTCGCATGAATTTGGCGGCCCCGCAGCGACGATCCGCGGTGGCGATTCTTCCGTTTTGAAAATGATATCACCAGTGGCAGAGACGCGACAATGAATGCCAATGAATTGCCAATGCCAATGCCAATGAAATGGCAATGAACCACAAAATTACTCCCCCAAATATGTTAAATCGCCTACATGTGTGATTTGTTTACATTAATGTGAGTCTAAAAATGTTAAAAAATACCAAAAAAGTACCCCGAAGGGGCTCGAACCACGACCCTTATGATTACTCGGCGGGTGTTCTTCCGACTTGGCCATGGAGCTGATGAAGGAAACGTCGCTTTTAAAGGGATACATAGTTTAGATTTTTTAAATTTGGTCAATCAGAGTGCTCCTCTATCACTGTATATGAGACGATAACTGATTGGGATAAGATATGCGTTCGCCATGTAATTTTATTACAAAATGACGCGTGTCTATTTACTTTATTTCAGAGTTCTCCCATACTAATTTTCTAATGATCGACGACAGCTGCCATCTAAATACAATCATGGCACTTATATCAAGATTTTTCACTTCATGATGTTGAGGCCAAGCTTATCCTTGACCCCCGGAGCTCACTTTAGGAACAATTCGTCAGCAAAAAATAATATATAATAATAACCGCATGCACATAACTGTCGATAGTTCGTATTAGTCCCTTCGCGATTCTCCGCGATGAATCAAAGGAGAGCGGACCAAAATGAAGTCCTTGCTGCTACGCAGTGGTAACTTCAACACCCCGACTCGAGATATTTGTTTCGACTCGACGAAACTGTGTCGCCAGTGGGACATTATCGGGAATCCTTTGACTCGTTGCTATATTGACGATCGACGATTACCGGAAAGTGGGCCACTACGGTGTTGGCGACGTTTACGGCATTGGGTAGGACCACGTCTCATATACACTTGCTGCTGAAAGGGACATTAAACTGAAAATTAACTCAACAAAATATACAGTGCTTCGCATTATATATCCATATATGCTTACTATGCGCTTTATAATAATTGCTGAAGCTTGTTTATTATATGGAGCGTTTAGAGCACAGGGCAATCAACCTATTAAGTTGTTGGAAAAATTTACATAAAATTTGTAATGTAAGCTTCTGTATATTGGTCTACTTACCTTGATTTTTTATTTTCAAATTTCATCCGTTTTTTCACTGAAAAGTATGGATAATTCAACAAGGAAATAATTAGACCCTGATAATTTAATTGAAATTCATCTTAATTTTTGCCCATGATAAACACTTTACTATTTTATATCGAAAAGGTCAGATCCATCGTAATATTAACAGAGCGTTGCTTGAGCGATTGACCGTAGAAATCCGAACTCTGATTAATTAGAAGTTGACAACCTGGTTTTATTACTCTTTAGTCGGTAGAGAAGAGGCTGTAGATCATGTTACAGCGATATATCCCTATTATAATTAATCTGTACCTATATTATCAACATTGATCAGAGGCGCAATAATTAAGCATATAGCTTAGATATAATTAAAAGAAAGAACATTGTTATTGACATGACATGTTGTCATGGAAAAAGATTATTATGGACATATACACGAAATGGACGAATATAGATGGAATATGTTTGTGTAAATAAAAGGAATAAATCGATGTTAGTTGGTATGTATAATGTTATGACATATTAATCTGAAGTTGATAGGTTTATTGTAATAACTTGATATATCTGCGAATTAGGGCTAAAGTGTTTATTCGCTTTATCTGGTGCCGTAGACCCGGGACTATACCGAAAACCTTTAGTTCCGAAGGATAGTAAGAACGGAGTTTATGTGCATATTTTACCTTTTATGAGTTTCACTACTTTGAGAAGTGGAAAGAAAATCCAAAGAACTGGAATTATGCAGGATTCGGAGATTGAAGAAGTGCCCAGTACTTTAGTTGAAACCATGTCTGGAAATGCCGTAACTGTGTCCGAACGTTCCCATTCTAATCTTATTGATATGATTAGTCAACTACTAGATGCTAAATACGAACAACAAAATAAAAAGCTAGAACAGATACAGAAATGGAATGATGAGAAGCTGGAGCATATGAAGAAATCGAATGATGAGAAGCTGGAGCATATGAAGAAATCAAATGATGAAAAGTTCGAGCAAATATTGACCCAACACAAGTCTCTTGCAGATAGAGTTCAGGGTATCCATGAAAATTTCGATCGGTTACAGCATAATTTGAAAGAGGACTTGCAAGTGTTGATTGAAAAAGTGAATGGTACTGGTGTGAATATGAAAGTAGAACCGGAAGAAGGTCAGAAGAAGGTCGATGGACGAAATGAAAATATTGAAGAACAGGATGTAAACGAAACAACTGAACTTGTGGTGAATTGGGATGCGGAAGATGCTGCAATTAAAGAAGAACCATCATCTCCGGCCAAGGAGACCACCACCACTACTACTACAGACGTATTCAAAATTGAAGTGAATACAGGCGTATTCAAAATTGAAGTGAAAGGTCTGCCGAGATTATACAGGTTAGGGGAATTGAAGAAATTGTTGACAGACGATTTGAAGTTGGGAAGCCATACTATTAGGTCACCGAAAAGAGCGAGTTCTTGGATTTATTTGATCTTCAAAACTGAAGAAGACCAACAGAAGGCAGTAAAGACCTTGAATGGATACAGTTGGAAGAAGCGAGTTCTTTCAGCCGAAGTTGCCGGAACTGATCAACGTAAGCGAAAATTGGAAAAGTCTAATGACAAGGATTCTAAAAAGGCGAAAGTTGTGTTACCTGTAGAAGATAGAATAAAACAGGCTACAATACCTTTGTGGGATGTTACTTATGGAGAACAATTGAAGAAGAAGACTGAAGAAATAAAATCTTCACCCACGCGACTGACGGATTTGCTGCTGAGAAGGAATCTGGATTTAGCAGGTTGGGTAGAAGAAAGAAAGGAGAAGAATGAAGGACTTGCAGACTTTCTGAGGCATTTGCCTATAGGAAAAATTAAGGATGATTTGAAAGATTATTATCTCCAAAACAGAGAAGGAAACAGCTTGAATGTAACATCGCTCTATTTCCAGATCTTCACTGAAAAGGAAGAAGGTGAGAAACCTCCACCTCTGCAGCTGTTAGAATATGTGAAAGAAACTATCTGTGACATGAGTTTCCGATTATCTCCAGATTCTGATTTTCAAGTGAATACCTCGGGAGCCGAGCAGCTTTATACTTCCATCGCGGAAATGGTTGAAGTTGACGAAGAAACTTCCTTGATAGATGTGTGTTGTGCCGCTGGAGGAATTGGATTTACTCTTGCTAAGAAATGTACTCAAATTCTTGGCATAGAAATGTCCAACCAGTCAGTTGAAGATACAAGAGCCAAAGTTGTAAAGAATGTCATCACAAACAGGGAGTATTTTATTGGACGAGCTGAAGGTATTTTGCCCACCGTAGTGGAGAAAGTAGCTGGAAAGAAGATACTTGTTATTGTAGATTCACCTAGAGTTGGGCTTCATCAGAAGTTTCAGCGATGTAGTGAAAAGGTAGAACAAGAACAGGAAAATAAGTATCAGATTAAAGTTGGAAATGGCTGAAGCTAGTTCAAACTTTAGTCAACCCTGATGTGTTAACTAAACTAAACTTGGCTAACAATTCTTGATCTATTCTCTTGGATGTTACGAGTTGTGTTATGAGTACTTCATTTGGACTTTATATATGTGCAACATGTTATGATGTGATTCATTTATTTTATCTTTGTACTAACTTTGAATGTTATGTTTACCTTTATTTTACTTTACATGTTCAAAAGAGATTTGATTATGTTAACTTGAAATCTATGACATTGATTTTAAATTGAAGCCTTTAAATGTAATTATTGCCTTCTGATCTTGTTGTTGTTTTGATAAGATGACGATCTTAATTATAAATAATGTTGTTTGTATATGGATGTTATCGTTCAATGTAAAAGAGGAACAACTAACTAGTAACTCTGCGTAAGTCATCAATTAGTTATAATTTTGAATAGACCCATAAATGATATTTGTAATGAATCGACGTTTTATGATACGTAATTAGTAATAAAAGAAAAATGTTGTTATAAATGAATTGATATATATATATGGAGAAAGAAGAGAAAAGAAAAATATTTATATTGATGTAATAATAATAATTAATACGAGGATTGATGTAATAATAATTAGTACGAGGGCTATTCAAAAAGTGAATGTTTTGAAAATATCCAGGGTTCTTTCCTTCACTGTAATACTGTTACGGAATTCCCGTTCTGGGCGACATTTACAGCGATATATCCCTATTATAATTAATCTGTACCTATATTATCAACATTGATCAGAGGCGCAATAATTAAGCATATAGCTTAGATATAATTAAAAGAAAGAACATTGTTATTGACATGACATGTTGTCATGGAAATAGATTATTATGGACATATACACGAAATGGACGAATATAGATGGAATATGTTTGTGTAAATAAAAGGAATAAATCGATGTTAGTTGGTATGTATAATGTTATGACATATTAATCTGAAGTTGATAGGTTTATTGTAATAACTTGATATATCTGCGAATTAGGGCTAAAGTGTTTATTCGCTTTAATGTGTCAGAGTTGATGACAATTTGTTTTGGTGTGTCGGTGGTTCATGGTGGCTGGTAGGTTGGAGTGAGTCATGGTGGGTGGTAATCAAGGGTCAGAGTTAGTCACGATGGGTGGTGGGTCAGTGGGTCAGTGGGTCATGGGTCAAGTTTTCATTGACCGACTCCATCTCTGATCAAATCTGTAAAACCAAACCAAACAAAGAGCAATATTAGTACATAAAACGCTCAACATCTTAGGTATTCGTGACATAACTATTTCATGATCCGAATAAATCTAGTATATCCACAAATCATCATTTGTCATATTTTACCGAAATACCTCATGACTTTTAAAACAACCTGATACTTTAAATGTTGTTAATACACAAAGTTCATTGTTCTCATCATTTATTTGCTTACTCTCTGATTATCAAAACCTTTAGGGTACTTCACGTAGATATAGAAAGGTGTAATGTAGTATCCAGGCTTTATGTAGCGTGCAAGTAAAAAAATGAAAAACAACAGGATAATATTTCACTCCCCGAAACCCTTTAAAGTTGAGTTTGTTGATACAATAAAAAGACTTGAAATCCAATCAGAAAATTCATAAAAGATAAAATATGTAGCGAAGTCTTGACTTTGCAATAATAATAATAATAATAATAATAATAATAATAATAATAATAATAATAATAATAATAATAATAATAATAATAATAATAATAATAAGAAGAAGAAGAAGAAGAAGAAGAAGAAGATGAAGAAGAAGAAGAAGAAAGGAATAACAGAATTACAAAATCAATTACGTAAACAATACCTTCCAATTGAGAAAAATATGATTGCCAAGACGCAGGGTCGTAACTTGTGAGGGCAGATGGCCACTGCATCCCAAAGGAATTTTCCCGCCTTTCGAGTTGGGCCCATTTTAAGACAAAATTGTTTTACTCCATATGAGATAGGAACATTAAATTACAAGTGAAGCATCAAACAGGTTCACTATATTACATAAACAGAACAGCACACAAAAGGTAAATAAAACAAAAATGCGTCGTGGGCCCATTTCAGAAAAAAAGCGTCTACTATTAGGGGCACTAGAAATAATATATATTCGTATATTATTGTCAGATTTGTCACTATTGTCCCCTTAATTAATTTGTCGTGTATGGAACGAGCCCAGAACCGTGACTAAGGACCCAGGGAAGGCCCTCAGGCGCCAGGAGCCCATAAAGAGTAAGAGAACGGTGGAAAGAGGGTCCCAAGAATTAGGGAAACCACTTTTTCTTGAGGGACCAAATACGTGAATTATTGCTTGCCGCTCCCCAGAAAAAATCTGTTACGGCGCTGCCACGACGTTATTCGAACCCGTGTCTCTGCCATACAAGTTTCATAATTTGCCAATCTACCACAAATTTCTCATACAAAGATAAAACAATAAACTAGTAGTTACGGAAAATAAAAATAGAACTTTCTTTTCTACACGTGTTGATACAATTCAAAGAACGTGAAAATAATATCTGCCGCAGGATAATATCCATTGAAAATAATATCCGGACCCCCCTTCGAGCTCAGAAATGCAAAAAATAAGGAAAGATGAAACAAAAAGAAATTAGGAAAACAAGAATCTGCGTTAAAAATATCAAGCCTAATCCCCTCAAGGGGAGGGGAATCAAGTTTGAAATGGATATTATTGTAACGGAGCATCCTGAATTCCATCTAGATCAATGCTAATCCTATGGACTACAAATGACGATCAGATAGACTCACAGATAGAACTTAAGAAATACTAATAGTCCCCAACAATATGGGCCTGGAAACATAGATTCCAGTGACACTTGTTCAAGAAATTTTCAATTTCGCGGCAACACTAACCCATTTTGCGGCAGGATGTTTTTATTGCCAAAAGATATCTCTTTGCTATCCTTAGCGGCATTAAACGAAGACAAGAAGAAGAAGAAGAAAAGACAAGAAGAACCGAGTTCGAAAGATCTCGGAAGACTATATTTTTTCAATTTTTTTTAATCCTTGTACTCGAGATTTCTTCATAGCTTGTTACTAAAATACTTACTAACATGTCCTCATATTATTGTCCTAACAAACCAATATGGATACCTTGTCAGTAATATAGTTTAGATTGATCGAGCGTCTTGTGGGTAACCACAATATTTCATGTCATGCCGCCCTCATGAGAAAATCCTGGCTAAACGAACCAAAATATTTTAAAAGTAAAATAGTTTAGAGTGACCCAGCCCCTGGTGTGATAACCTCAATATTCCGTCACGGACTCCCGCTATTACGAAATCCTGGCTACGTGCCCTGTCTACCGGCTTGCATTTTCGCGGATTCCAAGAATTTCAGATATCCTCTGATCTTATTGGCCGATACAGATAGGACATCACCTACATAAAGCAGAAATTATGGTCAACACCTGTCGTGGCCGAGCGTACTAGGGGCAACATTCTAGTAATTAAAATAGTTTTTGGCGTGGATTCAAACCCTGAGAAAGGATTTTTGAAATTTTCTTAACACTTTTTTCATTAAAACAGGATTGAAAATAATACTCAAAAAGTGATTACGATGAGGTCTATATAACTTGTTTCTGAGTTAAGCAAGCAAATCTCCAGTAAGTCATTGTGATACTTATCCGGAACGTCTTCCTATACGGGCATTTATATTTTGTATAGTCGTACATTCAACGATCTTAACTACCTGAAAGTTTAGACAAAAGACTACGTGACGCGGTAGGTAAGTGGTTAGCGTATTGAACTTGTGTTCGGCGGACCCGGTTTCGAATTCAGTCAAGGTTGAAACTTTTTGAAATGTTTCAATTTCAATACATACTGAGTGTGACAGGAAACATCTCTTCTCCAGAAGGAAAATGATTTTGGAATGAGGAGAATTGGAGAAGGTCTAAAATGGAGGCAATCATTTACAAACTTATTTCCAGCAGTAGTTCTAAATTTGATATTTTCAGCTACTTTCAAGGATTTCCTGATAAATGCGTGGTCAGTATTCTTATTTTTTAAACATACCGTATATAAAGAAATAATACATTACATACATAGCAATATTGAGATTAATATATGACCTTCTTTGGAAAACGCGATCCGAACCAGAAATTCATCTTAGAATGGAGAACTGTTTCGATAATCACCTACTTTACAATTTTACCTGCATAAACACCTGGATCAGGTCTACGAACTTCTGTCAGTACCGATAAAAGTTACGTGTAAGTTGGGTTGCATCTTGTTAGGCGTTATCACAACTGCAAATTATCTGGACCCCAAGATATAGAATTAGAGCACTTAGGGGGGAGATACTTTTGTAAATTACTGTACAGTCACTTACATAAGTACCTGGACCCCTGACTGACCCACTCCACCCACCACCCACCACGAACCACTGATCCATCAAAACACATCGTCATCAACTTTGACACATAATCCACCTCCTCTTCTTTACCGAATAAAGAGTATATACTTATAATAACCAGGTTGTCAAATTCTAATTAATCGGAGTTGGAATTTCTACGGTTAATCGCTCAAACACCGCTCTGTTACAATAACAATGGATCTGACCTTTACGATATAAAAGGGTAAAGTGTTTGTCATAGGCAAAATTAATAAATTTCAATTAAATTATCAGGGTCTAATTATTTTCTTGTTGAATTATTGACACTTTTCAGTGGAAAAGCGGATGAAATTTGAAAGTTCCAAATCAAGGTAAGTAGACCAACATACAGAAGCTTACATTACAAACGTTAGGTCTATTTTTCTCACAACTTTATGAGTTGATTGCTTTGTGGTCTAAGCGTTCCATATAATAAACAAGCTTCAGCAATTATTATAAAGCGCATGATAAGCATATATGGATATATGGTGCGAAGCATTGTACTTTTTGTTGAGTTGAGTTGATTTGATTTTGAGTTTAACGTCCCATGAAGCAGCGAGGCTATATGAGACGTGGACCTACGGATTATCGTGAATCCGAACCACATGAGCTCCAGCCGGAAATCGAACCGGGCTGTGTTTCTTCTTACTGAATTTGTATCTCAAATAATATCGATCGTTTTCGATTATTTTTACAAACTAACCCACTATCTATTTACCATATATAGAAAGTACACCCGTCTAGCATAAAGTAGAATGTTAAAAAATGCTAGGAGACGTTCTGTTCATTTTCCATAAAGAATTAATATACTAAATTTCAGCTCCGTACGTTTAACGGCTTGTGAGATACTAAATTTTATTTCACAAATATTCCGATCCCCACTATTAAGGCTTGACTATATACCTAAACCATTTGATTTGACTGCAATTTGGCCTTGATGATTAGGCACACATAGTTACATTCAATTTCTTTATATAATAATTTATATATTATAGTGATTCAAAAATGTATGTTTTCCAGTACTTAACACCTCTAAAACTTACAGGCTGTGTGTCCAAGTAGTAGTATACACAGTATTGGTATTATTACAATTACAAATATCAATATCCAAAAATGCCTTCAGTTCTTTTTCACTTAGAGATACTCATGTCAGGTAAGTAAACAGAAAGAAATGGAAAAGGAAAATGGAGGACTTGAAAGTAAAACGTAGACAAATTGACCAGTGTTCAGAACCATATTTTTAAATCATGCACGACCCTACTCATAGTATCTAAATACGCGGTTCTGGTGAGTTGGAGTTATCCGTTTCTCGCCACGTAATATAAATATAGCAAAAATCAAGTGTCTGTTACTAGCCATCTCCGTTACCGAAAGTACTAGCGCAATGTGCTAGTAATTATAATTGCTTTTGGTGTGGGTTCAAACCCATGCCAAGGAAAGATTTTTATTTTTATATTTAATTTTTTAAAATTTTAAAAAACTTTTTCATTAAAATAAGATGAAACTAATACTCAAAAAGTATTACGATTACATTCGCAGGTTTTCCATACGAATCCACACTATAAGTAGTAGTAGGAGGAGGAGGAGGAATAGCGGGTTAGAAGCTCCGCAGGGCTCGTTTTTTTCACCTTGACTGCCATGATATAAATTTAACCCTAACTGCTTCTTAAATTTTCTTCTTCTTCAATTCCAACAAAGTGAAAATTTTCTTTTATTACCACTGTAATACACAACACACACCAGAAGGTTTGAACAAGCACAAGCAGCAACCAATCAGAAACGTGTTTTTAGTTTCTATGTCTAGGGTGAGGGTAAAAAAAATATGCTGTTCAGAAGATGCTGTCTACAATGCAGTAAGCAGAGTGGGTCGATGGGTCTTTATGTGACCTCTTTTTGTCGATGTAGTATCCAGGCTTAGCTTTTGTCGATGAAAAAATAACAATGATGTATTCATAATTTTTACATTACTAATAAGTGTTTTTTTTGTGTGTGTGTTTCTGCTGTTTATTATCTGATTCCTTGTTATTTATTTACAATACAGTATATGTTATCCTTTTTGGAAAACGATTGTTATGTATTCCGATTTGTAATACTTTCCTGCATCTAAATAAAGAAAAGTGAAAAAAAAAGATTAGTGGCTTAAGTGTTAGTTTCAAAATATTGGGGACGCGGATTCGACTCCGGATGTGACAATTTTTTTATAATTTGCCATATTGATACTTCTGATGTATACTAATATGAAAAATATTCAATTTCGCTGGGTCTAAGAGTTGAGACGATTTCCTTAACAGGTGAAATGAAAACAACACAAAATTACGTCATCCGTATAAACAATCATTCGTAATTGTCTGGGAAGTAACGTGTTTGTGACAAGAATTGATGAATACATAAGGGCTAAACACATCCTTACTGCTATAGTATGGGCCAAAAATTAGTTCTAAGGAATTGTTCCTAGCTGTGCACAAATTGCAAATAATGATCGAACTTACAAGACTTGTTGCGGAAATGATCCTATTTAAGATGTCACCTCACCTTTCTATTTAGAAGAAGGGCGAAACAAAATGCATCACTGTTATCAGCTAACAAATATTTACATTCCATTGTAAATTCATAAACGTAATAATGTTATTGCATTCATGTGTAAGCCTAAGAAACATCTAACATACTATATATCTTTTCTGTTCCTATCAATACCTTCGACTATGTTACTTTTTAATTCATTCTGTGGTAATAATAATAATAATACTTTATTTAATAATAATAATAATAATAATAATAATAATAATAATAATAATAATAATAATAATAATAATAATAATAATAATAATAATAATAATAATAATAAAGTAATAACATAATTACAATACCAATTAGATAAACATTATCTTTCCATTCAGAAAAAAATAATAATTGCCACGACGGGATTTGAACCCAGGTAATGCAATGGAAGTTTCCTGCTTTTACAAGTTTTTTTAAACAAATCGCCCCAACCGCAGTATTGTTCGGCACTGGTACCTCATGTCCTTTCGCCGTATTCCAAACACTACAGGGACACGAACACAGAAATACTGAGGACAGTTAAATTCCGACCTTGCTCTTCAGAGGATTTCGAACCTCTTGCGGATTGCGCCTCATGATCAGAAGCCAAACTCCCGAGATCACTCGGCTAATGCCACCGTCTCAATTTGCCACAAATTCTTCATTTGAATATAAGACAATAAAGTAGTAGTTATGGAACATAAACATACAACTGTCTATTTTTACACCTGTTTATATAATTCAAAGAATGTGAAAATAATTTCTGTCGTCTTTTCTTTTTTGGAAATTAGAAGTTATGGTAAAGACGAAATGTAATGTAAATCGGGATCATCCCTGCAACCGATGACATAGCCTCAACTTGAAGAACATTTCGTGATATTTTCCTCATTGAGGAACGTCTATATAACTTGTTTTTGATATAAACAAGAAAATCTTGAGTAAGTCATTAACACAGTTACACAAGCATTCCAACAAATATCTTGTTTATATTCTTCCATGAAACGATTTTAACTAGGTATTAGTTTGGGTGGAAGGTTAAGTGGCGCGGTAGGTGAGTGGTTAGTGCATTGAACTTCTATTCGGTAGACCCGGGTTGGAGTCACGGTCAGGCTGAAACTTTTTCAAGTGTTTCTGTTTCAATTTCAATTTCAATGCATACTCAGCGTGACAAGCAAGATCTTCTCTTCCCTAGAAAGAAAAAGATGTTGGAATAAGGAGAATTGGAGAAGGTCTGTCAATGGAGACAGTGATTTACAAACTTATTTCCAGCAGTTGTTTTAGATTTGATATTTTCTTCTACTTTCAAGCATTTCCTGATTCATGTTGATCAGTGTTTTTATTTCTTTCAATATACAGTATATAATGAAATAATACATTACATACACAGCAATATTGAGATTAACATGATGTTCATTGAACAACACGCTCTGAACCAGAGAGATTGATCTCAGAATGGAGAAATGTTTCGTGCGTCATCTACTCACAATTTTACTTGCATAAAGACTTGACTCAGTGCTATTAACAGCTTTCAGTGCCGAGCAAAGTTATGTGTAAGTTGAGTTGCATCTGTCTAGGCGTTCACACAACTGCAAATGACCTGGACCCCAAGTAATGGAATTGTAATGTCAGGGTTCCAGGTACTTATGTAAGTGGGTGTATTCAAATTCGAATTTTGAGTTTCCTTTGGATTTCAAACTGTTACAATTCTGTCATATACATCTCTTTTTGCTCTATGAATCTTAAGATAAGACCATTGTACCAAGAAATAAAATTGCAACTATCACTACTATAAAATTATATATTCAATATTGGTTGAGTCATATGAGCTGCTTAAGAAATACATTTAGTTTGATTTGTTTTCCATACTCGTACAGCTTAATATTAAGTGTACCACCTAAAATCATGCACAGTGTGTTTGAACCATTTCAGTACCAAAATACATTCAGAACAAATGCATTGTTACTTTACAGATATCATAAACTACTTCTTAAATTCAACTTCTAATTCTATTGCCAATTTTACATCTTTACTCATCTGATTCTAGCACAAGTGCAGATGCTGGTTTCAATACGACTATTTCTTACTGTTACTCAGTATAAATTTTCCTATAATGTGTTAAAAACTTGTATAACAGGATTTCTGCACCTTACTAAATTTGCTTCCATGCAGGGATTTACGTGTTATTACTAGTCTCATCTATTGGAAGAATCAATGCCGGAACAAGCAATCATGAGCGGAGGACTACGTTTCGCGTAGAGTTAGAAGACCGAATGTGAAAGAGCAGATGTTATTTGCTGTTAGTGTCAGTTAAAAGTTTTGAGGAATTCCCGTTAACTATTGTAGTGAGTTTACGGTGTGTGCAATACATTTCTCCATTGTAGTGATGCTTACATTACTTTTTATTTCTACCACATTGCTTTAGTTTCGTGTATGGTGCCTGTACAGGTAACTTCCGTAGACCTAATTCTGCTTTATTTTTCTTTACTAAGAAAATACCGTAAAGTTTTCAAGTCTTGACCTGAGTATTCAACTAAAAGTAATTGACTAACAACTAAAACTTAGACTTTAATGGCATAAGGTGTGTGAATTCGTGATAATATTAACATCGGTCGTTTTTGATTAGTTTCAATTTCAACATTCCGTTTCCCCGAGGTACTAACAGTCGCTGAATTTGGATCTAAATGGCATCAAGAGTGTCACTATTCATCTCAGCGACCCCGGAAACTATCGACTCTATACTAATATAAGTTATGTTTAAATCATTTTATATGTTTCCCCTTTCACTATCCTTAGGCGTGTTAGGGGATTTTACTACTATTAGAGCCTTAACTTAAAATTAAAGGTAATAAAGGGTGCCACCAATTAACTTAACTACACTGAAAAGAAATGATTCGACACCAATATCGATCTTTTCCATATTTTTACGTCACCATTTCATCCCATTTCCCCTTATATTAATTGGTGGTAAATGGCATCGGAATTGTCATTATTTATCTCAGCAATACCGACAACTATGGATTCGACACTAAAACTATGGATTCGGTCATTTCAATTATTTTTATATCTCACCATTCCCTTCTCACTCAGGAGTATTAATTGAGCGGAATTTCGATTTAGAAGGAATCAGAAGTGCTAGTGTACATCAGAGCGACTTGGAAAAGTATGGATTCAACACTATTTTCAGCCGTTTTCGACCATTCTTATATATATTCCTTGTGCAACGATGTCTTTACTCTCACTGAAGGGCTGAACTTGAATTTAGGGGCCATCCACATATTACGTAACGCTATTTGTGACCAATTTTTACCCCCTCCCCTTGTCACACTTCGTAACTAAGGTCGAACCCCTCACCTTTTCTTACGTAACAGTTTTTGATATTTGTTTTTTCACCAACTTTGTTTATTTTGGAGGTTATTACAATAAAAAAAATTTTTAATGCTAGAATTTTGTGTTACAAAATGCTTGTATTCTGAAGGTATTTGTAGTGTTTTTCCTCAACAAATCAAAGTAGGCTATCATAAAAGAATAAAATTTTAACCCCATAAAGTTTTTCAATTAACCAGTTCTAATTCTTCAAAATTGCAAACTGTCTTTTTCCCAAGGATATCACACCCACCCTTTTAGGTCACCGATGATGACAAGGAGGAAATACTGCCGGAAGATGCAGTAAAAGAGAGGATCTACAGAACTGACATCGATCTCTTTTTCAGGGATCAAGGATGCCTCGTGCATTTAAAGTTCGCCAGTGTCGACGATGCAAATTCTCTTCCTCGTCGGCCACAGATTCGAAGTAGCTGCACACGTGAAGGAGCAAGGATATCTTGTTGTGAACAAGTTTTCGAACATCTTCTTTGGACTTCGGACTTCAGTTTACCCCTTTTAAAATTCTTCTTGTCCTAAACCGGTGAGGGAATGCGAATAAACTAGACTTCTTCAGATATATTCAAACCCAAAAATTAAAAAAATCGGTACGATATGAATATCCGACAAATTAGGATTTTAATATCTTATTTTGATCTGCAAATCGTGGATTGTTCCATTACAGAAAATATTATTATACATTTCACGAAGAATACATTTGACATAAAAGAGTTTCTTCTGTTACACATGGGAAGCCCCTTGGTAGAAGAAAAGAGTAGGTAATGATTCAAATCAAAAGTTTTAAATAATATTCTTAGAAATAGCGATACAAGTAAGAATGTGACGGCATTTTCAAGCTGTGGTTAGGATAGAGATGCAAAAAAGCCGGCTTTTTTGAATCGATGGTTTTTTTTCACATAAAAAGCCGGCTTTTTTGGAAAAAAAACGAGAATTTTGGAAATTTTGGCTTTTTTCATTTTCATGATTTTTCTATCCAAATAGCTTTCTTATAGTATATTCTATAGTTAGATAAGAATTCCATGACCTAAATGCCATATTTAGCTCAGTAATTCACCATCAAGATGGATGGAGCACATGTTTTACGAATTAAAGCTAACATGAAAAATATAGTATTTGAGACAATTTTACAGGCTATTTAACTTTATTTTAACTTTTGAGCTATCGACATTTTTTTCTTCTAGATCATTTTAGTTTGTCATCCGTGTTTCATTTCTAAGAGCTTAGTACTCTAGCTTCTAGCACAAAAGTTAAACTTACGTTTTCCTATATATCCGTCAAAGCATACGTTTTTCAATATGTCCGTCAAACCGTACTTCCACATTTCTGTTATACTGTAGTTGTGCAATGATTTAGCAATAATTTTCCAGATACAACCTTGAATACCAATTTATACAAATAATCAGTAGCGGAATTAGAAAAGTACTTTGGGAGGGGTTTCTCTGTTTCGTTTTCTAAAAAGTCCTAATTTTATTTGGGAGGTGTTTGAAGTTTATGAGTACAGGCATAACTAATATTTCGTTTCGTTTATATGTTTAGCAATGATCTTCCGGATACAACCTTGAAGATCATTTTATACTGAGAATCAGTGGCGAATTTAGAAAAGTATTTTGAGAGGGATTTTCTTACTACTAATGTTTAGTTTTTCTAAACATTCGTAATTTTTATTTGACGGGAGCTTAAAGTTTATGAGTAAAGGCATAACTAATAGATATTTCGTTCGTTTTAGACATTCCGCAACTTTTGGGAACAGGCTTCAGTCCGAAGGACCGACCCCCTAACCTTCGCAAGACAGTCACTGCTAAAAACAATAAGAAAGGAAGTCGGCCAATTCCTACACTCCTAGTCGGCCAGTACACGCACTATTTCTATATTCACAGATAGAATGAAGGAAAGCTTTGTCAGAATGGTCAAATGCTGGGTTGAATCCCGGACTTCCCGATAGAAGCGCAAAAGCCAACCACTCAGTCATGTCTGGTGTGCAGTTGTATTTATCTTAACTTAAATATATTGTTTTTTTTTTGGGGGGGGGGAGTTCCGTAATGATATGTTGAATCCCTCCTGTTAAAAATTCAGAAAACTTGAGGACTGGGTAAACCGTGATGGTGGTCAAGGGCGCCTATGTTGTGGTTTTCAAAGGGGAGGGGGCAAGTATAAGCGACGTTTCAAAAATAGTTTCAAATTTTGCTGTAACTAATGTAAAAATTCTATTGGATTTTCGATATTCTGAAGTACATTTTCCTCTAGGGGGGCGAGCGCCCCCCTTGCCCCCCTGATGGGCGCCCTTGATGGTGGTTATAAAAGACTTAACTGTAGAATTTCAAGAATATACAGAACCAAAAGTTCCAGATGTGCAGCCTTTAATTGTATCATATAAATCTAAGTACTTCTCTTTTGTTTTATTTTAATTTTATTTTGTTTCAAAAAGAGGGTATGGAATATTTTGAAGTAAAAATACTACATACAATTTGCTAGTTATTTGTATATTTTTTTAAAAGAAGTTTTTACTTTTAGGGTTGGCTCGTTTACACCAGCTGTTTTTTTTTTTTTTTTTTAATAACTGGTTTAAACGAAAAAAATAAAAAGAACAAAAATGCGAATCGTGTGAACTTCATGGTGACGTTTCCACATGTCAAACCATCTGCATTAGTCTTATTTCCTTTTCACCTTTTAATCAAGGTGTCCCATATTCAATTCTTGGTCGAACCACAACCCTTCTCTCATGTGTAAACCAAGTAGCGGTTCGGATGTCACTTTAAGCGAAAGTCTTCTCCTTGATAACGTCGGTTTTACGTAAATATGTTAAGCCTAAACATACGAAACGAAATCAAATTATATATTTCTGCATGCCTGTTGTTTTATAAAGAAGCCAAGGTTGCTTAAATATATTGATTGAAATTGGTAAAATTTATCGATTGCCTACGTAGCTTCCAACATTAGCTTGGATTGGACTTTCAATTATATCTACATACTAAATTTGTAATTTAATACCTCAGTTTTAGCGTACTGATCATAATACGTTGACCTTTAAATTTTACATGGAAAGCAATAACAGAATTTTCCCGTTATTGTTTTACATTTAAAATAATGACGGGATTTTCCCGATGGCTAGGGCGGGAGTTTGTCAATGTAAGAAATTTACTGACCGGACTTCTTTAAGCTTATGGGACCACCTCCAGCATAACCCCGTTGTTCCCTAATAACACCAAGGCGAAACAAACTTATTTCTGTGAATATGTAATATAAATACATAAAGCAAAATATCTAAATAAAAAAAAACCTGGTTTAAACTCCAAAAAAGCCTGGTTTAAACTGCCGCCAAAAAACGGGTTTTTGGCATTTTTAGAAACAACCATGGTGGAATGACTACAAGGTGGTTGCATGCGCATGTCGCCTGGAGCGCTGTCGTGGCTGTGACGTCATCTGGTTTGCAAGAGACAACTGGAAAAGGCGCGGCTTTAAGTGACAAGTGGAAATTCTTTGTTACTTTGTTCTTATAAATGATATCGAGAATGCCTAACTGTGCAGTGTAAGGCTGTAGTAATTATTACAGAAAAACTAAGGGAACTAATATAAAATACTTTAGATTTCCTCAGAAAGAGAGGGAATGTCTCCAGAAATGGATTTTAGCTTGCAGGCGACAGGACAAAATATACCTAAAATATGGTAAGTTTTACATAAAAGTAATAAATAAATACAATGTTAAATAAAATTATAAAAAAGCGATTTCATTATGTAGTTTCTTTTTAGTATTAATAGTATGTAATAATAGTATATAGGGCTACAGTAGCTTGTGTTGATTCTGCATACAAAAATCCAATAGAACGATTTAAAAAGACGAACTTTGAGGCAAGACCCGGATTCGAAATGATGAGGGAGGAGAACCGACAGAGGTTATCATTTCTATCATCATTTCCTTCTACGTAAGATATTGAGACAAAATTTTCCCTACAGAGGCAGACATGTAACTCGAGAAGGGAGGCACGATGATCTAGGAGGCTTACCTCCCTCGAGTTACGCAAATGGAGAGCATTGAACGCGTTAAAGTAGTTCAGGTCCCATTTCATTCTCGAGGTCTGCATTTCCTGTAGCCTTGGCGCTAAAACGGGACATTGCACTTCAAATTAACTAACGAATGGAAGGTTCGTAATAACGATTAACGGTTACAAAGATATATAACAATGTATTAGATAAACAGAATAAAGTATCCACCTACCATGTCAGGGCGACATTGTCGGGACATTTGTACACTCAGATTTAGAAATTTTTGTTCATTTTAATCATAACTTTGGATAATTACATATACATATTTAGGGGCCCCCTCCACAATTACAAAATTAACAATGACTGCAGTAAATTTAAAAACATGGTAGATTCTCAACCAATCAAGGAGTTGAGTTGATTTTAGTTTAGCGTCAATTTCAGCAGCGAGGCTATATGAGACGTGGACCTACTGATTAACGTGGAATCCTAACCACATGAGCTCCCGCCGGGAATCGAACCCGGGTCTCCCAAGCCAAAGTCGCGTACGCTAACCGCTTAGCCACGAGGGAGCTCCAATCAATCAAGGAAGCACGGTAGCTCAGTGGCAGAAGGCTCACCTCTGGTTCAAGGGACATTGGTCCACTTCTCGGTCAAGTGAGTTTGTGGTGGACAACATCGTGTCCGTGAGTTTCTCGGGGTACTCCCGCATTCTCATTCCACCAAATTCCACATAATCATTCACTTGCATTTATCTTTTGTCTTCTTTAGTCCACGAGACAGAAATGAGAAAACTTATGAAGAAAATTAAGCAAGTTATGTAATTTTATGGTTTATATGTTTTCTAGTCTAGCTGTAACACCCGTACATTGTCTTCACCTTCGCCTAGTACTTTTTGTTTTTTGCTTGAAATAGTCAAGTTGCAATTTCTTTGTTTGAGGTGCTTTGTATATACATATTTATTTCTACATATTTTTAGAACACAATAGTATATGTAACGTTTTATTTCGTACAAATGTTTAATAATACAGTTTGTTATGGCGTAGTATTCAGAGAACTGCCAGTTTCACCAAATCTTTTGTTTAAATACAAATTCTATAAGTAAGCGATCAGCGACTTTAAATAAGATGAATTTTTTTATAAATCAAAAATGAAAACGATGTTTAAAATATTAAATACGTGCGTCCTTCATCAATAAAGTTTTTAACCTCCCCTGAAATTCTGACGAAACTTGCGTGGGAGCAACCTCTTAAAAAAAAAAACTGTCCAAGCATAACGAAAATATACGTACGTGCATTTCTGTTTACGAAAACCATGAATTATCCCTTGAGATATTCTCAAAATTTATATGGGGTCATCAGTAAAGAATTCTCTTTCAAGCAAAATAATAATAGTAAATCAAAACCAATCAATGTGTTACGAAAATATACTTGAGCATACATAAAAATATAATAATGAAATGCATTAACGACACACTGTGTTATACATTATTCAGGCCTATATCTACATTCTCGAGTGTATTACTTCAGATGTTTAAATAAGAAAAAGAAAGAAAGAAAAGAAAAGAATGAAAAAGCAGAAAATGTAGTGAGTAATATCGGCTTGTTCAAGCTTCAAAGTTGTTTAATAAATTTATGAACTGATATTGCTGTTTCTTTTACTATTATAAATATCTTCCTTTGAATTCACTTAGCTTAAGCATTGATTGCATTACGTTTAAAAACTTTTACTTCGTTGAAGATCACTATAAATAGAAGAGAAGTTTGCGTGTAAGATACCAGCAAGCAAGCGCTTGTTAAAAGTTCATCTGACTCTCGCTGGCCACGTCTGCGACCAAAATGACGTCATGCGCCAGAGCGACAAGAATGCAGCACTGCATTGCATCCACATTGTAGTCTTTCCACCATGGAAACAGCCATGGTTCTTGCCAACTCTGCTTACTTTTGTATATAGGAGGTTAATTTTTTTTATTATATACATTGGTTAATCCTTTGGAATTCATAATGTAAAAATGTTGAAGTAAAATTGTTTAAAATATCTTTTCGAAATTCATGGTTTATTTTCGAGGTTTCATATTATTATCGGCATCAACCCTAATTAAATGACATTTTATGTTATAGAGAAGCGAAACAGAGTCTGCTTTATCAATTTAAAGCAGAATTTTGAAAAAAGCCCAAAATTTCCCAAGCAAAAAAGCGAAACAGAAAAAACCGAGTTTTTTCCCAAAAAAGCCGCTTTTTTTCCGAGCCCTTGCATCTCTAGGTTAGGATCACTAACAACTAACTCGAGAATAGTGTGTGTCGTATTTGTAATTCTATGATAGCCACAAGACCGAGTTTTATTGTATTGTAATACACACAGGGTTCGTCACCAGTAATGAAAGTAACTATGTTTGTATCTAAATAACTCATGATCCTCGCGGTCGATCTCAATCAAATTTTCATCACAGATGAGGTTCGAGCCTGGGATGTTTTTTTTTTTAGTTTTTTAATCATTTCACTTTGAAAGTGCTGCTTGGGTGAGGGGGAGATACCGAAAATGACCGATATTAGTGTCGAATCCATAGTTTTCAATGTCGCCGAGATGAACAGTGACATTTCCGTTGCAGTTTAAATGTAAATTGAGTTGCGCAATTTTGGGGGGCTGATATATGTAAATAATCGAAAATTACCATAGCTTTCGAGACCGCTGAGATGAACAATGACACTTCCAATGCTGTTTAAATCCAAATTCAGCCCCCATTAGTACTCCTAAGCTGGATGGTGACATGTAAAAGTAATTGAAAATGACCGATATTTGTGTCGAATTCATAGTTTTTGGGTCCTTTAAGTTGATTGGTGACAATTTTGGATCCCTTTATGTCCAAAATGAAATGGATTCTCTCCGTACGAAGAACTAGTATTCTCAAAGTTTATTTATAAGAAAGAAAATAATTGAATAAAATTATTTGTTTAAATGATCGCATAAAAATCTGAGAATAAAAATAAAAATTAAAGTAAAACAACATGCGTTACGTAATGAAGACATAAACCCTCTACACCCCCTTGTCACATTTCGTAACGCAAGGCCTAACCCCCCTCCACCCTTTGCCGTGTTACGTAATATGTGGTGGACACTTTAAACAACACCGAAATCATCACCAATTAGCTAATGAACCCCGAAAACTACCGATTTGACATTAATATCGGTCGTTTTCTATAATTTTATATGTCTTCGCGTCTCACTCTCCGTAGGTATTCAACGGAAACATAGGGGCCACGGTGGCTCAGTGGTAGAGCGTTCACCTCTGGTGCTTGGGGTCCCGGGTCCGATCCCAGCCCCCTCCAAGTGAACTTTGTGGTGGACAAACACCGTGTGTGTGGCTTTCCTCGTGGTTCTCCCGTTTCCTACCACTTTCTTCATTCAACCATTTCATTCATTACTCATCATCACCGTCTCCTTTAGCGTAACCGGCATATCCGTGGGACGTAAAACTCAAAGATTTCATTTTTTCAACGGGATCATATACGCACTGAGAAGCTGAATGCGGACTTAAAGGGTATCGAAACTGTCACCAATCAGTTGATAGACCGCGAAAATTATAGATTTGACACTAATGTGGGTAGTATTCGATCATTTTTATATGTTTCTCCCTTCCCCTTTCCCTAGGAATGCTAGAAGGTAGTACCCCGACTTCACTTTTCCCAGAAGACAAGTGTTATGTGTATCAAGTTTGGTTAAAATTGCTGATGCGCTGCAGAGTTACGGTGAATCATACACACACACACGACACATTTATCAGCATACAAATACAAATGTATGTAATAATTTTTATACACATCAAGATTATCCATCTGTCTAGGAGAAAAAAGAAATCTCAAGAACTATTGTATGAATCACCACAAAATTTGGTCAGATTGTAGAGGGTCTAAAGTTATAAGTCAAGTTCTTTTTGAAGGCAATATTGAAGCTGAAGGTAGTAGAAATCAACAATTTCCAGCTTTGTGCTGATCACTATAGAGCCAAAACGGTAATAGATAGAGAGTAGATTTTTGCAATTGTTTTAGTATTCCAAGAATACATTTCATCTCCATCTTTAACCACGTTCTAAACCCGGAAGTGGTAGAAATGTATTACAACTTAGCTTTCAATATTAATCTATAGAGAGAAAAAAACGATAACAAGAATCGGTATTTTAAATTGGTTTAGTGTTTTAAGAATATAAACCATTTCCCTCTTAACCACGTATTCAAACCGGGGGTAGCAAAAATCAGCCACTTCCAGTTTTAACATTAATCGCCATAGAATAAAAGCCATACTATATACCACCCAAAAATATATTTCATCTCGATTCTAATATATCTACTATAACCGGAAATAACATAAATCAACAATTTCCTGTTTTAACGGTAATAGCCATAGAATAAAAACCACAGTAGAGAGCTAGATTTATTAATGCAATCAATTATTCGTCTCAAGAATATATTCAATCTCCACTCTAATTTTTCTCTACTAAAACCGGAAGTGGCGGAAAACTAAATACTTCCGGTTTCAGTATTTATTCAGAAAATAGTGCAGCAAACAAACCAAACTCAATACGTGGCACATATGTGGTACTGTTTCTTTCTCAAGATGACAATTCTCCATTTCCTACTGATGGAGCGCCTTAGACGTATTTTCATGAACATCGACAAAAGCTGCTGGCTTGCTCCATTCTCAAACATCAACACTAATGACTTACTGTAGTCAGTTCTAAATCTTAGACTATGGAATAAGTATCCTCCTTCATCTTCGCAGATTAAGCTGAGAGCTTTACTGCATGGAAAATGTTACCTTAGATGTAATTTATCGCTTACAGTATATGCCTAAACTCAACGACGAATCAGAACTATTCTGGAGAATAACAATAATCACACTGCGTGTTAAAAGGGTTTCATTTTCTTTTAGGTGTTCTCTTAATTTTGTTTAGCATCTATGTAACTAACTAACTAAATAACTCTATGGCTTATGAAACCCGAAAGTTAAATGCCGCGTTCACAAAAGTTCTCCACTAACTTCTATCCTTTGTCACCTGGTTCCAGTTTCTACTTTATACTCCAATTTCTGATAGATCCATCTTAATATTGTCGTCCCATCAGCGCCTAGGTCTTCCTAATGATCGTTTCCAATTGGTCTTCCAGTTAAGACTTTGAAAGTGTTCGTGCTTTCTTCCATCTTGGCTACATGACCTGCCCACCTGAATCTCCTAGACTTGATGGTCCTAATAATGTTTGGTAAACCGTACAAGTTAGGTAGTTCCTCGTTATAAAGTTCTCACCATTCCCCATTTCCGTTCCTCTTGGGTTCGAATATTCGTCTCAGGATTTTCTTCGTAAATAGTTTTAGTCTATACCCTTCCCTCAAAGTAAGCGACAATGTTTCGCAACCATAGACTACAGAACAACAGATGTGATTATTGTTTTATATATTTTAAGCTTCAAACTCCTCGACAGAAAATGCGAATACAAGATATTTTGAACTGAACAATAACACAAATTTCCTGCTTTTAGTCGGCATTTATGTATATGTAATAAAGAGGGAGTACAAGTTCGGGATAATTTGATTTTCAAGTATTTATTGATTCCATATCTATTATTAATTACAAAACATATCCCTTTGCTTGTATTAGTTTACTTGACGGATCTTTCCAAATTAGAAACCCACTGTAATAGATAGTGCTTTCTTCTGAGGTGGTTCAGTTAAGTTGCGTCGTTTGCTATAGTTTGAAACTTAAATCATGGTTGGTCGATTTAGAGTTTAGTATCCTATTTAGCACCGAGACTATATGACACGTGAACCTACACCTTAATGAGAGATTCGAACCACGTGAGCTCCTACGTAGAGTTGAACTCTGGTCTGTTGCACCGAAATCACGTATGCTAATAATATGACCACGATAGTGTCCGGAACATAAATCATAGTATTTAGCATATACGAAAGAAGCATATACAGCAACGACGAACAACACTAAAAATGCCCAATGTCGCACACTACTATTGTTGGGCAAGGTTTAAATTCAGACTCAACGATTCCTTTGCTTTATATATATATATATATATCGGCATATAGTTATCGGCACAGTTCAAATAATGAAACATGAAAATTTATAAATGATATACAATAATAAAAGAGAATATTTGAATCTCTTGTACACTGTATATTTTCTTCCAAGTTTGTGTATAGCAACAAAACAGCACATGAAAGGAACATTTTGACTCGGAGCGCTGAAGCAATGAAGACAGTCACGTCAGAACATCAATATCCATTTTCTCCAAACATCAATTCTCCTAATATTGCAAACATTTATAGTAGACAGTGATACCAGATCTATATTTTGATAGAAGAGCAGAAAGCGAAGACGATGGTCGGTTAGATAGCAAGAGAATGGCAAGAAAAAAGAAGAAATGAGGATAAAGAAGAGAATATTGTTGAAGAAGCGGAATGCTATGTATGCTTTTGATGTATCACAAAAGAAAAAAAACACTACAGAGGCTTCCTTTTTATTTACAATCTTCCCATTTTCTATTCATTCATTCTTCCAGGCTCCTTTTAACTTCCTTTCTGAAAGCTTCCCCTTTTTTATGGATAGAAGGGGGTCTTCGATTTTACGTTACACTGAATACAACTTGCAGGTCCCTTGAGTTGCCCCTTCATATAAGCTAACTTCTTTCTCTGTCTTCCTCTTTCTAATATGTGCTCATTCTTTCCATAATATGCAAAGATTACAGAGCCATAAAATTACCTTCTTTTATGATGTCTTCAGTTTTCTTTACTCTGTGTGCAGTCTGACTTATTTCAATTGTTAACAAGTTGTTACATGCTTAAACGATGTTAAGAAAAGTGAAAGGACGCTCCTTCCCTACGTAATTGAATTTTAAATCTACCTTGCATGGGTAGAATTTTGTGTAATTTAAGATACAAAATTAATTTTAAAAATAGTATATTATAATGAACCGTCACAATGACCTGAAGATGAATGTTTCATTAGAATCCGGAATTGAAGCAATTAGAGGTCCACATTTAAGAGTTGATAAGGTTCTATATCAGGCATATGATGAATTATTCCATTGTGTGGAAATGTTTGATCTAGACCAAACTTCATTAACTTTTAAAGCAACGGACACTTTTGGTTAATTATTTTTGCTTTAAATACAATTTTAATATTGAAATAATGAAAAACTCATCAACGAAATAAAAATGTTCTCTTAGCACCATATTCCCTGTTGACTTTAGGTCACCTGTAAACCTGAATCTGTACTTTATATTGGGAATATTCACCTCTTTAAGTAGGCAGTAACTATAACAGCATCGAGAATGAAGCGTATTTTTGATCTGAAGTTTGTCAGAACGTCCCCTGTATTTTAAAGAATACAAATATTTCAGAAGTTTGTTATGAAGCCCTCTCCACTACTACCTACTAAGTGTTATTCACATCGTTCTCTCAACACACCACGCATTATTTCATTAATGTTAGCTCATTTAGAAAACTTCATAAAAAATAAATGTAAAAATTTACACATATAAAGGGAAAATGAATTGCCATTAATGCCCCCAAAACAATTTTAATGTTTAGAGAAAAGGCATTTGTGATCTTTTTATATTTTTATAGTTTATCTTTTATGTTCAATGTCCGTGTCACCAGTATAATAAATAAAGGAGATACTGGATTCATATGCCAACAGATCGAGATAGTTCCATTCTGATCATTATCTTGTTTTTAGACTCCCGTCAACAAGTCGAGGGTGCGGTGCCAATGTTTGCTTCTAAGAGCGCAGACAAAGAGCACTGCGATTGAAAGGTGAATAGTGAATAGGAAATGAAGCTACTGCCTCAGATTCACACAGTTTTTTCACGGTCAGAGAGCCTTCTTCAGAGGCACTTTTAATGAAAGAGAATAATTGCCATTATCGTCTTCAAATTCTTAATATTTAAGCATTGTCATCATTGTTCTCGTATAGTGTTTGTTAGATGGAAATAATTAGATCCGTATTTCAAGAGTTTTGATATATGCAGCATATACATTTATTCATATCGTCACTGCTTTTGTTTCTTTTCGTCATGTTCTTGCCAAAGGTTCGTATATAAATATTACTAATAGTTTCTCTATTAACAATGAAGAAAAAAGAGCATACATAATTAGCATGACTTTCATACATCGCCTTATTGCAACTACAGATAATTATTTATAGTTCTCACGTAATATGTTCCAGGTGATCATTAAATTTTACACTCACGTTTAACGCATTCGCTCCATGGTTCGTCTTCAATGTCTTCAATGCTCAGTAACTCCTGTTACTAGGGCCTCTCTTTCGGTTACTACTACCTTTTGCCGATGTTATCGAGACATGAGCTCTGTAGGTTACGTTCACTTTGGACACTATTCAGGATATCATCTACCATCCTAGCCCCCTTACATACACTTCCGCCAAATAACCGTGCTTCAAGATAGTCCTTGGTCCTATCCTTCTTAACGTACTACAAAAAATCACTTAACGCCAAGAAGAGCAAGATGTTGTATTCAGAGTTATTATCCAAAGTGAAATGAGTGGAGACTTCACGGGTTTGTTCTAAAGATTGTTATATGGAATCCTATATTCTTACCCATATTTGGAATAAAATCAAACAAATGTGGGATTTAGTTTGTTCAATTAAGATCTTGATTTACAGTCAAAGTATGATTTCGCACGTTTGTTTAATTTCGCATATACGTTTGTCAGAATATGGTCTGTTAAATCAAGGTAGCTTCTAAAGGTTTTTATAAACAAGAGTGTAAATTGTTAAATATGTTTTCGTTTGTTGAAGAGTGGAAATGTTACCAGACAAGTCTCAATCCAAGTGAGTTTGAAAATAAACCAGGATATCATATAATTTCTTAGGTGTAAAAGTACCTGCGTATACAATTATGCATACAACACTTAACTATGAGAGAACTTAATAACAATTGTAGTTGAATACTCAAATAATGAGAGAAGAGAAATTCGGAAGGAATCTATGAATCCATGGTCATCTTTTAATCCATTTACAATTTAAGTATTGTCAGGTAGAATTGGTTTAATCACAACAATCCAACACAAGCTTATCAACTCGAATATTTTGGCAAATATGTCCATCACCAAATCTAATAAAAAGTTAACTCTCATGGTGTGTAGAACGAACCACGTGCAGCACATTATTACTTACAGGGAAATTTCATAGATGCCAATGAGCTAACGAAGAGTTATCGAGCTCGTTAGATAGGACTTATCATATTGATTACCGTATCTCAAAAGTTAAACCTTTTAGCGAGAAAACCGAAGATAAACTTTGCAACCCCCGACGATACAATAAGACCAAAGTAAATAGTTCTGAACATAAAATATAAGTCAACAATCAGTATTTATTAGACTCCGAATATTACTGCTGATTGATTTCAAAAACACTTCCAACAAAACTACCCACGAGGGCCTGCAACCGCGGGGCGCTCATATAGGAAAGGCTTTTTAGATATCCATAAACGATATGTACAGGATTGGGCAACCTAAAACAATGCCAATATAGCCGTCATGTTGGAGTCAGTTATCTAAAATATAATTGTAATATTTTGAGTAGGAATTTCGGCATGCGACGCAGGTTTTATATGCAGTTTTCTCAAAGGAGTACAAGGTTGCGGAGTATTATCTGATCAATAATGCATTACTCGTTGTGGCCTGTTCTATCTTTCCATTCTTCAGTGATTGAACAATGACACTGACTGTTTTCTTCTATACTAACTGTTCACCATTTATTACTTGCGTTAACATTGTTAGTGTGACTGAGTAGTAGGATGCATCGAATTTCCACTTTTTTTTTTTTTTTTTTTTTTGTTTTTTGAAATCAGCTTACCCTCAGCGAAATTTTTTGCAAAATGGTCTCAATATGTCATATACAAAATCGCACGCCGATTGGTTAATTTCTTTAGGTACCACTAATGGACTAAAGTTTCAAAAAGTTGTTAAGAATTGCATTTTTAAAAAAATTATACATATTTACATTTACGAAAACATTTTACCCTTAGTAGTTATTTCTGTCAGAAATGTACATAGGCTATTTTACGTGAAAAACATTCAGCTTTATCGGTCAGGTCCTTCAGGTGCCACCAGCATCTTAACATTTGGACAAAACGCCCCAAAAATATATTTTATTCAGTGTTTTGTAAAAAAAAGAAACAAAAAAAATCGAGTTTTCGTCTCTTATAAACAGCTAATTAGGTAAGAAATGGGGCAATCATGGTAATAAAATATACTTTATTGTAGAATGAATGTTATCAAATAAGACACATACCGGTAGTTGTTCATCTTAGGTTCGTAGCGCAAAAAAAGAAAAATAACAATGATTATCTTTGTAGATAAAACTCCTTTCGATAAAACACCTCCACTGCATGGAATAAAGTCGCCCAAGAGCGAGTTTGTCGTAAAATTAAAAGTGGAGTAGCATGGAGGGAAAAGTTAAAAAAAAAGTAACTCATTGTTAGTGTGTCTGAAGATGAGATTAGGGGTAATTTTGCGTTGTTTTCTAGACAGAAAAAGTGGTGTTTGATGTGGAAACTGTTTACATTGCTGATTGTGTTTAAGTGAAAATACGTGTGCATTTGTGTGCGTTTTTGGATTGCGTCCTACTTGTGCTAGTCGGCAGTCATTGAATGTATCAGTTCGTCATTCCACTTGTGCGGCAAGTTTGTTGAAATCTTGCGTTGACAAAAGTATCTAACTGTTCAAAATTGGTTTCGGTGAATAAACTATCAAGTGTCCGTAAAGATGTCACCTAAAAGGAAATTACGTTTGAATGTAAGGAACTTTGTCCAAAATGTCATTGGATCCCCTGCGGAATTCACTTTTAGTCAGCTTCCAACAATCACTGACGTTCTTAAACAATTCTTGTGGGAAAGAGAGAACACGAAATGGGAAGCAGCATCTGAGAAGGACCCCTCTGCTAAAGTGCTAGCTCATTCAGTGACAAGGAAAGTAATTCAAATTTGGGAAAAAGCATCAATCAGCGGTGCAGCTATTTTGTGCGACGAACGGGTTATAGCTTTGATTTTACATTATCACAAAAGTTCCGTCAGCTCCAAAAGTTCAAGGACAAACCCATTCCCTTTGCTTCTAAAGTTGCAGAATTCCATGCGTTCGCCAGCAAAACTTTGTTTGATATCGCTTCTTGTAAATGCATCAACGAGGTTGCTTGCACTTCTGCGAGAGAGAAGCAAGTGCCTAAATTGGAGGTTTCATTTTTAATTGACCAGAGAACCACCCGACAAAGGGGTATAGCAGGACTTGATAGAAAGGAGACAGAGAAACGTGTCAAACATTTATTGCGAAAAAATTGGGGTCAGAAAAATCAACCAAAGTCCAATGAAATTTGTAGTTCCGGGAGACAAAACGATAGTGTCCCTTTACGAAATGAATCGGGAGAAGAGTCAGATTCCAATGTCGAGTTTCTTCTTACGCTTAAAAGAGAGAAGACTAATCCTTCTAAACAAATGAGAGTTAGGTAGCCGACATTTTCCAATGCAGTATATACGTAGATGTAATATATCAGACCGCAAGGCCGCAATTATCGCTTTTGGCAGGTATCGGACTGGTTGCCCAATTTCATAAGCAGAAGGTGATCGACAAAAGCAAGATTCGGAGAGAGAAAAATCCTTAGGAAACACCATCGTTGAAGAGGCGAGTTCATCGCTTGAATCGACCGAAGTGAACGCATTATACTTCGAGGGAGGAAAGAATCAGACTCCCACCCTTGAGTCTAAAGACGCCATTAACCACCGACCAATGAAAAAAGAAGATCACTACGTATTGCTATCGGAGCAAGGATCAAACTATATTGGCCACGTCTCTCCTTCATCTGGAAGAGAAGAGAGCATATGGGCTGCCATCACAAAGTGTTGATCAAAATATCCCTTTGTCAGATCTGGTTGTTTTGGGTTCCAAGGGTACTGCTACCAACACTGGTCGGAAGAATGGTGAGATAGCACATATTGAAATCTTCCTGAACAAACCCCTTCAGAGAATCGTCTGTATGATGTACACGAATGAGCTCCCATTTCGACATTTGACTGAATTTATAGGCGGCAAGTCTACTGGACCAAATACATTTAGAGGATCAATAGGATCCAACCTGCGAAGAGTTGCCACTCTAGAGTTTTCATCCCGTTCCAGTAGATTGTGACTTCAACTTCATTGAGGATTCATTTAGAACAGATCAAAAATATTTGGTGAATATCTGTAAGGGTTTCTTCAGGAGAATGACCTGTTGGGTTAGCTTACATGAAGCCTGGTAAAATTTATCAAGCCAGATGGCTAACTACAGCAAATAGAGTCTTACTTTTGTACGTAGGAACAAAAGAACCCATGAATGAACTTAAAATCATCGTCCAGTACATCATGATGGTATACGCGTCACTCTGGTTTGCTGTGATCCGTAACTCATTGTGTGCAGAAGGAGCTCGTCATTTATGGCAACTCGTCACGACTTCTCGACACATGGAAGCGAAATACAGGAAAATAATTTATCCAGTGATCCGTAGAAATACGTGGTACGGCCATCCTGAGAACCTACTTCTATCAATGTTGATTGACCAAGATGCTAAAATACGAGACCTTATCTGGAGGCGAGTCCTAAAAGCAAGACAAACGACCCAGTCTTGTGATCGCGTACCGGTACGAGAATTCGTCGTCCCTGAAATCAACTTAGAAGCGACTAACTATGTTGATATGATTAATTGGTCAACATGCACGCTAATAGAGTCACTACTGATAAAACACTTGAACCTGCACAAGCTAAGAAAAACTGTAAAGACGGCTCCAATAGCTTATGCATCTATTACATCCTTACCCTATCACACTCGCGCTGTCGAAAGAAAGGTGAAGTTGGTGACAGAACCGGCATCAGCGGTATGTGGGCAAGACACATGATATAGATTGTAGCAACACTACAATCAAGAAAACATACCAGAATTTAATACAAAAAATTGAGGTAAAAGAGTAACGATATGAACTTGCCCTACCATAGGCAACATTAGTATATACGCGTGGGCGGAAGTCGAACTGCAGCCTACTCCTCGTGGTGAGTTCTGGGTTATTTACATCATTAATGTTTGGAAATAAGTAGAACTGCAGATGTTAAAAAAATCTTTCTTATCTAATTAACGATCAAAATGAATCACAAACAATGCTACTTAATTTTAAGAAATGAAAAAAGTAGCGACACATTTGTCCATATTTTAAGCAAAGTGGTGGCACCTGAATGACTTGTCTCATCAAGCTGAATTTTTTTCACGTAACATATAGACTTTTTACAGAAACAAAACCACATAGGATGACCATATTTCATGAAAGTACATATTTTACATTTTTAAAAATAACATTTATCTTTTAACAACATTCAAAAATATTCGGCCGTTGGTGGCATCTAAAGATATTGACCAATTGACTTGCAATTTTTTACACGTTATATGGACCCCTCTTCGCAAACAAAATATCACTAAAAGTAAGCTAAATTTTATAAATGTGGAAATTTGATGCACCCTACTGAGTAGAAAAGATTACTGACGATCAAGGAAAATGAGTAGATAATTAGGATGTGTAGTCAATGCAGCTCGAGTGTGGTAACTACAGAGTTTAATGTACTGCATCCCGAAAAGGAAGCAATTACTCACAATAGTGTGGTCAAACTCATCAATAGATTCTGATAAACGCAGAATCTACAAATACAGCGAATTCACATTTCGCTAATCCTCACAGTGGTTGCTCGAAATCGTTTACAACTGAAGCTACCTCTGTCGCTGACCGCCCATTCTTTAGCGCACACTGCCAAAATAGCATAAATGAGGAATGAAGCGTCTGACGAACATTCATCCCCTAACTGCACAATTACATAGAAGGCATATGCCGACCATGTTCTCTCAGGTACCTGGGAATGTGTCCAGTACATGCCTTATACACTTCTGAGAAAGAAATCGCATGGATGGCAAGTGATAGTCACAGTCTATGTCCGCTCCTAGTCACATGCCTAACATGTACCTGGAGAACGTGACTAGTATGTTCTAGTTATGTTCCCCATGCCGTAAGCGTCAATGAACCACAAAATTACTCTCCAAAAATGTTAAATCACCTATATGCATTAAGGTGAGTCTAAACAACACTCTAAACAAAAAGAAAAAAATGTAGAGCTACCCTAGAGTGCGCGCGAACCACCAACTTTGAAACACTAGTCGCGTGCTCTTCCGACTTGGCTACAGAGGCGATGAAGAGAACGTCGCTTGTAGAAGGATAAATTATTAAAGTCTTTTGCATTCGGCTAATCGGAGTGCTCCTTTAACCGCATATATTCGACTATAACCGTTTGGGATCAGATAAAATCTGCTCACCATGTAATTTTATAACAAATTGACGATTGACTATTTACTTTATTTCTTCGTTCCTCCATATTTACTTCCAAATGATCAACGACAGTTGTCATCTAATCAAGTTGATGCATTTATTGCTTCTGGTACACAATCGCTTAGAAAAAGAAGCAACAAGTGCATCAAATGTAGGAGATGAATTTAGAACACCTAAATGACAAATGACAAGCACATCTTGTGCTGTTAGGGGATCTGAAACAATATGTCCCGAAAGTATGTGCCTAGAACATGACAGCCCTAAAAGCACAATTACGTAGCAGGCATATGCCTATCATGGGAATGTGTCCAGTTCCCTCAAGTACATGGGAATGTGTCCAGTATATGCCTTATACATTTCTGAGAAAGAAATCACATGGCTGGCAAGTGATAGTCACAGTCTATGTACGCCTCTAGGCACATGCCTGACATGTACCTAGGGAACGTGCCTAGTATGTTCTAGGTGTGTTCTCCATGCCGTAAGCGTCAATGAACCGGAAAACTACTCTTTCAAAATATGTTAAATCGTCAATATGCGTCATGTGTTTTCACTAAGGTGAGTCTAAACAACACTTTAAACAAGTTAAAAAATTGTAGGTCTACCCTAGGGTAGGCGCAACCACCAAACATTGGATTACCAGCCGCGTGCTTTTTGTACCTTTTTTTTTTTTAAAAAAAAGTTTACTGACACCGAACGTGTCCCAGTAACTTACTTAACTGCTTATCACTAATTTTACTTGTTTTCCTCTTTTAACTGCCTTTTCCAATCACCTAGAACGACAGGGGCACGAACACAGAAGCATGGAGGACAGTTAAAATCACAAAGGCTGGCCCACCGGGAATCGAACGCGGGACCCCTTACACCAAAGGCACACGTGCTAGCCACTAGACCAGCGGGGAGGGCAAGACTTGGCCACAGAGACTATGAATAGAACGGAGCTTGTAGAGGGATAAATTATTGAGGTCTATTGCGTTCGGCTAATCAGAGTGCTCCTTTAACCGCATATATTCGACTATAACCGTTTGGGATCAGATAAAATCTGTTCGGCATGTAGTTTTATAACAAATTGACGAGTGTCTATTTACTTTATTTCATAGTTCTTTCATATTCACTTTCAAATGATCGACGACAGTTGCCATCTAATAAACTTGGTGCTTTTATTGCTCCTAGTAAACAATCGCTTAGAAAAAGAAGCAACAAATGCATCAAATGTAGGAGATGAATTTAGAACACCTAAATGGCGAATGCCTAGCACATCTTGTGCTGTTAGGGTAACTGAAACAATATATACCTAAAGGACGTATCTAGAACATGGGATATATATGTCCCAAGTGACGACATAAAAACAAATGACTGTTACAGTGCGAAACTGAGCCAGGTATATAAATGCTATATTTGTGGTACATAGTTGCAAATACCAATTGGGTGTAACAAGTACCTAAAACTGTAGGTAGCTGAAGTACATACTTAGCACATGAATAACATATGTGAGAAGTTCGGATACTTAAAATGTAGCTGGGACACCTAAATGGCACGTGCCTAGCACATCTTGTGCTGTTAGGGTCATGCGGTTCCTTTCTGTTAAGAAGAGACACCCATACAAAATCCAGATACACTACGTGTAACAGAAAACGATCTAAAACATTGAATTCAGTTTGCTGAATGAGCAACGGAGGAACTGGAAATCAACCCACATGTGTCCTTGAACGTGCTGCCTTCCACCGACGAGTATATGTACGTAAACGAAGATGTAAACCAGCAGAACGTCGCCGCTGCAATAACAGTAACTAGCTTTAAATTGGTACGTTAGAAATGGTTTGTAGGAAAAAAAGGTTATAGTCTGCTCCGGCATTTTTGGCAGGAACATCTTTGTTCCATTCTTGATATGTGACACGCTAAACGTAGATCAATCTCTGCGGCTGCCGAATGAGAAGATCCTTCCCTTAGATTTATCGAAGAATAAATCAAACTCAACGTTCTTCCAGCAGGATGAAGCTTCTCCCCATTACTGATGTTATGTGTTGAACTACTTGGATAACCAGTTTCCCAAGAGGAAAGTATTTTCAGTTAACAATGGATTGGCCTCAAAGTTCTCCAGACCTCACACTGCTAGAATTTTAGCTGTACGATTACCGAATGGAAGATGACTGCGCTCCTGCAAGTCTACAGAAATTGCCATCTGCTTATGATGAATAGAAGATACGTGTGACACACATCGTTTGATAAATTGAACTATTTGTTGCGAAAGGATCAATAGGAGAAACCCAAACCATAGCTAGTTTACCGTTAATGGTAGAAAAAACGGTTCGCAACATTGTACTCATGTGAAAAAACTGCATATAAAACACGTGTCGCATCCCGACTTCCCTATTTAAAAAACAGTGATATGTAATATACCGGATTCTCGCATAGTGGCCGTGTTAGTCACTTGCGTTTTACAAGTTACTCCACCATCCTCCAAACATCAGCACCCATACACACACACACACACACACACACATATATATATATATATATATATATATATATATATATATATATATATCCAGTGCTGGATCCAGGGTATGATCAAGGGAGGGGCTAAACCATAGTTTGCCGCTTTACCCAGTGTAAAGTAGGCTTGAAGCTCATTTTATCCAGTGTATACCTGAGCATCAAGGGAGAGCTATAGCCCCTAAGTCTTCCTTGGATTCGCACCTGTATATATTTCTGGATGCTGGACTAACCCGAATGCCATTTCGTCTCAAGGGAAATTGATCCCCTTCCCTCCTCAGGATACTCATTACAATGAAACTATAATAATAGAAATCCGTAACGTTTACTTTTTCAACCACTTCTCCTCCCCCCATGCCAATGACAGCTCAGCTTGGACGTAAATTTTATTTTGAGTGTCAATAATTAATCTGTTCGGTAGTTATAGCGTGATATGATCACAAAGAAATTCACATTCGCTTATAAATAGATAGATAGACAATATTCCCTCTCTTGAAAGTTTCGTTTTTTTTTAAAAAAATGTTAACTGGGTCCGTTCATACACCTAATAGGAGTTTTATTTTGATACCACGATATTTATTTCATTTAGTAACAACATATGTGAGTATTTAGTGTTCTGATTGGTTATCTTTGGCTTAGTTCGTGAAAGTTGATTTTCTCAAAACAACGTGCCGATAAATAGTATGTGTGTTCCAAAAGTGTCGAGCCTTTGGTTGGTAAAAATGCATTTATTGATTTGGCAATCTGAAATACTAATCCTCTTCAAATTAGTTTCCTTGATAATACGTACATTTCTCCTAGTACTTTTGGAATTGTTGGAAACACTGCAGGAACACCGTTTTTTTTTTTTTTTTTTTTGAATGATGAGCAACCGTGCCGTCACATTCCTGATGATGTCTTCTCTTGAATAAAATCGGGTCTCTTGTAGTGGTATTTTCAACTGAAGAAATAACTATAAGTCACTCGGAGCTATGTCGGGTGAGTAGGGAGCCTGACAACACGCAGGAATGTTGTGTTTGGCGTTGAAAGTCTGGACCAACTTTCGCGGGCACTCTCCTCATGCCCAAATTCTCGTTTAAAATTGAATTTACCGATCCGATTGAATGCATTTTATTTGAGTATCAACAAGCTTTTGGCAAAATTTGATGCAACATCCCTGCTCCAGTTTTTCTGTCCTTTTACAAAAAAACTGAAATCCGATGACCACTCATTACATGTCTTCAATCGTTCGCCGACTGCCAGCGACTGACGGCGGGAAATGCGCATTAGTATCCTTTCTATTTGTACAGTGAAGAAAGTCTCCCGCGCTTCATTGCTTTACACGGGAAAAATGAAATTTGATAATTTTTGAACATACCTCGTAGTTTAACTTTCTGGTTCTGATAGTATAATGAGAGCTATGAAATAAGCTAATTGCCTCTTTGGTACCTCTTTGGCATCTCCTGAGATTCCCGTGCTAATATATTCCATATTTTAAGTCCATTTCTTGTACTTTGCCTTCTGGTATATTATCTCCACACATCGAACGTTATCTTGTATACATATTTTCAGTCCCCAGTTTAGGGTCCCTCTCAGCGACGAGGCTAATTCCATTTGGTTACGCAAAAGCATATCGTGGAGTTTAGGATCCCAAGTTTATATCATTGCAGGTGTTTGTATAGATATCTTTATAAATGATTCATAATATTCGGATCCAAGAGGAATGGGAAAGAGGAATGACGGAACCTCATAAAAAGGAATAACTTAATTTATACCATTTACCAAACATTGTTAGGGTCCTCAAGTGTGGGAGGCTTACATATCAAATGAGCAGATTATATAGCGAGAATGGAAGGAAGTAGGAATGCTTTGAAAGCTTTGGCTGGAAAACAAATTGGAAAATGTTCATTAGAAAATCCTGGGTGGAGGTGGGAGGACAATATTTAGATGGATCTCGCAGAAATAGGAATACAAAATAGAAATTAGGTCCAGTTGCCTAAGAACAGAAGTCAATTCAGAGCTTTCTGGAATCAGGCACTGAACCACCTAGTTCCATAATCTATAGGTAGTTCCTCACAGGCTAATGTGTTGTATTAGTTACCGTCCCTTTCAGCACCGATGTTATATGAGACGTGAAATTACAGCAGAACCGCACTCCAGAAGGGAATTGAACCTGAATCTCCCTCGCCGAAAACGGATATGCGAAAAATATAGAAGCGACAGAGCTCTGCTAATATCGCGAAAATTAAGAGGTAGACTAAGGAACACAATTTAAGGGAATTTGAAGCTGTAAGGAGAATTACTCATGTATATTTCATTCGTCGTACGGTAAAGAGTCACTCTTCAACAGGAAGGCTCCAAATGGTGACCTGTGTTCCAAGGGCAGTTTCAAGATCAGCTGGGACAGTTGTGTATTCCATGCAGGTAACAGAAGGAAGGAATTGGAGCAGGGACAAGTATTCATAGTCTACTGACATCCAGGCATTGCACGTGCCACACAAGGTGGGTTACATCGACGACGGGTGTTGTCTACATTTCTCCTCCTTAGTCACACAGTCCGGAGATTTCAATTTTTTACGCTACAGACATAATTCCTACAAAACCTTCAGTTCATACGTCTAGCGTCAGTGCCGACCGCATTCTGGTAGAAGTTTGCATACACCGCACCAGAATAGTGTAAGATTGATCCCTAAGTGGTGTTTGATACGGGCAGTGAATGATTCATCGCGATTTAAGCAGAAATTCTACGGTTCCTTATTTTTAACTCTTCATTCACTAACCCACAAAATTTATTTTTTACTCTCCTAAATGATTATTTTACCATTCCTATCTTTCCTTTCATTAAAGTGAATGAACCTGCACTTCATCCTTGGTCCATTTGTCTCTTTTACTCTTTGTAATCCATTAAATTGTTTTACACAGTATATTAAACACATACACCAATATTAATATATTTTAACACAGGATCCATGTTTATTTTTTATTTTATTTATCTCAATGCTCTTATTCAATTCACCTTACTTGAGTTACGCTGTGAAACTTATAAGTTAACATAGTTAGTACGTCCGTTGTCCGTTTTTTCCAGACGATATCACTTGAACGAAAGCAATTTTTTTTTAAATTATGTTTTGTAACAAATAGCCAGGGCAATTATCTCGGGCGGTGTTAATCGGTTGACCTTTAAAATTCATTTTGTTCATGTTTTCGGCAGCGTATAACTCCGAAACTAAGCATTTGTGCACCCAGGTTGGTCTATACTTTTTGCCTTATCATGGTGTCAGGCATCAGCTCCCAAACGTTGTCGTGGTTGCTTTGAAACACCCTGTATATAAGCTTGTATTTTGAATAGGGTGGCCATAATTTCAGCACCTAAAAGTAGGACACTTAAAAAGAGTTGCAACAAATCCTTATTTTGGAATACATTAGTTGTACAATATTATTAGCTTTTAACGGGAGATAATGTCCAGAAATGAGATATATACCTAGGCAATAATTGGTAGATATCATAGCGTTGGACAAAATGATAAGATGGGTGTAGGGTAAGGGCGGGCAAAGTGGCACACAAGTTATAAATGGTGTAATATTGTCGGAATAAGACATAATAACAAATGTTTCATACACGCATGGAAAGCTTGGACCTTCTGCCATATTATACAAGAAAACGGAAATAAAACAATAAAACATGTTGATGATAGACGAGATTGAATGTCGATGTGCGAAAGTCCACTTTGCCCGCCTATAAGTGGGGCAAACTGGAACGTAGTACATGTATGTAGGGTAAAAAGTGTTCTTTGTTCAGATAATGTGGTAAATTTAGTTAATACATTAGTTAGTCAACTATTACCATCAGTGAACAAATTATGAAGTTACAGATTTGTAAGACTCTGTGTTTATAATACGTTTTTAATAAATGAAATATAAAATAAAAAACGCAAGCAGCTTTGAGTAGTAATGGGGTCACTTGAGGAAACTTTTTGGCCCCTGGGTCCCTGCCTCAGGACCCATGGTCCCTGGCCGGGGTCAATGACCTAGGGGTACATAGGACCACCCCCTCTAAATTTTGGCAGGGGTACCATGGCCCACCCCCTAAATTTTGGCAGGGGTACATAGGACCACCCCCCTTAAATTTTGGAAATTGCCAAATCTAAAAATTTGGTATGGTAGGGTAGGACCATAGTATGTACCTCTATCAGTATTGGGGGTCTATGTCGTTCCCTTTCATGGGTAAAAAATTGCCAAAAAGTCAAATTTCGGGGGTTTTTGACCTAATTTATCCCCTTGGATGAGGTGTTATTACCCTATATGGTTATATGGGCGTATACAGGGGTCCATTCCCTTTCATAAGACATGGGTATATTAATGCACCACTTGAAAAATTTGGGAGGGGTACCTTGGCCCACCCCTTAAATTTTGGAAATTGCCAAATCTAAAAATTTGGTATGGTAGCCTAGGACCACAGTATGTACCTCTATCAGTATTGGGGGTCAATGTCGTTCCCTTTCATGGGTAAAAAATTGCCAAAAATTCACATTTCGGAGGTTTTTGACCTAATTTATCCCCTTGGATGAGGTGTTATTACCCTATATAATTATATGGGCGTATACAGGGGTCCATTACCTTTCATAAGACATGGGTATATTAATGCACCCATTGAAAAATTTGGGAGGGGTACCTTGGCCCACCCCTTAAATTTTGGAAATTGCCCAATTTAAACATTTGGTATTATAGTATAGGACCCTAATATGTATTATGATAAATTTGGATGGTCCACCTCGTTCCCTTTTAGGGGCACCAAATTGCCAAAATATAAACGTAAGCAATACGTATTACCACGTGTTTGGTTTTGACCTAATTTATCCCCTTGGATGAGGTCCTATTACCTTATATGTTTATATGAGCGTATACAGGAGTCTATTACCTTTCATAAGACATGGATATATTGGTGCACCCCCGGGAGGGGTACCTTGGCCCACCTCTTCAATTTTAGAAATTGCCCAATTTAAACATTTGGTATAATAGTATAGAGCCCTAGTATGTATCACTATAAATTTGGGTGGTCCACCTTGTTCCCTTTCATGGGTACACAATTGCCAAATTTTAGTACAACCACGTGTTTGGTCTTTTGACCTAATTTATCACCTTTGATGAGGTGTTATTATCCTATATCGTTATATGGGCGTATACAGGGGTTCATTACCTTTCATAAGATATGGGTATATTAATGCACCCCCAGGAGGGTACCTTGGACCACCCTTTAATTTTGGAAATTGCCCAATTTAAACATTCGGTATAATAGTATAGGACCCTAATATATATTAATGTAATTTCGTTCCCTTTTAGGGGTACAAAATTGCCAAAATATAAATGTAAGCAATAATTTGTACCACGTGTTTCGTTTTTTTACCTAATCTATTCCATTGGACGAGGTCCTATTACCTTATACGTTATATGGTCACGTATGGGGATTCATTTCCTATCATAAGACATAGGTACATTTGTGCACCCGGGAGGGGTACTTTGACCCACCCCTTTAATTTTGGAAATTGTCCCTTTTATATGTTTGGTAATATAGTATAGGACCCTAATATAAATTACTATAAATTTTGGTGGTCCACCTCGTTCCCTTTCATGGGTACACAATTGCCAAATTTTAGTACAACCACGTGTTTGGTTTTGGCTCAATTTATCCCCTTGGATGAGGTCCTATTACCTTATATGGTTATATGGTCATGTATATATTGGTCCATTTCCTATTATAAGACATGGGTACATTGATGCACCCTTTAAATTTTTGGAAGGGGTACCATGGCCAACCCCTTAAATTTTGGAAATTTTCCAATTTAAGCATTCGGTATCATAGTACATGCCTCAACATGTATCATGATAAATTTGGGTGGTCCACCTCGTTCCCTTTTAGGGGTACAAAATTGCCAAAAATATAAACGTAAGCAATACGTTGTACCACGTGTTTGGTTTTTGGCCCAATTTCTCCCCTTTGATGAGGTTCTATTACCTTATATGGTTATATGGTCATGTATATGGGTTCATTTCCTATCATAAGACATGGGTACATTGACGCACCCTTTAAAAATTTGGGAGGGGTATCTTGGCTCATCCACTCGGTTTTAGAAATTTTTTAATATAACCATTTGGTATCATAGTACAGGACTTCAATATGTACCACTATAAATTTGGATGGTCCACATCGTTCCCTTTCATGGGTAAAGAACTACCAAAAAATCAAATTTCGGAGGTTATTGACACCTATTTAGCACGTTATATGGGTATGTACAGAGGTTTATTACCTTTATATGTTTATGTTCCCTTTTAAATTTGGGAATTATCAAATAACAAAATTCGGTAAACGTTTTCTAGGACCCATTGGTGTTCCTCTTATGACCAAATATTCAAAATTTAAAGGTTATTGACCGGCTTTATTATTGAATAAGTACAGGATTTTATTACTTTTTCATAAGACACAGGTGTATTTGTGTACCAATCTTAAATTTTGGGAGGAGGTACATTTCTTATTGTCATATCAATAATTGGTAATTGGATAGTATCTCATTCATTGGGTAAATCATTGTCAAATATGAGTATGATCACGTGATCAGTTATTAACCTATGATGGGATTAGGAGTCCAGAACATTGGTACATTGAAACTTTGTAGGATAATTTGAGAATGCGTCATTGGTTTTGATTATTCCCGCCAAATATAAACGTAAGCAAGACGTTGTACCACGTGATTGTCCTTGATGAGGTAGTGTACAGGGATTCATTTCCTTTGTTGTGGTACTTCTTAAGTTTGAGTACACACACACACTTCTAGAAAACAGTTGGTTCTACTCAGGTAAACAATTGACGGACATTATTGACCTTATTGAACATATAATGATATGATTAACTCTAAGACTTAGGTATATCAAGAGAATTATTCTTTAAATTTGGGATGGTGATAAACAGAATTTTAACATAAGGTGCGAAATTTGAAACAATACATTGAACTTTAGTCACAGCTCATAGTCTAAGATCATTGGTGGTGATTGATTTGAAATCTGATAGCTAACCTTATTGAATCTTATGACTCATAGACGAAAGGCAATACATGCTACAACAGTTTGAAATTTAATCATAAGGTGATGTAATCTGACACTAGCAAAGTTATTGTTAATGCAATTTGATTGGATGATCACTATCTTTCCTGCAATCTGATTGGTTGATCACTATCTTTCGTGCAATCTGATAGGTTGATGAGTTTTAAATCTTTTTCTGCATTCAGTTTTGTTTTAACATTTAAAAAGTTTTTGAATTTTTTTTGTTTGAAACTTTGGTTTGAAATTTTTCGTTTTAAAAATTTTTTGTTTGAAAATTTTCAAAATTTTGTTTGGGATTTTTTCGTTTGAAATTTTTGTTTGAAAATTTTTTTCGTTTGAAATTTTTTTTGAAAATTTTTGTTCGAAAATTTTGTTTAAAATTTTTTGTTTGAAATTTTTCGTTTCCAAATTTTTTGTTTGAAATTTTTTGTTTCAAAATTTTGTTTGAAAATTTTTCGCTTCAAAATTTTGTTTGAATTTTTTCGTTTGAAATTTTTTGTTTGAATTTTTTTTCGTTTCAAAATTTTGTTTCAAAGATTTTTTGTTCTAAATTTTTGTTTCAAAGTCTGGTTTGACATTTTTAAAAGTTTGTGCACTCATTAGTAAAGAACCGGAACTGTTTAGAGCAAAAACCTTTGACAACATTGTGGTGCAATAGTACATGTCAGAACCTGGGGTTGTACTTGAAATGAAAAAACACAATTCATTGAAATGGATCATTTTATTACACTCCACATACATCCATACCAGATAGTGGTTCTGGATATTGTCGATACAATGTATTTTGAACTTCTTGCACTAGTTTGTCTTTAGCATATAATTTTAATTCCAGTTGAAGTCTTTTAAGGTCTACTAGCAGCGTTCACCCCGCTTCGCTGCGGTCACCCCGGAATGCAATAAACTTTGTTACTTAGATAATTTTTACTTTTTCGCTTTCAAGTGATATGATAAAAACCATAGAAGATTGCAGTAAATCTTAACATTATATCGCCTGTCATTTATGTTAACCCGCCCCGCTTCGCTGCGGTCATCCCGGTGCTGGCAAAAACCATAGAAGATTGCAGTAAATCTTAACATTATATCGCCTGTCATTTATGTTAACCCGCCCCGCTTCGCTGCGGTCATCCCGGTGCTGGCATATTGTAAAAGTGTCTGTAAAAATAAGCAAATCAATTAAAAAATTTTAAACAGAAGATTCAAGCTATTTTCCGCTGTATATCGCCTGTCATTTATGTTAACCCGCCGAGTGACATGGTCATGCGGGTTGCATATAAATACGTTTATTTTTACCTATGATGAACTAATAACAAAGGATTTGTACGTTATGGACACTTGAATGGTCAATTATCTCAAGACACTGGTAATTAAAAATTAAAGTGATATGATAAAAACCATCTAGGGTCCAAATCCTAATAACCCCCCAAAAATGAAAGAAATTGGTTCAGCCGTATTAGCGTGATGAGCGGACAAAATTTTGTACGTTCTCTTTTATATATATAGATTGCAATATCAATTGGTGGAAACTCAATGTCCATTTGATCACAAATAAACTGTTTATCAATACAGGTATGCACCCACGAACGATGTTGACAACCATCACAATATCTAGATACATGTTGTACAATATGCATAACACATTTTTCAAAATAGTACTTTTTCAGGAATATACTTGTTTTGTTGCACACTTCCACTGCATGTTTCACACACTGAAATACGCTGATGAATTTGTTCCATTCCGTTTCCGTTAGATACACCATATTGCGAGGGACATGAAATGTACTCTTTTTACGTAACAGCACCATCTTCTCTTCGAGGACTGTACGCAGCACCACTTCATGATTTGAGCCTAATGATTTGACTATGGTCACATTTAGCTCATCATGAAAATAATCGTTCATTTGGTCGATTCGTGAACATAATATTTGCCATTCTTCACAGGTCAGTTGTACACCAAATTGTTCTGCTTTGCCCAATCGAATCACAGGTTCAAATGTTCTAGGACTGATACCAATCATCACATGTTTTGTTTGAAATATATTTATTGGATAATAGCTTGCGAAGATGAACTCTTTATCGTTAGAAGTACACATCTTTCCTTCTGAAAAGCACTTGCTCAAATGATTTCGTGGGATGACACTGTATTTGCTGGTTTATAGTTATTGCTGACGTCATGTGCTGACGTTTGAATTCATGATTTCATCACAGTTGCTGACGTCATGCCGACCAACCAAATTCATACAACTATGTCTAATGTGCTGACGTTTGAATTCATGATTTCATCACAATTGCTGACGAATCTGGCTGTGTACTAAATTCAAGTTGATGACTTCGACCCAAGAATCCTTTGTAACATAAAGATACAGATCCAGAATTTAAGAAACGCAGCAGTTCTTCTTGTTTTGATGCTTCCATGGGTAAATATCTTGCTGGTAAAAAATATATTCTTATCATTTTCAAGCTTCACTACGATTCTTAATCCAAACTTTGTAGGGATCATTTGACTAGCTAAGATTCTATAAGGTACATTCTGTTGTAAATCAGTAATCTTGGTAAATGATTTCATCACATCACGCGTGTTTAGAAACTGCAGACAAGTAGCCATGATGATGTTATCATGAATACTAACTCGAACGATACTTATATATGATGACGTTGCATTATCATGTTCTGACGTGTACTATTGCACCACAATGTTGTCAAAGGTTTGTGCTCTAAACAGTTCCGGTTCTTTACTAATGTGTGCACAAACTTTTAAAAATGTCAAACCAAACTTTGAAACAAAAATTTAGAACAAAAAATCTTTGAAACAAAATTTTGAAACGAAAAAAAATTCAAACAAAAAATTTCAAACGAAAAAATTCAAACAAAATTTTGAAGCGAAAAAATTTTCAAACAAAATTTTGAAACAAAAAATTTCAAACAAAAAATTTGGAAACGAAAAATTTCAAACAAAAAATTTTAAACAAAATTTTCGAACAAAAATTTTCAAACAAAAAATTTCAAACGAAAAAAATTTTCAAACAAAAATTTCAAACGAAAAAATCCCAAACAAAATTTTGAAAATTTTCAAACAAAAAATTTTTAAAACGAAAAATTTCAAACCAAAGTTTCAAACAAAAAAAATTCAAAAACTTTTTAAATGTTAAAACAAAACTGAATGCAGAAAAAGATTTAAAACTCATCAACCTATCAGATTGCACGAAAGATAGTGATCAACCAATCAGATTGCAGGAAAGATAGTGATCATCCAATCAAATTGCATTAACAATAACTTTGCTAGTGTCAGATTACATCACCTTATGATTAAATTTCAAACTGTTGTAGCATGTATTGCCTTTCGTCTATGAGTCATAAGATTCAATAAGGTTAGCTATCAGATTTCAAATCAATCACCACCAATGATCTTAGACTATGAGCTGTGACTAAAGTTCAATGTATTGTTTCAAATTTCGCACCTTATGTTAAAATTCTGTTTATCACCATCCCAAATTTAAAGAATAATTCTCTTGATATACCTAAGACTTAGAGTTAATCATATCATTATATGTTCAATAAGGTCAATAATGTCCGTCAATTGTTTACCTGAGTAGAACCAACTGTTTTCTAGAAGTGTGTGTGTACTCAAACTTAAGAAGTACCACAACAAAGGAAATGAATCCCTGTACACTACCTCATCAAGGACAATCAAGTGGTACAACGTCTTGCTTACGTTTATATTTGGCGGGAATAATCAAAACCAATGACGCATTCTCAAATTATCCTACAAAGTTTCAATGTACCAATGTTCTGGACTCCTAATCCCATCATAGGTTAATAACTGATCACGTGATCATACTCATATTTGACAATGATTTACCCAATGAATGAGATACTATCCAATTACCAATTATTGATATGACAATAAGAAATGTACCTCCTCCCAAAATTTAAGATTGGTACACAAATACTCCTGTGTCTTATGAAAAAGTAATAAATCCTGTACTTATTCAATAATAAAGCCGGTCAATAACCTTTAAATTTTGAATATTTGGTCATAAGAGGAACACCAATGGGTCCTAGAAAACGTTTACCGAATTTTGTTATTTGATAATTCCCAAATTTAAAAGGGAACATAAACATATAAAGGTAATAAACCTCTGTACATACCCATATAACGTGCTAAATAGGTGTCAATAACCTCCGAAATTTGATTTTTTGGTAGTTCTTTACCCATGAAAGGGAACGATGTGGACCATCCAAATTTATAGTGGTACATATTGAAGTCCTGTACTATGATACCAAATGGTTATATTAAAAAATTTCTAAAACCGAGTGGATGAGCCAAGATACCCCTCCCAAATTTTTAAAGGGTGCGTCAATGTACCCATGTCTTATGATAGGAAATGAACCCATATACATGACCATATAACCATATAAGGTAATAGAACCTCATCAAAGGGGAGAAATTGGGCCAAAAACCAAACACGTGGTACAACGTATTGCTTACGTTTATATTTTTGGCAATTTTGTACCCCTAAAAGGGAACGAGGTGGACCACCCAAATTTATCATGATACATGTTGAGGCATGTACTATGATACCGAATGCTTAAATTGGAAAATTTCCAAAATTTAAGGGGTTGGCCATGGTACCCCTTCCAAAAATTTAAAGGGTGCATCAATGTACCCATGTCTTATAATAGGAAATGGACCAATATATACATGACCATATAACCATATAAGGTAATAGAACCTCATCCAAGGGGATAAATTGAGCCAAAACCAAACACGTGGTTGTACTAAAATTTGGCAATTGTGTACCCATGAAAGGGAACGAGGTGGACCACCAAAATTTATAGTAATTTATATTAGGGTCCTATACTATAATACCAAACATATAAAAGGGACAATTTCCAAAATTAAAGGGGTGGGTCAAAGTACCCCTCCCGGGTGCACAAATGTACCTATGTCTTATGATAGGAAATGAATCCCCATACGTGACCATATAACGTATAAGGTAATAGGACCTCGTCCAATGGAATAGATTAGGTAAAAAAACGAAACACGTGGTACAAATTATTGCTTACATTTATATTTTGGCAATTTTGTACCCCTAAAAGGGAACGAAATTACATTAATATATATTAGGGTCCTATACTATTATACCGAATGTTTAAATTGGGCAATTTCCAAAATTAAAGGGTGGTCCAAGGTACCCCTCCTGGGGGTGCATTAATATACCCATATCTTATGAAAGGTAATGAACCCCTGTATACGCCCATATAACGATATAGGATAATAACACCTCATCAAAGGTGATAAATTAGGTCAAAAGACCAAACACGTGGTTGTACTAAAATTTGGCAATTGTGTACCCATGAAAGGGAACAAGGTGGACCACCCAAATTTATAGTGATACATACTAGGGCTCTATACTATTATACCAAAAGTTTAAATTGGGCAATTTCTAAAATTGAAGGGGTGGGCCAAGGTACCCCTCCCGGGGGTGCACCAATATATCCATGTCTTATGAAAGGTAATAGACTCCTGTATACGCTCATATAAACATATAAGGTAATAGGACCTCATCCAAGGGGATAAATTAGGTCAAAACCAAACACGTGGTAATACGTATTGCTTACGTTTATATTTTGGCAATTTGGTACCCCTAAAAGGGAACGAGGTGGACCATCCAAATTTATCATAATACATATTAGGGTCCTATACTATAATACCAAATGTTTAAATTGGGCAATTTCCAAAATTTAAGGGGTGGGCCAAGGTACCCCTCCCAAATTTTTCAATGGGTGCATTAATATACCCATGTCTTATGAAAGGTAATGGACCCCTGTATACGCCCATATAATTATATAGGGTAATAACACCTCATCCAAGGGGATAAATTAGGTCAAAAACCTCCGAAATGTGAATTTTTGGCAATTTTTTACCCATGAAAGGGAACGACATTGACCCCCAATACTGATAGAGGTACATACTGTGGTCCTAGGCTACCATACCAAATTTTTAGATTTGGCAATTTCCAAAATTTAAGGGGTGGGCCAAGGTACCCCTCCCAAATTTTTCAAGTGGTGCATTAATATACCCATGTCTTATGAAAGGGAATGGACCCCTGTATACGCCCATATAATTATATAGGGTAATAACACCTCATCCAAGGGGATAAATTAGGTCAAAAACCCCCGAAATTTGACTTTTTGGCAATTTTTTACCCATGAAAGGGAACGACATAGACCCCCAATACTGATAGAGGTACATACTATGGTCCTACCCTACCATACCAAATTTTTAGATTTGGCAATTTCCAAAATTTAAGGGGGGTGGTCCTATGTACCCCTGCCAAAATTTAGGGGTGGGCCATGGTACCCCTGCCAAAATTTAGAGGGGGTGGTCCTATGTACCCCTAGGTCATTGACCCCGGCCAGGGACCATGGGTCCTGAGGCAGGGACCCAGGGGCCAAAAAGTTTCCTCAAGTGACCCCATTACTACTCTTTGCATCTATTCAAACTATATGAAAATCTACTTCGAATAGAGCTCATTATGTTCACGTAGTTATAAATGTGACATTTTAATACTCAAGAATCTTGATTGTGGCAACAATTATCATGAACCCAATCAAAACAAGTTATACATTCAATAATATTTTATTTTTGTTCGAATATGCTCAATTATAAATTTTCTAACAAGGGACACCCGCGAACTTGAACAGGAGAAACCGGATGAAATTCCTAAAATTAACTAATTTCAAGTTGTTGAATCCAGTTATGATAGTTGTTTTCATGCAAAACCAAGCAGTCAAGCAGTGGCGGCGCCAGTTTGTGGAGTATGGGCCAATTTTCTAGATAAGGTATGAAAAGAAACGGGAAAATTGAACGCTCAATGTACTAAATATGATTGATGATTGAGTCTAAAATATGTAGAAGCTCATGTGAATGCCTTACGTTAATCACAGTGCTACCACCTCATTGAACATCTTGTGTGAAAGTGGTAATGGAAGAAAGTATCACAATAATGCGTTGTATTGTAATACATAAAGAACGCGACACATTATTCGGGAATGAGGCCATGACATGTTATACGACAGTGTTAGTTACTTCATAAAGTATAATGATAATGAAGTATAGTATTCTGCAGGTCTTTATCCGAAGGTTCCTGGGCAAGGTAAACCCATGATGGTTTGCCATTTCCTCCGATTTGATGATGATGACATCCTAGGATGGGACCTACGGTTTAAAGTGGGATCTGAACCACCTGCGCCCCCAGTGGAAATCGAACCCGGACTCCTTGATCACCAGGCAATGAGCGGACCCGCTCACCCACGGAGACACTCAAAATATAGAAGAGGTAATACATTTAAGTTATAAACAAACATAAAGCTAAGAAAAACCTTCAATCGGACAAGAGAAGCGGGAGTGAATCAGCCGGTACAGCAAGAAAGAGTGGTGTTACTCACTTCCATGTAATACGCTGCATCTGGTGACAGGTGCCATCTGACAATGGTATTTGGAAACTCCAACATAGAACGATACAGACGCGTGAGTGATGTACTAGCAGAATGATGTGATGAAGAGTGATGTGTTATTACTCTTAGTGCGTTTGCACACGGCAACGATAATATCGGTGGGACCACCGATAATGTCGGCGGTGAAATCGACTTCAATGTATTCAAATCGTAGCTTGCACACGCCACCGATATTATCGGCCGATCCTCCGACACGCAGATGCTGTCGGCCAAGCCCCCGATACTGTCGGTGGTATCGCCGACACCGATTTTGTCGGGGGCAATGTTTTCTTATGACTGGATGCACACGCCACCGATAATGTCGGCCGGCCAGCGGGTTAGATGAAGAGAGTGAGTGACAAGGCGCTGTGTATTTTTGTTTCGTTTCTTGTTTTTGGAATTTTGTTGTTTCCATTTTTTCTATTACAATTGTATATTATTATTATTATTATCTTGTCCTATAAACAACTTCGGAACAGCTTATTATTTTTTTACAGTCTCTGTTTTGGAGTAGCTAATTCCCTTTATTAAATAAATATAAAATGTGGGAAGTCTGAAGAGTACTGGTTTCCCTCTAAATAGCTATTACCAAATAGAATATAGCAAATTTAGATAACCAATTTCTTGATTATTTTCCTCTCCTTTCTATATTTTTGTTCTTTCTCTCTCTCTCTCTCTCTCTCTCTCTCTCTCTCACACACACACACACACACACACACACTTTGATGGTATATTTTTTAATCTATTAATGCTTTTAAATTTTAATACATTCTGGAAATTAATTTAAGTGTAATTTTCAAAGTTTGTTACACTGTGAAAATAAGCATATGGAAAAAATCCTGATTATTATTACTTTCTTTTATTTTCATCAGAATTGTGTGCAGATCACTTTTCCCGGTTCCACTCAATAAGTAATGATTGAATAGAATATTTGTTGACAAGTCAAAGTAGAATTATTATTATTTTGAAACGAAACCAGCACAATTAAACACTCTTTGCAAAGCTCCAAGGACAAGTTACTCATTTGGCATTTTCTTGATTGTGATCTCAACAATAGGGATGTGACTTCATGCTTCACTTGTTGCAGATTTTTTCTCTCATTTCCAAAACTATCCCAAATTCCCCTTTTTAAAAATAATTTGTGGAATGGCAATTGAAAACAAAGACCAAAGCTATGTATTCAAGTTTTCCCTCTCTCCTTTGTACCGAAATCGACCCCCTGATAGAGTTCTGCAGTTTAGCTACAGTGACTGAATGAAAAGGTTGTGTATTATTGCATTCGTATCTTTCTAGTTTTGCTTAGATTTTTAGAGATGGCAGGAATTTTTCCATTCGATATTTTAACCCTTATTGAACTTGTGGAATGTAGACCTTGCATATGGGATAAGATAACAGACTCTTTCAAGGACAGAATTGAAAAGCAAAAAGCATGGCGAAAAGTTTATGCAAGCCTTGCCCAGGATTTTGAGTTCATGGGCAAAAAAAAAAAAAAAAAAAAAAACCTACAGGTATGTATGAAACAGCGCAAATCTGTCTTCAACATTGGAAGGGGGGGGGTAAGATCGTTCCCATATTATATATATATATATATATATATATATATATATATATATATATATATATATATATATATATATATATATATAGCGATGTTCAAACTATTTCTGTAGTCGAGAAACAATGCTGTGGAGGATCAGGGGAGCAGACTTGTCTTCAACATTGGGAGGCGGACAGATTTGAGGCTTATTCTGAGTGGACATTAATTTCATCTCACTTTCCTTTCTGGCGATCAGACACAATCAAATTTCTCTCCCAAAAACGCATTTCAAATCGGATTATTGGGGGAACAATCTCCCCAGTTCCAAGATTGGATGGGACATGTCCCCTTCATTCCCCCGGGATTTGCGCCAGTGTATGTATGGAGCAATATAAAACAGAATTACTAATTCGAATCTTATCATTTAATCTACTATGACATTAATGTTAATTGCATGGAAAACAAAATAATATACATACAATATGTAACAGTGTTCCAACAAAAATTAAAACTAATATAGTTTGCAATGTACAGCAGCATCAAGTCTCATCGAAACGAAAATAATATGTTTACAGCATATATTTAAAACAGCACTGTTAAATCTAAACATGTTTAGGCATAGGACTATTTTTTCTAAGTTTTGTACCGTCCTCCACACCTCTTCAGAACAGTTTTTGTACTCCTTGTTTTAAAAAATAATTTTCCCAATTATTATTTTTTTTTATTTGTTTTCATATATGGAGAAGATTTTTTTGTTTGTCGCTTACTTCGCTCATCACCGGCAACGATATTGTCGGGGCTTCCACCGATATTGTCGGCGACGTGTGCAAAGTACGCCGACACCGACACCGATATTATCGGGGCTTCCACCGATATTATCGTTGCCGTGTGCAAACGCACTTAGGATGACAGTGAATACTACAAGCATATGCTACGACATTTAAAGAAATACTTTTTGCAGCTTCCCGAAACATGTTCGCTGCCATTAAGTACAGTTTTCACTTTCTTATAATATATCAAAACTCAGCAATACTTAGTCACTCCACATTTCAATTATACAAAATAATCCTAAAACCTAGAATATGCTAAATTTAATAAATTTAATTGTACATACAAAACTGTATATGTACACCCCTAAACTCTTATATTACACTGCAAAATTAATATTCCTTACTGAGCTCCTTCGTGGCTAAGCGTGGCACACGCCTTTGACGTGGGAGACCCGGGCTCGATTCCCCGGGGGGAGCTCACGTGGTTCGGACCCCACGTTGATCATTAAGTCCACGTCTCATATAACTTCGCTGCTGAACAGGATGTTAAATTGAAAAAAAATCAAGTCAAAATATTCCTTATTATTAGAAAGAACAAAATACATTTTAGGAACTGTTGTTTTTGTGCAATTAAAGAATAACTTGTGAAGGACTTCTTTTCTTGCGAAATGTTATCTCAATTAGTTCCAGAGCGGCTGACTAACATATCAAACCCTTGCAAGAAGAAACTAAAGTACCCTCGAATTGTGGCGCTCCAATAGGTTAATTTTTGGGCCATTTTTAGTGGTAGTTCAAACGCAATCCCTGTAGCTTTCTTAATTCCACGGGAAGACAACCAATACGTACTCATGGAACGACAAATATTTTATGGCACCATTTTTATTCTATGAACCAATAATACGCACAAAACTTTATATTTCCAAATGAAACTATATACATTAATGGGTAATTTCAAAAAAGTGGCAACTGCCCCCCTTTGCCCCCCTAATCGCCGCCCATGGTTACAAGGGTGTTTCCCAAACAAAGATGTTACATTGAAGATAATTCCACCCAAGACAACGAAATATTGTCAACCCTTGATGTCTGGTTCTTTCGGCAATGCAAGCTTTATTTCCGGCGGATCGTTGATTTCGTAAGACTCCAATGTAACAAACCTCAGGTGAATTTACACGATCGTTATTTCATTATCAAGCTGCACTCTGTGATCTATTGTCAACTTTCAGTGCCGATCTACAAGCACTTGTTGCAGTATGCTTGGCAAAAGACAGGGTAGGACATCATGTCAGTAATATTGTCATTTGATATTGCCATTAGTGTAGCATTTGACATAGGATTGTTACCATGCAGAGGTGATGCTGACTGTGAGTCAGTAGCAATGGTCAAATGTGCATACTATACTCTGTCTCAGTACAATTCACCAAATCATAAAACAATTTCAGTACAATTTCATCAATTCATAAAACCATTTGGTCTATTTCTACTATGAATAATGCTGTACTCACCTGATTGCAAAATATGCATTTTTGTTGAATATTCAGTAAATACAGGTCTTTTTTCCTGACCTTCTGAAAAATTGTCTTCTCATGTCACACCTTTTCCCTCTATTACTCAAACGCAACCCAGTACCTGAAGTTTTCCATTACGTCATAGCGTCATGCAACTTGCTTCTTTTCAATACTAGAACCTGTGGCTTGATATATAGTGATATGATTTTGGAAACGACAAATTCCACTTTGCCCGCACGTTCCACTTTGCTCGCCCTTCCCCTATATCTCATGAATAGTTTTTCGAGAAACTCAATAACATTTTTTTGTTAATCTAAACATTGTCACTGTATTATAACCTTTCAACTCACTATTACGAAATAGTAGTGGAATATTTCGTCATTCCGAATTTCATTTTTATCACTAGGACAACAACAGTATACAGTTTGATTAATGAAATATATCCCAAATTACCATTTTCAAACTATTACGTTTGCTTAACTGCAATATACTTAAAAAAGATTAACCATATTTCAATCGATCGAACTCATCGAGCTAATAAAAAGAGAAAAAAGAAATTTAAAATCTCGTGTGTGTTTCTGGAAAAACAAGCCAATTTTTATGGTGCTAAACAGGACCAAATTAACCCATCTGGAGGCCCAGGGCTAGAAAAAACGTGCGATCCCCTTCTGACTTTGCCTAAAACGTTTCTGTGAAAGTTCAGCTGGAAAATCAAGGAAATATGTTTCATATTTTTGGTCATATGTTATCTTATGGTAATAATTGTATCTTGAATGATATTTTTTTTTAGTGAACCAGTTGCGATTTTGATCAGAGTGGAGGCCCGCGTACAACTGGAGGCCCGGGACTACAGGCCCCCTAAGCCCCTCCCTTAATCCTGTCCTGGTTATAAAAATTATGAAGTTAGTTGCAAATAACAATAAAAATAATTGTTGTTTATCTTTCTTAAATGGGGACACAATATTCCTCACGGTGACACACCTATTCCTAACATTAGTACATATCCTACCTTTAATCTCCAGTAAAACAGATTACAGAAGAAAAAGAAAATGTAGAACAGAACAGTGTTTATTGTATAGTTGGGAATAATAGACAGACAATTATATTGCAATGGCATTTAATTGCCATGTTTTGTAGTGACAAAAAAATCTATTTTAAGTTATTATTTCTTAAAAAATCAGGATATTAACCTAATTTTTAAAACTTCGTTAAGGCACCAGAGTATGGAATTCTATGTGAGGGGATGGAATAGGAAAAAGAAAAAGCTGTTCAATGAATATCGCTGCCCTTGCTAACCTGATTGGTGTTATCTTACGTTCAGTCGAAGCGCTTGCCAGGTATGAACGATATGATGTAATTCGGTTGTTCCAGGCGAAAAGGTATTCTTCGTTGAGTAAGAATTAATGGCAGGAACTTTGTGATATCTATGTGCATGACTGCTGCAGATCTTTCAAAGAAGAGCATATTGACATATACGACGGGACGGTCTACTATGGCAACAGACGAACTTGCAGAACGGATGAATCATGTGGTTCGAGAAAGCTGTAGAATGCCATTTATAACTGTTTGCTGAGTTACATTAAATTTCAAGATCAACGCCTTTAAAAAAAAAAAAAAAAAAAAAGTAAACTAAACTTGACCAACGCTTCACTTGCACTCGATATGTTTGATTATTATTGATCGATTGAATAGCTGATGCTGTCTATCGGTGCAGAGGTCAGCGATGTCCAATTTACAGTTTTGTCATGTCTCCGTTTCATCATGTCACATATCTCTCTTTTGGTGGTTTAGCAGAGGTTAAAAAATACTCCTTGTATTTTGTATCCTCAAAGCTGGATAATCCTAATTAATCGTAAAGTATGGTCACCATAGTTTTGAAACGATATGAGTTTGGTGGCATGAACCCCACTTCATGAAATGACGTGTACGCCACTAGTATTACTCGTAGAAACCAACGGATATTGCCTACCATATTCTCATATAGATTAATCATTCTCAATGTGAGTCTTGTTTCTCCTTGGCATTTAGTTTCCTACGCTCATTGCAAGCAAGTTCATGTACAGAAGAGAAATGTAGACTTACATTCCACACATCAATAGTTATCACTCCTTTATTTAATTTCCGTTAAAACAAGAAAGAGACAAGCTGTTGCCAGTTCGTTGTATTCTATCGTTCTTTATCCCCTGCAACTGCCAGTCCATTGTGAGTTTATCGCAAGACGTTGTCTATACAGCCCGTGTTTCCTTCATTCCCGTGACAGGATATTGGGAACTCCATTCATGTAGATCTCATTGCTGCTGGTTCGGTGCACTATTAAAGCGGATAGTCCTTAAAGCAAAGCGATGTCATTATTCAATATTGATGGTACATTTTAAATAAACATGTTATTGTTGACACATGCCATAACAGACTAAAATTAAAAGCTAAACGTTATCTAAAAGTACACAGAAGAAAATAAACATTAGTACCTATTACGAAGTGTAAAAAGAAATTTCAGAATACAGGACACTCGTTTTAGGAAAGTAATTAGGTGCAAAATACAATATTTCATAATAAAACATGCTGAACGTTAGGAACATTTAGCTGTAATTTTTGACTAAAACAAAACAAAAAATCCTGTTAATAACATTTTTGAATTTTTAAGGCTAGAAACCTTGAAAAATGATGAGTGGAAAGGAATTTTCGGAAGAAATGTAACGTGTCTTGCATAAAATTAAACACATGCTGTACCTTTATTATAAGTAATTATATACAAAAGCAGCTGAATGATATTGAAATATAGGCCTATGGTGCAAACTGATATTATGTACGAGCTATTTTTTTATAGTCACTAATAATCGATTTAAATGATTCTTCTAAATAAAATACTAAATCTTAAATTTCACTGTGTAACTTTAATAATCATTTCTTTGTGAAGAAATCCCTTTTGACGTGTTACATTGAATCCAATAATTCTTGAAATTTGAGATCCTTGTATGAAACATAGTTCTCTTTAAAAAAAAGAAGAAGAAGAAGAAGAAAGAAGAAGAAGAAGAAAAAGAAGAAGAAGAAGAAGAAGAAGAAAAGAAAACTGTAGCCATGAAACTGAAGCATTAGAACTCCAAGAGTCTTATTCACTGAATAACAAGGTACATTTATTTTATTCCCAACAAATTTATTTGGTAAAAATTTAACGTCTTACTTACTTTTGTATGTATATTCCACAATAAATATATCCAAATGCCATATTGGATTGAACTAACTTACGTATTTAATCTAACAAGCTCACTACAGTGTTCAACTGTTCAGTGGTGTATTTTTTGTGAGTTGGCTGCTAATGGAAAACCGTTCATATGGTTTTCAGTTGAAATTTCTTCTATTATTACCATTCATATTACTTGCTCTTATACAGAATATTCCAGGAATAAATCTTCAAAATTGCATACGTGTTCAGAACCTTAATACAAGGAGAAAAATATCTCCAACTTTGGTTTGAAACTCCTAATTATGTAAATGAGATCAATTTAAGACAATTAATGGAATTGATCTAAAATGGTTGCACTGAATAAAAGAATGAAATAACTTTGCATACGTGTTCAGGACCTCAATACAAGAAAATATGTTATCTACGACTTTGGTCGGAAGCCTCTAATTAGAGAGATGAGATTAAGTTGTCAGTTCAAGGCAATTAGTGAATTGATCGTATTGGTCGTGCATTGCTTGCAAAACAGCATATCCACAGACTACTTCCGGCGTAAAATTACCCTGAGTTGTCACCAGAGGGCAATAGCTGCTTTACAATTGCGGAAAGTATGTACACAAATAACCACAACGAACAATACCTGAAAATAATACTCTTCAACGCAATAGGCAAGATCAAAAAATGTGTAAGCAAATAGTAGCGAAAACTCGTTAAGGATTAAGAAGGGAAATTTTGGGGATCTTTAAAAAAAATCCCTCTGTATCTTCTCCCATGTGCAGTAGACTTGTAAGTATCTGCAAGCGTAGCCCTTTGTTATTCGAATAAAGTAAAAATAACATCAATAGTACAAATACAACATGAGTTAGAGCTATTAAAGTGACAACCAGTTATTACCTTTAAAAACCACTATTTACCGTCCATTTTCCAATATGGCGGCCAAACCTGTCACCGGGTATTTCAGGACTTTTAGTATGTTGTTACACACACATTTCCCAAGCTCTATACAAAATTTTAGCCTATTTGATTTTTGTTTCTGAGTTAATGTATAAGAAAACTAATCGGAAGAAGGGACATTTTGGGATTTTTAAAAAAGAAATCCTTCCATTACTTCCCACATGTGCAGTAAACTGTAAGTGTATGTATGATCTGTAATCGCAATCGTTTGTTATTGGAATGAAGTAAGAATGATACCAATAGTGCAAACACAACGTGAGTTATATAGCTATTAAAGTGAGAACCAGTTATTACCTTTAATAACCACAATTTGGCGCCCATTTTCCTATATACGTAGCGGCCAAATCCGTCACCGGATTTTTCAGGACTTTTAGTATGCTGTTACATTCAACTTCCTAAAGGTATGTGTAATATTTCAGCTTATGATTTTTTCCGGGTTAATTTATATATTGGCTGGACTAAACAAGTATTTTCACTTCAAAGATTAATATCTCATATGTGTTTTAGTGTTTAAAGTACGGTTTTTATTATTCATTATAAATGTGACGTCATCCTACAGTCTTATGTTAACAAGCCACATGAGTTTCTTCAGGTAGTAAAATTCGATAGTTCCAGAGTAAAGATTTAAACGCTGTGCTCAGAGGGGATCATAAAAGAAATGTACTCTTCGCTTCCAGAAAATACTTTAAAAAATAGCCCACATATGTATTTCATATTCCTTACTCACATAAGAAAGTATGCGCATATTATTTCGTACAGGTCATATTCCATCGGCTTGAGCGAATAAAGACTTTTCTTGATAAGCTATTTCTAAGAATTTGAGAGTGTGATAGTTGCGCTAATTTCCTCAATAAATTATACTGATTGCTTAATCAATTTTGCAAAATGATCGTTATATGCCTATTCACTGGTTGACTGGAATATTCTTACAACTAGTACTCCTAAAGCTGGAGTCGAAATTCCCTTTGTAGCGCATCAACTTGATTGTGTAAATAGTTTAATACAATAAAACATTCACCAGTAAAATTAGTACAAACATTATTCGTGCTTCTTTCCCGTAATCTTGTAATAAATCGACCAAGTATTATTCTGTTTCCTTCGTCGTATAGACACATGATTCTTTGATAGCATATAAAAAGTGCTTTTCAATTAGTCATAAGTTCAGCCAATGAGTGAATATAACCATTTCTGCACATGATTATATATATAACAAAATTAACCCCTTCCCTGTGTTCTTCGGAATAATATGTCAGGAGTACTTGTTGCACATTCTGTGTTTGACGTAGTTTGAGCGTTTGTGCGTGTTCGAATCTGTGTTTGAATAATCCGTCATTTGCTAAAAGCATGATATCTTTTTATTTTAGGGTAAAGGATTTAATGTTCTGGACTAGTTTTTCTGTGATAAATGTTGTATTAGGTGAAGAAAAAAATAAGAAAATGGAAAACTTCATTGGAAAAATGTAACTGCAGAAATATTTTTGTATGTTTCTGTGGAGAAATTAGCTGGTGGTTTTCGCGATTATTCTGTTATGGTGACAAAAGTAAGTAACAATTGCAAAGGAATACAACCTAGAAGAAGATCATCTTGCTTCTTATTTGATGAACTCCAGCGATAGAGATTCTGATTGTTTATTCGCTAATGTATCAGATCATCTGCTGATATAGAAACTTCTCGAAACGAACAACCAAATAGTTGTGATGGAATAACCTGAATACGCAATCATACTCTTTTGTCTCTATTCACATCAGCGACCTCGCAAACTATGGATGTAACAATAATGTCGGCGATTCTCGATTATTTTTTCATGTCACCTTTTCTCACCCCAACCCTAGTGGTTCCGCCTGCCCTATTCCGATGAAGGACTACCATGGGCTTGACTGTGTCCCTATTCGCCTCAGCGACCTCGAAAACTATGGATTCAACACGAACATCGGTGATTTTCGATTATTTTTACATATCATCCCTAATCACCTCCACCCCTCTCCTGAGTCAACGGGTGTTTTACCCACTTAGATTTCATTTATAGGTTTCAGGTTATCAACGTACAAAGTTTGATCGTAATTATGCCAGGCCTTTCAGAATTATTCTGAAACATTTCTGTACAAAAATGTGAAGATTTAAAAAAAAAATACACAGATAAGGACAAGTCTTACTCCGGAAATTACACAGGCAAGGCGGCCATTATGTTAAAGTTGGTCCATTATATTTGCACAACATGTTTTGTATAAATTTAACAAGCACCTTTAACGTATATTTATTAATAAGTAACATCGATTACCCGCTTCGGTTGATTAAAATAATTTTAAATGCACAACTCCTTATCTCGTGTGTTTGTACAAGTGAAATATGCTATTTTGTTTTCTAGTGGCATGGACTTGAAGGGCATTGGAAGTACCAGTGTTCATCTCAGCAACCGAGAAAACTATAGAGTCGACACTACAGTAATATCGGTCATTTTTAAAAATCTCTCTTCCCTAAGGTGCACTGTCAAAGTGATATGATAAAACCATCAGGTCCGAAACTCATCTATGTGGAACATTTGATCGAAATAGGCTCAAGAGTTACTAAGTCACAAAGGCAGTTACTTGCATTCTAATTTTTTAAATATATATCTCCCCCTTTCCATCTACTATTTTGCACCGTCAAAGTGAAATGATAAAAAAAACTTCCCAGGACCAAACCTCATCTATGTTGGAAATTTAATTGAGATCAGTCTGGTGGTTGAAGAGCTATTAAATCCCAAATATAGTCACTTTCATTTTAATATATAATGATTTTTATATATCTCCTCCTTTTTCCCCCATACGTTGCTCTGACAAACAAATGATAAAACCCATCCCAGGACTGAACTTCATCTATGTTGAAAATTTGATCGAGATCGGCCGGGTGGTTCAAGTTTTTAAGTTTTATTTAGATTTTTATTATTCTCCCTCCCCAATTGTAAGTGATAAAGTCAAAATGAATAGATAAAAACCATAATAGGCCCAGGCACCATCTATATTGAAAATGTGATCGAGATCGGTCAAGTGGTTCAAGAGATTAAGAGTCAAACAGTCACTTTCAATTTTATAATATAGAAAAACATATTTGTCATAAATTTCGTTGACTTCAGTCAACATTTACGAATAGTTATATGTCTTAATTTTCGTATTCTTGCAGTGTGCATTTTTTATACGAATCTACTTCAACAATTCTACATGTGCGATTCATTTCCAGTCTTTCTTTCGCTGACTGTCACCTTGGAAGGAACAATTGAATTTTAGAAAGAAAAATGTAACCTCAAGCAGCGCTACTTTTCATATATATAAGTGTGAAAGTTTCTCTGTGTGTGTGTAATATGTCGTTCGCACATTGGAGTCACGTCCGAAGAAAATTTTCAACCGTACGTTCTACTCTGCAACTCTCTCTTTCGTGAATTTTCTCCTGGTCAGATCTGTGGATGATATTAACTCCCACAAATCAAGTTACAGGGAGATGCCTAACTTAGTTAATGTCCAATGCGGGGAGTAGCCTTCATCTTAAAGAATTGGTGGTCATTGGCCTCATAAAGTTGATCAGAGTGGCCACAGTTAGCCATCCACTTGGAAAAGCACGTAACGAAGTTAATCTTATAGATGTCACTAGCAATTGAAAGCTCTTTGCTACGCTCTTTCACTATTTTCCTTCTCCTTCCTTTTCAACGTAGATCATGCGTATGGCAGGGAAGGAACATGAAGTAATATTGAAGCTGTTAGCAAGTGCTACAATCAATTACGTTGTCACTTCCCGTAATAAAATATCGTTAGATTTAGAAATTCACTGAATGTCTCGAAATGGTCTCCTCTGCCAAAATGCTCAAAGCTTAAAATGCAACCAGTTAGAGAAAGAGGAGATTTATATTGCTGAATTTATTTTTGGTATTATTAGCTTCATTTCCTGGGGCTGATTTGAGCGTTTTGAAATTATTCTACTAATTTGCTATGTTCACAAAGTCTCAAGAAAGAATTGAAGTTTTCTTTCAAACTTGAGCTGATAGCAAACATGGAGGGAAATTTTGAAACGAAATCAGTGAGAGCTACATTTATAGGTAAAGTCAATAGCAAAAGTATCTCCCCCTGACTGCTATAACTCAGATTCAGTTTCAGTATTTCTGCTGATATCGCAAACACCCGGGCAGATGTAATCCAGCTTACACCTAACATTTCAACCAGCAGATGGCAAATGTTAAACCTATGGAGCACAGAAACAGACTTTGCTGTGGAGTTGATGTCCGGAGAAATTTGTCTATTTTAAAATTTATTTCAGTCATTTGAATCATGTTGTCAAACAAGTAATATAAATCAATAATAATTATAACTTGTTGTGTATACAACGTATTACTTCACTCCATACTGCATGCGAGAAGAAAGAAAAAAAACACTGACTATACATAAGCTAGAAAACGATTAAAATTAATTAAAAATATCAATTCTGGAACAATCAAAGGAAACAAATTTATAAATAGTCTTCATTCATGGACTTACGACAGTTTTCCGCTACTCTCGTAGCACCAATCATTTCCTTTTCCACAGGAGAAGATAATGCTTATCACACTGAGTATGGATTGGGATTAAAATTGAAGCATTTTAAAAAGATAAGACCTGCGGAATTCGAATACAGCAGCCCTAATAGAAACCAGATGCATTAACCTCTTTCTGACGCCGATCACTTACTTGACGTTGCACCAAACTGTTAGCTACTTAAAAATCTTTCATGTAAGTTTAGACGAGATGCTAGGGCCTGTGTGAAAACACGATTATTCATTTTATTCACCAAATTTTATTCTTTAGGTAATTATTGTTGAAGCCTTATTATTATTAGCATTCATTCCAACTCCGCAATTTCACAGACTCAACCTATGTGCCATAAAGAAAACGTGACTTGTGCGAAAAACAAATTTGTGCAATGAAATCGACGTAAATTCTAATTAACAGCAGCAAAATCGGTTGTAACTGATTGTAAAATCCTAATGTGAAACATAAAACAACTATAGGCAAATCAAATTTAAAGTAATGTACGAAGTAGTCGAGCGTCTTTATTAGAATAGTTTGTTAATTGTGCATTCAAATCCTGGAATAGTTCTTTGATTTTCTTTTTCCTCCTAACATACATGGAATAATATTTGAATAACCCTTTACAATGTTTTTTTTTTTATTCAAATTCGATTACGAGACAATATTATAACTAATGGTCTATAGAGTCAGGCGGTTTACAAAAGCTCTCCACTGGCTTCTGTCCGTAGTCAACTCGATCCATTTTCTACTTTCTATTTCTAGTTTTTGCGAGATCCATCTTAATATTGTCCTCTCATCTGCGCCTAGGTCTTCCTAATGGTCATTTTCTGATTCAATTTCCAGTTAAAACTTTGGACGATTTTCTGTTTCCTTCCGTTCTTGGAGTAGGTAGGAATTTTCAAGAAATATTTTGGAAAGCATAATGAACATTATCCGAAAGGTTTCACTTTGTTATTAAATTTGTCCAAGTTCGAGCCTAAATACACTAGACTAAGCTTGGTTGCTATCTGTGATTTTCCTTATAGCGCACTTCAGAACAAAGTTGAATAAATAGTTACGATCAATCTTCTAGTTTCAAGCCATTTTCGACGTGAAAGCTCGTGTAAAAAATATTCCTACTCCAACCTTACTTTGGAATTCATTTAAATGCATTTTAAAGAAGTATAATTAACTTTCCGGTATTCCAAATTCTGCAAGAATGTTGTATGATGTTTCCCTCACAACCGACTCGTATGTCTTATAAATCAATAAATAATTTATGCACTGGGTTATTGCACGAGTATTCCGATTTCCTTTCGAGTATTTGTCAAATAATGAATATCTGGTCGATGGTTGATCGATTTAGAATCGTGCAGAACGTAGTTATATTAGTTAAACATAAAATACAATAAGTGTTCAATATACCATTTGCCATAAAATACTGGATCAACAATTCACTTGCTATTAAATTTCATATGAGCAATGGCAAAGTTGGGAGATTGTTTAAAAACATATACATGGAAAATAAATGCAAAACATACACTGAACATAACCACTTGAATGTTAATATAAATACACGTTAGGAGCATAATATGTTAAACAAAATTTACGAAATGAGAAAAGGTGACTATCTTGATCAAAACTTTAGCTATTACAGACAATATGTACGTTTCCAGTTTGATATTCAATTTTTCAAGTTGTTTCAGTTAAGGCTACTAGAAAATCCTGCTACGACGAGATCACATACAATTACGAATGTAGGAAGGACTCGGATATTAAAGCCTTATGTTTAACTAAACTTAAGTGGTTAATGACTCAATAAGTAGGGCAAGTTCATTGAATAATTCCAGAATGCAGTAGCTCCTTAGGAAATTATAAGAGTGTCGGAAATGTGATGTTGACTTCTTTCTCTGCAGTTTTCTTAACATCATTTAAGATAACATCATATAATATTTCGTTAAAAATATTATAGCAGCCCTGGCGGACATAATGATAAGCATCTCTTCCGGCAAGGTTGGGTGATATACATAAAAAAGAGTAAGTACTAGTGAATATAATCGCACCTCTCGAACGAGATTAATCTACAAGTGAGTTCTTACTCGTAATTCGTGTGCATAAGAAGAACGAATAGCAAAGGAGATTGTTCTCAGTGTGATATGCAGTTCCGCCTCATGTGAACTTGGCTTTGATGACGTTTCATACAGAAGTGACGTAAGGAAGGCGGGGATGTTTATTTCCTTTCCTTCTCTAAATCAGGAATTCATAGGTGTGCAGCGAGTGAAAACATGTCAGTAAAATTAAAATCAGTAGCATTATTTATCTAGCACAAAAGCACGAATTTTGTCCTCTGTTGGAGTAGATGGATTAAACTGCGGCTATTTTCGTTTGAATATTCTAGCAATATAAAACAGTGACGACCAACTTCTTAGCACTATACGGCCGCGACTCTGTTTCAAGTTCGAGTAGCCAATGTATATCGGATAACATAAAAGAAAATGGAACACTTTTGGATTTGTGATGGGGAAGCAAAACTTAAGTCCTAACTCATGCAACGGTATTAGGATTTTCGGCGATTTTGAAAAAAATAAATAAAATTACTATCTCGGTTCCCCAAAAACATCGAGAAGAGGTTAAAGAACGGGAGTCAAAGTTTTAAAAGAGGCAGAAAAATGTGAGTAGCTCCAAAATTATAAGAGATAGAAAATTGATCACGTATAATCTTGTTCCTCTTAAAAAGTTACATATATTCATACAGATGGAGAACTAGAGCACACATGTTGAAATGGAAAGTGGACGAGGCATTGGTGATCCTAAGGTGGTGCCCACTGTAAATTGCTAAAGAAAAAGAAGTAAAAATGAAATGAAAACTTTTTATGTTCCAGGATTATGTCGGGTAGGCTAAAGAAGGCGGTGATGATGAGAAATGAGTGCAATGGTGGAATGAATAAAGTTGAAGGAAACGAGAGAGCTCACAAAGTCCACTTGGCGAGAGCTGGGATCGAATTAAGGGCCATATGCACCAGAAGTGAAAGCTCAACCAATGAGCAACCGCGTCCCCAAAACAGGAAGTGGTTCCTCACTACATTGTCATGTATTTATTTATTAGTTGTTTTAATATGTCATTTTTAGTTATTCTATTTATTTGTCATTGAAAGTGCAATGTGATAGGTTTTACCATTCTAGGTACTGCCTTGCTTCTCCAGCTGTTCCAGGTTGAATTATTCCGCAATAAATGTTGTACAATACCAACAAGAAAACTCATAAAGGTGATAAATCTCAGATGAATGAGAAATGAAACAAACAAAAAAGGTAACACGAATAGTAAGACAAGATAATTTCCTGTTATTATTTTTAACTCATGTTCAACTTGTTTCTTGATAAGACTGTGTGTACAGAACTAGTACCCCTGTGTACAGAACCACTGTGTGTACAGAGCGGTGGGGAAAAGTATATTTTTCACGCCATACAGTTTTCGCAACCCTAATACGCTACAACAGTTGAGGAAAATTTTATCCATTTTTCAGCTTTTCGTTTGATGTTTGCGTCTTCCAATATATTTCTTGATACTATGGACTTATGAAAGCAAATGTCTTCTTCAACGCCAGTTTGAAAGCCAGGGTCCCCAACATAACACAAGAAAACTCTAATATTTTTTCTCAATAATCAGAGCCCCTCCTCTGGTTCCCGTAAATCCCCAAGAAACTGCTGTGCTATCCACTGCACATTTTTTTCAAATCTATATATATATTCAAATCTATATAGTCATGCACATCACAGTCACTCCGAACTTTCATCATGGCTTCACATCCATAAATTCAGCCATTTTGATCCACTCTCACACACTGTGAGTCAAATGAGACAGGTAATGAATTGATTCACGAAATTTGTAGATTAATCTCAGCTAGTTGAGATTATACTCAACTTTATTCATACGAAAAGTGAGAAATCACAGTATGATTCATAAGTTCCGAGCATTTACTCAGGAGCCTGAGATGCTGACTGAGACACATATGAGAAAGTAGTACTAAATGTGGTCGGTAATTCGACTGAGACTCGGTAACCCAGATGATAAAAAGGATATTTTACTTATTCCCTTGTTTTTAAACAGTATGTCTTTCTGAGATGACCGGACTGGAGATGTTATGCCCAGATCACGAAAAGCTCGACACTGAAGCTGGCAGTTAATTACATTTTCCAGACCAGGTCTATCAGTCTCTTGCTCCGTTTAACTTTGGGACATACACACGCACATGAAGTTCGAGTGTGCGTGAGAGAGAGAGGGAGAAGTGAAAGATGCAACAACAGGATAGGGAAACGTCAAGAGGGAGAGAGAGAGAGAGACGAATATAAATATGAAACATACTTATCATTACAGCGTATGATGAAGACCGCACACACTGTTTATTCGAATTCTCGTCAGTGATGCTTTGTAAGTTCTCCAACTGAAGATAAATCTCTGCTTGCAGCCATTAATTTATGCGAACAAGTTATACTACCTGACGGGGAATCGAACCCATATTTTCCGCTTGGAAGTCTGGTACTTTACCAGTACATCATCAATTGATTTACCCAAACTTTATTCAACAAATGCTGTAATATTTCTTTCTGAGAACGATAGCACGAAAAGTGTTTACTGCAGATCAATGAAGTGTTTCGAATGTCCTGGTAAATCCCTTGCCCTTTCCCAACCAACATTCGTAAATCATCTCTATCATGATAAAGGTGTTTACTTCCACATTCTTAAGCATTGCATGCCGAATATGAGAAATCGATTCTTCACTACCACTTTGAAAAAATGCAGCTTTGGTGTGAACAGGATTTGAACTTCTGCTGGACAGCTTTATTAATCGTAAGTCCATTACGTTACTGCTACACGATCATGCCACCTGAAACGAGAAGCCAAATATTACTTACTTTAGTCTTGATCTCTGGAACGATCAAGCTTCTTCCTGTAAGGTTATTTGCACCAAAGTGCACAACGAAATTCATTTATTCGACGACCTGGAGAGAAATTAGTGCCCATTAATAAAGGAACTATTAGATTGGCTACTTTCGTTTGAATATTCCAGCATATAAAACAATGACGACCAAGTTATTTGCACTATACAGCCATAACTCTTGTTTCAATTTTGAGAAACCAATTTGGGAACACTTTTGAATTTGATAGGGAAACAAAACGGAAGTGCTAACTCATGCAAGAGTAAAAAAAAGAAGAAAAAATGAAATGAAATGAAATCTTACAGTTTAACGTCTCACAATTATACGATTTAGAAGGGAGACAACGATTAAACCAAATAAATTATTATGGAAGAATTAGTGGAATGACAAAGTGGTGGGAAATGGGAATATCCCGAGAAAATTCACAAATACGATGTTGTCCACCACAACCTCACTTGGCCGGGGATTGAACCAAGGACCACTCACTAAAGGTAAGCGCTCTACCATTTTTAAAAGTCACCGAATGAGTAGCAGTAACTTAATTTCCTTATTTTACTATATTTTTACTTCCCTGTACAGTCTACAGTTTTTCCAATGACTTACTTAACGACAGGAAAATGAACACATAAACATCGAGGACAGTTAACATTTCAAAGGCTCTCTCGCCGGTAATCGAATCCGGGACCCCGTACACCAAAGGCGCAAATACTACCCACTAGACCAGCGGAGCATCGTGCTCCCATCTCATACAACGGTGTTTGGGATTTCCGCGGATTTTGAAAAAGAAATGGCAATCTCGCTTTTCCGAAAACTTCTAGAAGAGAAAGAACAGGAATCAAAGTTTTAAAATAAGCAGAAAAATTCAATTAGGTGACAAATTATATGAAATAGAAAAAAAATTATCAAATGCAATCTTGTTCCTTGTAAAAGGTTACATGTAATCACACATAGCGAGTATTAGAACGTACTACCATGAGCAAAATAAATGACGCGTCTCTTTATTCTGAAGTTTTTTTGAAAATATCCCCATTTTCTTTATATGTTCGAAATTTCGGAAGGTTTCCCCAGCAAAACAGGTTAAAAACAAACCCGTTTTTAATATTTGTGTTAGATATTAGCTTAAAATAAATAAATTAGAAGCAAAAAACATTAAATCGACAGAAATCTCGAGAATTACCAACTCTGCTAAAGTGGGAAATTTTCAAGAACGCGAGGGAATTCTGCAGTTCAACACGAAGCAGTGACATCTATGTCATTGAGAGAGACGTGGATTAGATCTACAAACGAAACTTTTAACGAAACATTTCTAATGTGTCTTATTACATGCATTATCAGCGAACTCCAAATATATGAATCTATGCTAAGTATTAACGTATAGATAGAGCAAATAGTGGAAATTACCTGTGGAAAAAGACGAATTCTTAGCACAATCGTAATGAAAAATCGTCTTTACCGTAGAACAGGTTTAGTTCACGTAAGAAAACAAGTAGCATAGTTGGTTAAAGCAACTAGTCTGTATGCCGAAGGTATTGGGTTCGAACCCCATGGAAGTGTCGTTGTAATTTTTATTACTGTGGTTATTTTATTTATTTTTTATGTGGGAAAAAATCAAATTGTAACATATGTGTAAAACTCATGACGATACCAAAAAAAAAAAAATGTCGTTCTCGCACTTGCATTAGTGTCTCTAATTTTTGTTTGCAAACAGTTTCGTAATAATTTCCCCTGTGCTCACTACTCACTACATGCTCACTGGTGCATAACGAATGTTTTCCAGTAAATGTTAACTCTAATTTGGAGAATTTTATAAAGTTTCACAATGTTTCTCGTTTGATAGTCTTCTATGTACTTTTTTGGACACTTTGATAACAGATTTCCCTATTAAATGTTTAATTTCCCCTATATATATTTATTTACAGAAAAGTTTTACATGTATTTGTCTTAAATTGAAATTGTTTTGAATTTACCACATGAGGTAAGTAGCCCGAAGGAGGAGAACTGAAGTAACTGATATTCTACGTAAACGCAACCTATTGTAGAATTATTATGCTTCTTCAGCACATAATCTTTACGTTGGTCAGACAGAGAAAACCCTGTTTTTTCCTCTCCTATGACCACTCCTCTTAAAGCTCTACATGTAATGATTCGTGTCACATAATTTCGGCTCTCCAAAGACATTTATTATTATTATTATTATGAAAATGAAATGAAATCTTTGAGTTTTACGTCTCACGGTTATGCCGGTTAGGCTAAAGGAGACGGTGATGATGAGTAATGAATGAAATGGTGGAATGAAGAAAGTGGGAGGAAACGGGAGAACCCCGAGAAAACCCACGCACACGGTGTTTGCCCACCACAAAGTTCACTTGGCAATATTATTATTATTATTATTATTATTATTATTATTATTATTATTATTATTATTATTATTATTATTATTATTATTATTATTATTATTACTGAATATGCCACCCTTACATAATGTAACTTTAGATATCTTGGTTTAAGTGCTTTCTTTAGTAATAATTTGAGCAACCATGTAACAAAATTTAAAATGTATGAGGGGGCACGAAGTTTTATTCCCCCCCCCTCTCTTTTCAGCACCGTCCCAACAGAAAGTATATAATGTCTGACAACAGAGTAGACAAAATGAAGAAGAAATATATTTAAAGTAACCTTTCCTCCTTCGTGAATGGAATATCACGTAACATTTTTTTATTCTACTGAAGACGACCCTAGGCCGTTATGGTTAGGTAACAAAAGTTGCTGTGACCAACTGAGTTTTGATTTCTTACGCGAAAGAAGTCTGTTATATTACGAGGCATGCTTTTCATTAGCAAAACTGTTCGAAGTAATACGAACATGGCTCAACAACAGAGAGGGAACTGAATTACCACTCGATTGACCTTGAGGCCAAATCACCAAAGAGTAGCCATAAACGTAAGTTCAGCATGCATTTCTGTGGAGTTCTGTTCAGTATTCCTATCTGCCAATCACGCTTGTTTGTAAGAGTAATATTTTACAAACCTAACCTTTCGATAGAGCACAATAGCAAAAGAATAAAAGGGAAGGAATTCTTGCCCTTGTGAACGTTGGATACCACCATGTGCAATAAAACTGTCGCGTCTCCTTGAAGCGATATTTTATCGAAAATAACTCTTTTCCCTTTATATATCCGAAGTTTTTAAGGGTTTCAAAAAGAGGAAACGTTACTGACAAACAAGGACGCATTTAGGGGTGGGTACAGGGGGTCCGGACCCCCTCTGAAATCCCAACTTTTCTGTAAATTTAGCCTAATTTTTGGGATTATCTTTTAAAATTTTATTATAATTTATCCTAATATTGAAGTCGGGCCCCTTCCGAAATAAATTACTGTATACGTGCCTGCTGACAATTTTCAATATATTCGTTAAATAATAAAGTAAAATAATTAAATTAGGAGCAAAAAGCTTCAACACGGGCTAACTTTTGTCCACTGCCAATATTGTTAGAAGGGATATTAATAGCAAAAACTGCTAGTCAATGCTGAACCTTGAAACTTCACCCCGAACAGCAAGCCCATTATTGAGAACTACATATGAAACATTTTATCAAAACTTATCTAGCTTTTATCTGGCATGAAATTATTATTTACACTAAAATGCACTATCCTAAAATGTGTATCTAAACATTGCTCTGCGTATCTACGAAGCAATTAAAATTTTTTATCGAAATATTTGGGCAGGAAACTCTAACAGCCAGCTATTTTATTTAAATCGTAATAAACCCTGTAACCGTGCGTTAACGTGAAGACAAAGCTTGGTCCATTGGTAATGTGTTGGAAGAATGAAAACTCAATGTTCGTAGGTTCGAATTTATCAACTCACCAGAACATTTTATTCTTATGTGTAACGATGAAATAAGAAAGAAAAAATGTATAACCGTTAAGACAAAACTTCAACCAAGTCTGAAGAGAACAATACTAAAATAGTAACACAATGACGTCAACCAAGAATTATTTCATGTAGCGTTTGGACGAAATTACAACTGTCAACAATTGCAAAAGTAAAAACAGGCTGATAGGCGTAATGTAGTCTAGACTTCTGAATGCATTTACTTCCTCAAAACTTCCGTCTCGTCATTGGTATGCCGTTAGTCATGGTAAAACCTTTCAATTGGAAGTGAAATGACAAACTAAAACAGTTTTAAATCAATAAATGTCTATGTGTAAAAGTAGGTGTCTCTTATCTGTAGTTCTGAGTTCCTTTTACTTTGAAGTGACAAATGAGAGAAGAAAGTATGGTGATCGAAAAAAAAATCAAATTTGAGATTTCAACGAATTTACACGTATAATAGCCCCTAATACCGAAAAAGTTATTTTTTGATACATGTCCATCTGTTCGTCCGTCCGTTCGCTAAACTTTTCTGTGCACTCGCCTAGAGGCCAACCGTTCAACTTATCTGCACCAAATTTTAGTTTAAGATTTTTATAGTATTTCCTATAGTTTCTTTTATTTCCCTCCTACTCCCAAAACAAGGGTAGTTTCCTGTACGATGAAAATAGAAAAAATATATTTTCTAATAACTGGGTCTAACGATCTTGTTTTCTTTCTTTTTTATAAATCAATATTTAATTAGCAACCCTATTTTATGGTATAAGGCATTTATCTGAGAAAAATCTACAAGGGATAGTTTATACTTAGGAGTGAGTTTTTTCTCAGTGATTTTCTCAAAATGGACTCAAGTGTTTTCGTTCATATTTCATAAATAAATATTTCATTAATAACTTAACAATATGGCATAAATAACTCGTTTGTCCTTAAAAAAATGCGAGGGGTAGTTTATTCTTGGTGGAGTGTGTTGTCTGGGTGATTTTCTCAAAAATGACTCAAAAGAGTTTATTCGTATTTCAAAATTACATATTTCGTTAATAACCGAACAATATGGCAAAACTCGTTTGTCCTGAAAAAAAATATACGAGGGGTAATTTACTCTTGGGGGTGTTTTTCCTCCACGGTTTTCTCTAAAATGAATCAAGCAATTTTGTTCGTACTCAGAAATAAATATTTCATTAAAAACCTAATAATATGGAATAACTCGCTTGCCCTGAAAGAATCCTCAAGAGATAGTTTATTCGGGGAGTTATTTTTCCCTCACGATTTTCTCAAAACTTACGTGGACAATTTTATTGATAATTCATAAATAAATATTTCATTAATAACCCTATATTTTAGTATAAGTCATTTCTATGAAAAACAATTGCGACGGATAGATTATTTTGGGGGTCAAGATTTTTCCCAACAATTTTCTCGAACGACAGGCGATTTTGTTCAAATTTCGCAGATAAATATTTCATTAATTATCAAAAGTATATCTTAACTCATTGTTCGAAACAATTCACAAGAGGTAGGTTACTCCTGACGTGTTCTTTTTGAACGACTTTCTCGAAAATGACTCATTTGATTTTTTCATATTTCATAAACAATTATTGCATTAATTGCTCTATTATATGTCTAATGAAAATGTGCTCAAAGTGTGAGTTAGTTTTGTAGTGTGGATTTTCTTCAATCGAAGTTTTTTATTCGATAATCTGACATTCGATGTATTTGAATAATACGATATTTTTTTTCCGTATTATCCAAATACACACTTCAGTAACAACTGCGGCCTAACACAGTTAAGAAACTGAATTGAAAAAGTTTAGTGCGGTGGCCCTGTAATTGAATATTTTTTGGTAAACATCCTAGCTTTTTGTGGTAAACTCAGGCTTTTCTTTTTCGAGCGACCAAAGAGAGAAGAAAATATGGTGATTGTGAAAATAGTATATCAAATTCAGATTTCAACGGATTTACATACTTCATGGCGTCTACATACCGGAAATGTGATTTTTCGATACCCGTCTTTCCGTTCCGTCCGTTCGGTACACTTTTATGTGCACTCGCCTAGAGGCCATACCGTTCAACGTATCTACACCAAATTTTAAACTTAGGGTTTACATAGTATTCCTACAGGAGATTTTCCCATTTTTTCCTACCGCCTAAAATAAGTGTGGTTTACTAACAGCCGAAAATCGAAAAAAGCTATTTTCTCCAAAATGGTTTTAACAATTTTGTTTATTTTTCATTAATCAATATTTAATTAACAACCCTATATTGCAGTATCAGATATTTCTCTTAGAAAAATTTACGAGGGGTAGTTTATTCTTGGAGGTGACTTTTTCTCGACGATGTTCTCAGAAAGGACACTGGCAAATTTTGTACACACTTTATAAACAAATATTTAAACTTGCAGCATGGTATAAGTCAATTGACCTGTAGTAGCTTATTCTTGGAGTTGAATTTATTTCCAGTGAGTTTCTCAAACACGACCAGTTGGCAACACTGTATCTCGACAACGAAGCTAAACTCGAAAACTGCAAGAGGGCTATTTGTCTCCTTTTGATGTCAGGAATCATCTCCCGAAGTTTGTGGACATCTTTCAGGTTCACCCTTAATGAAGCTTCTTTTCGAAAAGTTAACTATTAACTTTAGACATTGTTTATTTTTTAAAAAAATCACAAATGCCGTTATTAATTTTAAGGCAGAGAGCTACTTCTGAGAGAATAGATCTTGAAAAATAATTTTAAAACTTAGACTTTTGTTTTCGAGACATTCCAGACAAGACGAGACATTTTAAAAGCTATTTCGTGTCCAAAACATTTGTTACGTCTTCTTTTGGATGTCACGAAGCGCGTCTCGTCTCTTTCTCGAGACATGTCTTATCTCGTGCGCATTCGTTAACACTTGGGAAGGATTATCTTTCTACTCAAAGCATTGTTTTTATAATGGTTGCATATTTATGATAATTGCCGTCAACATAAATTACAGTTCTTTCAGTTGAATTAATTGTTTATTATTATTATTGAAATTAAAATTAAATGGAATATCTAGTTTAACGTTGCACGATTTTGCACCTACGCTAAGGGAGAATGATGATGAATGAAATGATGAAATGAAGAAAGTGGGAGGAAAATGGAAAATTCCAAGAAAACCCATACCCATGCACACGGTATTTGTCTACCTCAAATTTCACTTGGCGCGAAGTGGAGTCGAGCCACGGACCCCATGAATGCTCTATTATTATTATTATTATTATTATTATTATTATTATTATTATTATTATTATTAATATAATAATATTAATAATAATAATAGTAATAGTAATAATTGAAGTGAGCTTAACGAGTTTAAACCGTCCGACTCAACCAATGTTTGGGTGCCTGTTCGTTCGTCTACTCCATGACAACTTTTCATAAAAGACATTTCCTTTTAATGAAACTAGTAAGTGCCTTTTAGCTTTGAGAAGTAACTATGCTTGGAATTTGAAATCTGCAAAATATAAGAGGTAAAATTAACCAAATGGTCCAAGTTTACACTAATGTATACAAAACAATTTTGCAATATAAATTACGCGAATCTTGTCCCATAAAGAAGCCGAAACCCCTACACCAAAGAGCCCTCCGAGATTTGATAATTGTCCACAAGGACTGAAATTGTCATTTGAAGCCAAGACTTTAATATGAAGCCAATAATTTCTTTAAAATAGACGAAAAATTCGAAAGTTATAAGCATTTTCATATTTTTGCCTTTTCCCATAAGGGAGCCTTTGCACACTATACTGATGAGCCCCCCTGACTCCAGGATTTGATCATTCTCCATCGGACTGAAATTGCCATTTGGAACCAACACTTTAATACGAAGCCCAACAATTCTTTAAAATAGACGAAAAATTCGAACGTTAGAAACATTTTAATATTTTTGCCTTTTCTCATAAGGGGCCCGTATTAGCCTACACTGAAGAGCCCCACGAGATTTGATCCTTGACCACTGGGACTGAAATTTTCATTTGAAACCAAAACTTTAATATGAAGCCAAAAATTAAACTTTTACATCAATTTAAACTGACTGGGTTCCAGTTCACCCCACTATTATGTTTAGTTTAGTAAAGTGGTAATTTGTGACAGCTTCACATCATCAAAAGAATCTTTCACTACCCTCCCTCCCAGAAGTTTGTGCTGGATCCGCCACTGGATTCAATAGACATTTTTCCTATTCTTTTTATCATCTTGTTGGGGCTCCCTCGTACAAATAAAGAAGCGGTAATATTACAATCAAGGGGCGCTATATATTAGGTATTTCTTTAGTTACCTACCCCTAAGCGCACAGGGCCATCTTTGGTAGAATAAAAAAATGCTACGTGATATTCCAATCATGAAAGGGGAGAGGATGCTGCAAATATATTTCTTATTCATTTTGTCTACCCTGCTTATGAGAAATTACTTTCTGTTGGAAGGGTACTGAAATGAGAGGGGCAAAATAAAACGCCGTACCCCCTCCTACATGGTTGTTCAAATAATTACTAAAGAAAGCACTTTAGACTAAGATATCTAAGATTTAAACTAAGAAACTAAGATATCCTTACATTATGTAAGGATGGCATATTCAGGATTATTATTATTATTATTATTATTATTATTATTATTATTATTATTATTATTATTATTATTATTATTATTATTATTATTATTATTATTATATGAATGTTTTTGGAGCACCGAAATTTTGTGAGACGAACAATGGAATGTAGAGGTTAGGTTTAAGATGGGTGGTCATAGGGAGGAAAAACCAGAATTTTTTTTCTGTCTGACTCTCTAACGTGAAGATTATGTGCTGATAGCAAGAAGTATCATCATTCTACAATAGGTAGCTTTTACGAAGAATATCAATTACTTGAGTTTTCCTCCTTCGAGCTACTTATCTCATGTGGTAAATTCAAAACAATTTCAATTTAATACAAATACATTGTAAAACTTTTCCGTAATTAAACATCTAGGGAAAATTAAACATTTAATAGGGAAATCTGTTATCAAAATATCCAAACAAGTAGATAGAAGACTATCTAGTCAGAAATATTGTGAAACTTTATAAAATTCTCCAAATTAGGATTAACATTTACTGGGAAACAACGCGCCAGCGAGCATTACGTATAGTGAGCAGTGAGCACAGGGGAAATAATTACTAACATTTTTGCAAACAAAATTAGGGATGGTAATGCAAGTGCGACAACGACATTTTTTTCTTTTTTTGGTATCGTCATGAATTTTACACATATGTTACAATTTGATTTTTCCCACATAAAAAAATAAGATAACCATAATAATAAAAATGACAACGTCACTTCCATCTGGATTCGAACCCGCTACCGTCGGCATACAGACTAGTTGCTTTAACCAACTGAGCTATTTGTTTCCTTACGTGAACTGCCCCTGTTCTACGGTAAAGACGATTTTTCATTACGGTCGCGCTACCAATTCGTCCTTTTCCATAGACGATTTCCACTTTTTGCTCTATCTTTACGTTAATACGTGGCATATATTCATATATTTGGAGTTTGCAGATAATGCACGAAATAAGACATATCAGAAATATTTCGTTAAAAGTTTCGTTTGTAGATTTTATCCACATTTCTCTCAGTGACATAGATGTCGCTGCTTCGTGTTGAACTGCAGAATTCCCTCGCGTTCTTGAAAATTTCCCACTTTAGCAGAGTTGGTAATTCTCGAGATTTCTGTCGATTTAATGTTTTTTGCTTCTAATTTATTTATTTTAAGCTAATATCTAACACAAATATTAAAAACGGGTTTGTTATTAACCTGTCCTGCTGGGGAAACCTTCCGAAATTTCGAACATATAACGAAAACAGAGATATTTTCAAAAAATTTCAAAATAAAGAGACGCGTCATTTATTTTGCTCATGGTAGTACATGTTGAAATCAAAAGTGAACGGGGCACCAGTGACCCTAAAATGGAGTCCACTATTAATTACTAAACAACAAGAAGTGGTTCCTTCGTACATTGCCATATTTATTTATTATATGTATTTTTTAACATTTAGGATTTTAGATTTTTGAGCTTTCGGTATCGAAGGCTATTTAGCCCGTCATGTACATGAGGAATGACGTCCCTCGGCGAGCACATTATCCGGGGAAAGGGAAGCAAGGAACCTAGAAGTTAGGTACTACCACGGTATTTTCTTGGTGTGAATGAGGAAAACCCAGGGAAACTTCATTCAGGATGGCTGTCCTGAAAAATCTTTTCCACTTTTTCCACCGAGTGCCTCCACCAGGTCGGGGCCGCTCACACCGAAGGCTAGAGCATTAGCGGCTACGCTAAGCAGAGCCACTATTTTTAACATGTTTTTGTTTATTTATTGTATTTTATTTATCATTGCAACGTGAGAGCCAAAACCTCTCTTCTTCTTCTCATTATTCGAAGCCCCACCTGTGGTTTCCAGTAAATTTCCAAGCAAACGCTATACCATCCATTGTACATTTTGTTTCTCAAACCTATATAGACTTTTATAGTTTGCACAGTCGTTCTTTCAGAAAAAAAGAATGTTCCGAGGGGGCACACTTAGTATTCCGGGGGCCACTGCTATTAGTATTGTATTTATTACTATATTATAAACGTATTATTTTGGTCTTCTCCGGAGTTCAGTGCCCCCAATAAACATGTCTGAAAGAAACACTGGTCATGCACATCAGAATCTCTTCGAACTTTGTACACTTTTCTTCTTGGCTATACATCCATGAATTCAGCCATTTCAACCCACTCTAAAACACTGCGAGACAAGTAAACTAGGTACTGAGGTGGTTCACAAAATTTCGAGATTAATCTCAGCTAGTTGAGATTATACTCAAGTTTATGCATACTAAAAGTGAGAAATCACAGTTTGATTTATCAGTTCCGAGCATTTAGTCAGATACCTGAGATTAAACTCAAGTGACGTTAAATTGTTTCGCTTTTTATGCATATAACCTTGAGATTAATCTCAAAATCTTGAGCTAAGACTAATATCTCACTTTTATGCATATCACCCAATGACTCAATGGGTGATATGCATAAAGATGACTAAGTACTAGTGAGTATAATCTCGCCTCTTAAACGAAATTAATCTACAACTTAGTTCTTAGTCGTAATTCGTATGCATAAAAAGAACGAATAGGAATGAGATTGTTTTCACTGTGACATGCAGTTCCGTCTCATTGAACTTGGTTTTGATGACGTTTCATACAGAAATGACGTAATGAAGTCGAGAATGTTTGTTTCCTTTCCTTCTCTAACTCAGGAATTCACAGGTATGCAGCGAGTAAAAACATGTTATAAAATTAAAATCAGTACCATGATTTATTCAGCACAAAAATAGGATTTTTGTTTTCTGTTGGAGAAGAGATTAAACTACGATTCTTTGTTTGAATATTCCAGCAATGTAAAACATTTACAACCAACTTCTCAGCATTATACAGTGGTAACTCTGCTTCAGGTTTGAGAAACCAATTAATTTTGGACTAGCGTCAATTATCCTCTTCGCTAGATTAAACTAAGTAAAATTAGTAATATGTTCCGTTAGTCAGTCACTTTTTACTATTAGTGAAGCACTTTCAGATATCGGTCATACCAATCCTCCTCCTCCATGTTGCGGGGCATGGCATCGGAAGAGTTACTGTTCATCTTAGCGACTGCAAAAACTATGGATTCGGCACTGATAATGGTCATTTTCGATAATCTTTATACATCTCTTCCCTTGCGGGACTGAGTTTGGATGTAAACGGAATCGGAAGTGTCACTGTTGTTTTCATCGTCCCCGAACACTATAGATTCTATATTAGTATCGGTTATTTTCGATCATTTTTAAATATCTCCCCTCCGCGGGGTTTCTGGGAATTAAACAACGGCTATCTCTGTTTCCCGAAAAAAAAAAAACATAGAATATAGAAAATATTAAAGAACGGGAATTAAAATTTTAAAGTAAGCAGAAAAAATTAAGTAGCTCCAGAATTATAAGAAATAAAGAAACTGCTCACGTTCAATCTCCTTCCTCATGAAATGTTACAGACAGAGAGAGAATACTAGAGCTCACATGTTGAAATCGGAAGTGGTCTGTGCATCGGTGACCCCTAGGATAGTGTTCATTATGAATTGCTAAAGAACAAGAAGTGGTTTCTCCATATATCATCATTTTATTATATATATATATATATATATATATATATATATATATATATATGCTATTTTTATTTATTGTATTTATTTATCATTGAGAGTGTAACGTGACAGGTTTCGCCATTGTAGGCACTGTGCTGTTTCTCCAGCTTCCATTATCTGCAACAAACGTTGTACAGTACTTACAACTCATCTCTTCATTATTCAAAGCCTCATCTCTGGTTTCCAGTGCATCCTGAAGAAAATGTTGTACCATCCATTGTAAAATTTATTCTTCAAGTCTATATTGACCTTTATAGTCATACACATCAGAGTCTCTCAAACTTTGGACACTTTTCTTCTTGGCTCCACATCTATAAACTCAACCATTTGATCCACTCTCACACACTGTGAGTCAAATGAGACAGGTAATGAGGTAATTCACGAAATTTGTAGATTAATTTCAGCTAGTTGATATTATACTCAACTTTATACATACAAAAAGTGAGAAATCACAGTATGATTCATAAGTTCTGAGCATTTACTCAGGTGCCTCAGATTATACTTAAATGACGTCACGTTGTCTCGCTTTTTATGCATTCAATCTTGAGATTAATCTTTAAAAAATGAGCAAAGAGTAAGATCTCACTTTTATGCATATCACCCATAAGGTGGAATGGGTGTTGATAGAACCTACAGAAGAGTAATAGGTAGTTTAATTTTGAAAATAGAAATGCATAGAAATCGTCAACCTTCTTTCATAGTTTATTCGAAAGTTAGAAAATGTGACATCCCATTGTGTTCGCCTGAGCTGCTCATATATTCTAAAGTTTCTAGTTGAAGAGAGAAATTTATAGAAATAGAAGCAAGAAAAAGATCCACAGTTGGGATAAGCGGCATATTTTGTTATCATGATTTGTGGCTTCGTATTTTGTGACATCAGAGCCAACTTCCTCAGACGTAGTGTATGCTAAAATTTGTAATGCTCAGATTCTAGAGCTGTGCTGTGCACCCTTTGATAGCATCAGTTTTACTGTTACTTAGTCCATAAGTTTTATGTATACAATATACAGAATCAAATGTATGGATATTATTTTCTTTATGTGATTTGTGGGAGTTGCTTAGATTAAATTTTAGGCTTCGCTTTATTTATCGTGCATTTTTGGCGTAATTTCTGTAAATATTGTTGGGATACAACGTAGAAGATGTCTCCTAAAGTGCTACCTGAATCTAAAATTTAAAGTGTAATCCGAGAAACACAAACTTATGCAGCAAATCGAACACGGATCATCCATGTTAAAAACGCTTACGTTAACTATTTAGCCACGAGATAGCTACAATAATTTTTGGTTATTATACTATTTACTATATGAATTTCTCAATACATACATTACATTAAATCTTGCACCGTGCAAAATAATGTAAAGGACCAGTGGAAACCACGAATACTAGAGATTATACACGCTGGCTAGCTAAATCTTAATTACCGTTTTGAAAGTGGTTAGAAAACATGAGTTAGAAAATGGGTAGACTTTCCACTTTATATTTCATGACTATTATTTGGATAAGACTCAAGAAGGCCGTGGGCGCGTCCACTTACGCGTACTCACATATTGTTTATTCCCACCTGAAATCGAAAATGTCTCCCAGGCTAACCATACTGCCGCGAAGTGTCTCCAGCAACTCATGATGAGTGCCACGGCCACATAGGACATACAGTGAGAAAAATCTGCTCTTCGGACAGCGATATATGGTACAAATATACGGAATACTCTTGCTTACTACAGAAATCAGTACGGAGCATACGTTACCCGTATGCTACATACGCACTGCCCTTAGATGTTGCAGGATAAGAATTTGCATATAATTGATAAATCTGAGCTATTATCGCAAAAATGTGCGATCAAAAAATACCCACCATGCAGCTTGCGTAAAAACCCAGGTTATCATTTACGTGCAAATTTCCATAGCTTATAATTAATTAACCTAAAACACACCTGTTGCATTAATTTTACGAAAACGGTTTACGCAGGGGCCGCGTTTCTGTCAAAAAACATCAATTTTACAGACTTGCATTAAATAGCCTTTTTATATGGCAACACTGCATGAACTTTGTCACATTTTTGCACCAATAGATAAATGTTGATTCATACCACACATATACACAGGGATTCACTCGCAGGAAATAAGTTTTCTGAAACTGAATATTAATACTTTTCATTTTGTGCATTTTTTATTTTACACTTTCGGTACTTTCTTTCGTCACTACACAAAATCTCATGTCCTTATCCTTCTTGGTTCAAAAGATATACGCAATCAAACTTTGGGTTGTGCAACTTTACGGACATACTGTGTTATAAAACATGCTTATTTCAGTTTTACGTCAGTTGCATGTTAAGTCCGAAAACTACAGGAATTAGCCATGTGACCTACCTTTTTAAATACGCCACTTACATTTTTTTCTCAGTGTAGATGGGTTCTTCCCGTTGGGAACAATTTTCTCATGCGAAAATCTAAGTAATACATAAATCATGGTCCACTTGAGAGTTGCGATCATAGGAGATTCTCACTTGTATCCGTGTATAATTTTATTTACACTTTGGTATACGTTTCCCTACTAATTAAGAGGGTATTTATAGTATACGTACAAACCTAGATAAACTTACCCAGATATAACATTATTTGATAGCTTTAAACATGTATAAGTTAATTAGTCATACATGGTGATAGATTCGAGTTTAGCTCACCCATACTCAGCATAATATAATTATGGTTTGGATACATGTAAAGATCCTTATGGGATGCTTTTATAATCGGTATACCATCAATCTCCATAGGGTCTGTCGTAAAATTGAAGAATTTAAATATAAATCCCATGTCACCCGGCTGGCGAATACGTCAAGACTTTATACGATAAACTCTTAGTTTACAACTAAGTTTTAATAATAACTTAAAGTGAATTTTCAAACAGAATGTATCAGTTAATGTCTTCAACATCAGTTACAATTTTCAATTTAACTTACCTTAAACATTAGCGTTATGTTAAGTAGTGGACGTTGAATTTATAAGTATTGGGTGCTGATTTAATTAAGATTTTCGTACTGTCATCGACAAAACCTATTTATTATTTTATATAGACTATTTCTGAGGGATACCTAAAAATTATTTTACTTGATACAGATATAGTTGAAGAAAATATTGTCCTTGTATGTGTTGCACTCTTTAGTTTTAGAAGTATATGTGTCAAAATATAGGGCAATGCCATTTGTATTGACTATGTTCTCTGTGTTTTGCAGGCAACAAAAGCGTCCGAATTCTGAAAATGGACAAAACTGAAATGTGTGCCCTGATCAAATACTTCCAGGTGAAAGCCTTATATGGTTAGTATGTTGGGAGATAGTGGTCACTATTTCCAAGTGACAAAAAACCTTCGCGGAAAGAAGTTCGAAAATGATGCGCTTGTTACACTTAATGTATATCAATGGCTTGGTGACTACACCCTGTTTTTTACAAGACGCAACAGCTCTAGAACACAGGTGGACGAACTGCATTACTATAATAGGTGACTTTGTGGAAAAATAAATGTTCTTCTGTATCAGGGACAATAATTGTTGATCACCACAGGTATACATTGTGTTATTTCTTTTCATATCAGAAACTATACAATCACCAATTTGAAATTGCTTTTCGTTTATTGATTTTCGAAACATCTTTTCAAAGAGACATTTTGCAGGAAGTAGCTAAGAAGAAAATGACATATTACTGTATTATTTATTGTAGAGTTATATTCATCAGCAAAGTTCACAATATGATACGAAAATTGGAAAATCAGTATACAAGTTTGAAAAGTTAGGAAAACGTAATGAAAAAATGCTAACCCTAACAATACATGTATTATATTCTGTACAAAAAACATAAATAAACAAAGCTGTTTTTCGAGTGTCAACAGGCAGCAAAAACAGTACTACACGAAGACAAACGCCACCAAAGACAGAAGAAATGTTTCAAACAAAAGGAACAGTAAAAGAATATTCCATATTATTTATTTTTTCTACCGCTAGATGACTCTCATTATTCTTTTGCGAAAGATTGCTTTGCCACATGCAGAGTTTGGGACGGAAACAGAGGCCTGTTGTCAAGGCAACCAAGAAAGGAATTTTTCCTTATTTTTTCTCCTTTATTACAAAGAAAGAAAGCAATGGGTACAACCAACGGAGAGAAAGAAATGAAAAATAGGAATATTTGAAGAAGCAGAAAAGTAGAATGAAATAGGAAAAAGAACTCTTAAACATTATTCTTTGTTTCTGACAACAGAGAGAGACACACTGTCAGGCGATGAGAGACATATTTAGAAACGATAAACATGCATGCTGTGCTTTTGAACGATCTCCAGCCGAGAAAAAACGTAAATTTAACACCAGTTGAGAAATTGCTAAATTTTATAGAGTTTCTTTGTGAAGTTGTGTTTCAGAATACAGTACACATTTATCATAAGATACTTTGGAACATGTATAATTAACTTTATTTGAAAAAAAATCAAGCAATGCTCAAAAGAAATGAATAATTAGATCACTGAAAAGGAAGAATAGTCTTTAAAATATTGTTAGGTTAAATGTTATTAAAGGTAATGTCTTTACGTTTTAGGATTAGAAAGGAAAAGTTTGAAAGAAAAATAAAATAAACCCTCTAGAGTAGAATTGAAAAGCACAATAAAATTACTTGTTTATAATGGTGTATTAAATAGAAGCAAATACATATTTGCTTCTATTAAATATTTGCAATAAGATAAGGTGTTTATCATATTACTTTTACGACGAATTTCATTACTTCTTTGAAATGAATGACTACAGTTTACCTGCAGATAGATAATCGACTTTCTTAAAATCAATTTACGAGTTGAGGTCTGTAGATATCGAAAATCAGTTCGGGAACAAAATTTTATGTTTAAAAGAGTTCAAAAATATTCTGTATGTGAATACTTTAATAATGAAAATTATGTTGTATGTAACTTGAGGAATCACCCAAGGCAGGTTCTGCGATTTCCAGTTCTCCTTTATACCTGCAGAACATACAGTATTATTCTATTGGAGTGGTACATTTATCATTGGGTAATACCCGAAGCCACTCTCAGCCACCATTAAGAATACCTCCGATCCAAAACTATTTTTATCACTGAAACTTCTGTCTCAGCACAGGGAGAAACTGCAGTGATTAAAACTCCTGTAATGATAATATTTTTTGGTGTACATTTTGAAACCTCCTAACCAATTAGAATACGCTCTTTAATCAACATGGTGTATCAAAGATACAGTTTTAGATAGGTATTAATTATGTTCAAAAATTTATTTTAAATAAGTATCACTAACTACAAATAACTTTATTGTATTGCGACTAAAAACTGGAAATTTTGAAATTAAAATTATCCCCCCACTCTTTAAAACTGGAAATTTTATAAAGCTGCGCAACGATTCCACTTACTTTTAATCAGGTGTTTATCTACCGACATTCATTTTGCTAGCTTCAGTAGCTGGTGAAATACTATGTGAAATATTCTCTTCCTCTCGCTAGACGATCACAAATATCACACAACATTTTTTCAAAGAAGTGAAAAATATATAAAATTTACCGATTAAACTTGCAATTTTGAAAACGTTCAGACATTTGTCTGTTTATTTGTAAGGAGTAGTTAATATACCGAGTTTCATCTTCCAATTAGACAGCTCGTGAGCTACTCAATTCTTTGCCTAAATTAACCCATCGACTCGTTACAATATTTATCACATTGAAGTTGACTTACTGAGTGCTCCAGAGCTAAACTTCTCTTCCTATTATAATATCTATTGGACTGTCACCAAACAAGATGTTCCAGTTCCTAAAACTGAATTGAAAGTGACCGTTGCTAATTGGGATTCCAAGTGTTTACGCTTATCCTATCGAAAACTTGGCTTCCTATTTCAGATGTTATTAGTATTATTATTTTACAATGCTACATGGGTAACATACTAAAAAAAGTAAAATTATCAGTTCAGATTTAAGACGTTCATTGAATAGTACTGAATTTTGTCTACATTTATTTGTGAGGGCGTCCAAATGGGCTACAAGGTTTTCGTTTCCATGCATTGTTTCATATTTTAATACATTCTTCTCGAGTAACAAGTTGGGAGTTAGGAAACTGCTACTTTTTCCTTTCATTCGTTATATTCTTTTCACTCCAGAAGAAACTGCTGATAGTAGTGGTGATTACTCGATGTCCAATGTTCATTGATGCTGTAACCATAATGAAAGCTTTCTTTTTTCAACTGAGATATTTACTCTCTCAAAGTATAACTTATAATCAATCTCTCACTGGTTTTATGATTTGTCTACTTTTCACTGCAACATAGAAATCACCAACATATAGGTAAATTTCTATGGATTGTATGAAAATATTGGTGTTACCGACTTACACCAGGCTAGTATGGTTTTGTTACACAACTGAATTAAATAATCTTAATGCAAGTTGAAAGAATAAGTTTTTCTCATTTTTGTAATGGACGTATTTTTCGTTTTTATTTTATCTGTTTCAATAAAATTGCTGTAGGAGAGAAAACGACATACATTGGAATTGAAAGTAATATTTATTTATCAACTCAACAATTAAAATATTATTGCACCAGAATAAAACACAATGTTTTCCAGAGTCCTTACGTTTGGCACAAACGATATATACTGAGTACTTTTGAAAGATGGGTTAGAGCCCGCAGAGCATGTTATTTTCTATATTTCTTACAGCTAAATGGGAAGGGGACTTGTGTTCTAGAACCTTGCCACCATGTAGGTTATGTACTTACCGTTACATTGAAAAGTGTAACTTTCTCCACCTTTTTCTCTGTTCTGCCATTCAACATTTGTTCGTATGTTCTGATTAATGATGTCCATAAAACAAGATTTGAGCCTGTCTCGTTTCGTGAGCATAACTAACTTTGATGTTCTGTCAGTAAATGCTCTAATCTCCACATGCATCAACGGATATGAAGAGAATCTTTTAAAAATGTACTACGCTTTTCACAGTTTACAATTTACGTTTAAATATGAATACGTTAAAGCAATATCTGGTTACACGGGTTAGAAGTACCTTTATCACTAGTAATCTTTACTGGATTGGTTTGAATCAAAATTACTCAAAGATTATTCAGATTTTCACCATTATTTTCTTAGAGCATAGGTTTTCTCCGGATGGTAAAAATCATATATTTTTTTCGGGATAATTTTTGTTACTTTTTATCTAAATAGACTTTTCGATACTCGTTCGAAACGGGATTTCTACTAATTATTCTCTGCATGAAACGTACTTTCGTGCTGTGTAGTGATACAACGAAGCAGCTCCTCAAATGGATCTAGTTCCTTGGTTTCGACACCGAAATAGCATCATTCATTGGTGGCAGTTCATTTTTCCCTTAATTTAGATTTAAAGTAGCTATTTCCATTTAAAAAAAAAATATTTAAATTTTAATTTAAATCAATCCATAATTTTTTTTCTTATATTTTAGGTAGACAATATTAACATATAAAGAAAGGCATTCATCATGGATGGACGTCGCAAGCCTATACATGAATTGTCCGAAAGGTGGCTACGAAAACTTGCGCAAACGGACACGAATCTTGAAAATGATTACGACGAAACGCATAGAGCAACTACGTCGAGCAACAACAACACAGCGAACAAGTAGGTGAGGAAGACACCAGATATATTACTTAAAGACTCCTCCGAAAGTTGTCGAGTAACAACCTAGCTCAAAAGTATAGCTGGCTTGGAGCGAAGGGAAAAACTGTTCTATCTACTTTAAGAATAGGACAAATCATACTTGGTATTTTCTATGTGTATTTTTTTCTTGATAATAAATGTTTAACCTATAGACATTATAGTAGTTCTGCGAACGATAGTCCTCGCTTATTTCGCACATAGAGTTTCAATACTGGTCTGGCATATTGGATTGGGGATAGCCAATTTCTCATTTCGTATGTGTTTTTCCTAATTCATCTCAAATTTGTTTTCTCTAGCTCCAGTTTTGTGGGCTGAAAATTTACGCAAGTCAGCACTACTAACTCAATTTGCACTTTTAAGGGGTGTTTTCCCCTGAGACGATTTCCGTTGTTTTTAAATCACGTTTGTAGACTTCGTATTTTACTTAACAGTAGAAGAGTTGCAAACATGTAATATGAAGAAAGCTGAGAATCGAACTCGTCAAACACTATTGATAGGAAGAGGAAGAAAAATAAAATTTGACATTTTTTCATATGCTTGATTTATTTACCGTTTATTTTTAGCTATTAGATATCTATTTTTTCATAATTTTTTACCCTACATTAACTTTTAGGTAGAGTGGGCAATGACGATATATCAGACAAAATATATGAAAACTTGACGCACTGCAACGTAGTAAAATGAATAAAAGTAGTTTCGTTCACTTCATATTACCTTCGTCAGTTGTATTAAAAATGGATATACAGGTCTGGAGTGAGATATGGTTACGAAATGAAAGGAATAAAATCAGGAAGAGAGATGTTCAGCATTTCAGATCACTACAGCACCTAACTTCATACTGTGGTGGCCTCAAGTAATGAAAAATACTCTTCCTGATTTTATTCCTTTCATTTCTTAACCACGTCTCATTCCGGATTGTGCATGTTTCTTTTTTAAAACTACAACTGACGGTGATGTGAAGTCAATGAAACTACTTTTATTCATTTTAATACAATGTGGTATATATTTAATCTTACATTTATTTTGTCTTACATTCGTTGTTTTTTCATAGGTGTTCGTGTGCACGCTTGCGAAGCTACGGATGCTCAAATTGTAGAACCGATCCAGCTCTGGCAAGTAAAGGCGAGACAAGGAGCAATGAAGGAAAAGGAGTACATATAAAATTCCACTATTAGATTGAACATATGCACCTAACACTTCTTATCCCACAATAAAATTTTGATGGCTGAAAACAGTTATCTTAATGTGTAGGAGTAGGGAAGATAAAATACTTTAAATCTGAAGAAAGCAAAAAAGTGTGTAATATATATCCTTATGTATATAAGTGCGCCGTGATTTCAATGTATGAACATGGCCGTTGACAACAAGATAGGAGTTACTTGCTATTTTTTGTGCCTAAGTTAAAAGGTTGTCCTATCATGGTTTCTTAAGAGTAATTCCCTTTTAACCATGTTGTTTCTTAAACATTTACATAAATTTTTACATTTACATAAATTGTTACATTTACACTTACTTTATTTCAAGAGCCCAAAGACATAGACTTAGTAAATTTATAGAACGGCCATCTCAAGGTGTGATTTTTTTTAAATCTTTGGTCAATATATAATCTATGCCCCCCTTAGCTGTACTCAGTCCCGAATTGCTATATGTTTTATTTGTGGTAGACAGCGTGGGACTGTGTTGCATGTAATGTAGAGAGTTACAGAGACATGTTCACAGATTTTTTTTGCCAGCATTAGACGTAGGCAAGATTTGAGCACAGCAGCATGGCTCTACGTGCCACCGAAGCCGTCTCACAATCACTCTTTTGCAGAGTAATTTCAATAATCGTATCAGCAGTTTTCGTGATTTCCCCTCGGTGAAACTACGATTTGATACCTTTTTGGGGGGGTTGGCAGGGTGACATTAAAGATCCGTTTTTCCTGACAATCCAGAACGTATTCAGATACTTAAGCATAATATTGAGCAAGCTGTTTGTGAAATCACGCCACAAACCATCTAACAAACATATACTGCAAATTCAAGTTGACAAGATTCGCTATTGCCAAGCAATCTTAGGCAGGTATTTGAATGAAATTATCGCCCATACCTAATCCGAAGGATACAATTTACAATAAAGCTACAAACGATCAATCATGCTGAACAGTGTTTCTTTGCGACTTTTAAATAGAAACCAGCCGATGGTTTATCCTTTCCGTTGAAATAATTAAGATTTGAGAAATGATTTTTTTTAGATCTTAAAGAATTAGAATAAAAATATAAATATTATTTAGTGTAGCTTCTCGCACACGGTTTAGATTTTGGTATTCATTTCATACTTCACTAGGAATAAAATCTCAAACTACTTTTACAGAACATAGTAATTATTTATTCACGTAATAAGATCATTGTAATATTACAACTTAAAAAAAGTAATGTCAAATTTTTAAAAAGCACTAGATATTTCTTATTCTTGCAAGGATTTTGTCTCCTTTCTATAAACTTCATTTATTATGTACTTATTTTGAAGCTCAGTTAAGAGGAATTTGAACTATGAAAAGCTCAACATTACAGGAAATGTTTTCACTAGATACTTAATATCCTGTTACAAGTTCAATTCAATTCAAATTTGTTTATTCTTCTGATATTACACACAATTTAAGAATGCTATGAGAGGAGAAGGATGTATCTTTTTCCATTTTGAATAGAAAACGAAATTTATGTTTAAATAGTGTGAACTTACAAGCTAATCATTATTATTTGATGTATTACTTCTTTCCTTTTCTTAAAGAGGCATCAATCCCAAGAAAAAATGTGAAGAGGAAAGCGTGGGGATGCTACTATAAATCCGTAGGCCAACCTGAAGATTAGTGGGGCAAAAGACGAATTCTCTAAGCAACAGTGTACGGTTATGTTGATTCCAGTGAATTATAGAGAAGAGATTTTGGAGAACCATCTAAAGTAGCGAGTGATCATTATTGCACATGAGTAATATATTATTGTGCAAAATGATTAAGTTTGTGCTAGAGTGCTCATGTTTGATAGAACGTGTTGAAACAAAATGGTTACCAATATTTGAGGTGCACGTACTTTACTATTTGAAAAAGTGAAAATCTGCATTACTTCCTTTACTAGTTTCTTACAGAAGATTCTTGCGATCATCAGATTATTTGTAAGTTGCAAAATGAGTATGTGACAACTAATATTGTTTGTTAACTCTTAAACTTGTAAAATATCTCAAGAAAATAAGAAAAAGATCTCTTCGTTAGCTATTTTCAATAACTAATATATAGTTAGCAAATATTATAAGTACATAGTTACATAGGCCGAGAAAAAATGTAAATAAACGTAAGTACTCACATGCTAGTAAGTAATTTTTCAATTTTATTTTATTTTTGTACGTATCAAAAATTAAACAAAAAAGTACATATTACTCATAGTCTATTCAATACAGTATGTAATCTATATAGCTTTCTTAATATTATTTTCCAGGATAGTTGTGATCATCCATGGTTAGCACAATTTATAAATGGATAAATAAAGAAATCAAGAATTTCGGTCTAGTAACTTTCTCAAAGCCTAGGTTCCTTTCCTACATGTTATTTTCAGAAAATTAATTTTATGGAATGTTTTTACTTCGAGCAGAACAGTGGCAAGATTCAGAAATGAATATGCAATAAAATCTTTGAACATAGTAGAAGGGTGCATGTTATTACTTGAAACATTCACGTACAAGGAATATTTTTTTCTACATTAAAAAGGAAATATGCTACAGAAGCACTAACCAACCTTAGTTTCGCGAGTATTGTTTTACGAAATAGTTATGTTCTTGCACTCATAATGTGGAGCAGTATTCTGGAAGTATCTCTTAAAGAGTACTTTAGAAAAGAATTTACCCTCACACTGCTTCTGCTCAAAGTAGAGTTCCCATTTGTGAGAACGTAAATTATTTTAAAGTTGCGTATCGATACTTAAAGTAAGAACATGAAGTATTTTAAGCGTACATCAATATGAATGTAAACTATACGTAAAATATGTGAAGTTAAGCGTAAAATTATACTAAATTTACATAAATGTCGAAATTTCGGCAGGTCCGGATCCTCCAAAATCCTCTTTCGTAGCCACGGGGTCGCGGTGGCTCAGTGGTAGAGCGTTCACCTCCGGTGCTTGGAGTCCCTGGTTGGATCCCAGCTTGCGCCGTGTGGATTTTGTGGTGGACAAACACTGTGCTTTGGGTTTCTTCCGTTTCCTCCCACTTTCTTCATTTCTCATCATCACCGTCACAAGTGTGCAACGGAAAACTGAAAGATATCTTTTCCTTTCGTACACCACTTCCTGTGGTATATATTATACTTGACATATACGACACACACACACATTACCCTAAGGCAGTGCTGTTCAACCTTATTTTCTCACGTACCCCTAGTCAGAATTCATCATCCAATTGTGTACCCCTGAAGCTGTTTAAAAGAAATTAATTCGAAATGACCTTATTAAACCTAATACACACGTTCTGTTGATTAAAAATGGAGACAAATAGAGTACCAACAAATGGTCAATCAGTGTTCCAATCAAAAGACTATTTACAGGAGGATAAAGTGCACATCCCCAAAAAATTAACATGGGAAATTTCAAAATATGCTTATTTTAGGATTACGTATCCCCAGAGGTACGCGTACCTCCGGTTGAATAGCACTGCCCTATGGAACATTACTCACATGCCTAGTACACTCCTGGTACATGCCAGTAAATGTGTGAAGTACACAGCCAGTACGTGATATGCACATAGTAGATACATTCCTCGATATGTGTCATGCACATACTTTAGGGCGGAAGTAACCTTATTTCATACATGTGAATTTCACATGATTTCTCTATTCACGTACCTATCGTGTACATTCCAATGTACCTCGAGGAACATTATTTACACATGACTAGTATGTACTTATGTTGGGTGGAAATTACGTCATATATAATAACCAATTACTATTAACTAATAATTTATACTATATAAATATATACATTCGAAAGACAGTACGTAATCGTATGTATGAATTACGAAAAACATGCTACATACGATATGAAGGTTGTTATGTTGAAAATAATAAAGATAGAAGAAAAATATTAACATATGTAAATAATTAGGTTTGATAGGTTACAAAGGAGAGGAAGTTATCCTTATTTTCTACGCCAATTGAATTGTTAACCAGCGAGCTTCTCCAACTTATGAGCCTCCAGAAAGACCTGAAAGAAAGAAAACAAATAATTAAAGATATACAAACGTAAATAAGTTACAAATTATGACATTTAACTAAAACTAATAAAATTACTGTCCTATAACTTAAACTTAAAACCAAACGCCTTAAAAAAAAAAGAAAGAAAGAAAGAAAAAAGAATGTCACCGCTGAGACTGTTCCTATTGTATCATAACTGTAGTGTTATACAATGGAATCAAATTATAAGTAGTATCGATTTAAACTATGAAATATTCACTGACTTTATCTGAAAATTTATGACGTTATTTAGTTGTTACTTACGTTGCAAACGTAAACACGGATTACTATTATCTATTTGTATTTTAAACCTAGTACAAAAATATACTTACCTCAACATCTAAGGGACTAAACTTCATTTTGCTTGATATCTCATTGAATTTAACAAAACACCTGCACAACCTTCTTTTGTTTATTACGTTATGTCTCTTCTCGATTGTTTATACATGGCATTGTGAGTATGGAACTCGGGCAGGAGTATATTGTCATGCGAATGGTCCAAGCCAATTTTTCTTATCTCAGTTTCTTCCAAATCCAGTAACGACGTACCCACTGGACTGGAAAGAGATTCAATCTTTTAGCGAATGTTGATTTCTTCAGAATGACTGTACCATACACATAAGACGACATTATTGTGCGTACAATTGAATTTCCCTTTCCAGGAATTCTGGTTTCGTTTGTTCTGTCCGACTATTGCAACATAAATATAATGAATAAACATAAAGCATCCCTATTACTAATTGAAGCTTTACATGACATCTCCACCAACTATTATAGTATTAGTCTAGGGGCCAGACATACGTTCTGTTGTAAGGTTCGCGTATAGAGAATTTGACTTCTGGCATGTGTTCTGGGATGTTAAAGGACAAGAATTGGCTTGGTAACATCATCATTATCATGTGAGTTTTTTAAAATATAGCTGCCAATCATAGTGCCCGCTAGTAACTTGAGAAAAATTGCAGACCTTGATTTCCACAGCTCTTGTGGAGCTCCTGATTAACGTAGCGCAATGAATCGTACACCGTTGTAACGCTGAAGGAATGAAGGTTCCTATTCCACAATGATAACAATTATATTTATCTAGTCCATTCTGCTCACGAGGCAGACTAAAAAATTCGAATTTTTTATATTATTCTGGAAAAAAAATTAAGAATAACCTCTTCTGGCAACACTGTTATTTTGCATACAGCGGCTACACAAAATTAATAAATGCATTAAACATCTGTGCACATTATACGCAGGGATCGGGTAGATTTTTTAAAAGACAAAGGTGCAAAGAATGGGATATCCGATTATAGTACGACATAGTATCGGTTCAGTCTCGGTTCAGACGTGCAGAAAAGTCTGTTGCGGGCCCGCAACAGAGTTTTCTGTTGCGGACCCGCGCGAGCCGGAAATACATTGGTTCTTATCATTCATGCCACACGTGCAGACTTTCCCGCACGACTCTGCTGCGGGCCCGCAGCGGGCGAAAATTGAGCTGCGGGGACTGCTGGCTCGCAGCGTGTCCGCACAGGTGTTGCGGGCCGGAAAACCATTGCTGGCAATGAGTCAAGCCACACGTGCAGACTTTCCCGCGCCCGCAGAAATGGAAAGCGAAGAACTGGACATAGAACTGTTCATTAACGAAATACAAAAATATCACGAAATATGGAATTTAAAGTGCGAAATGTATAGAGACAGATATAAAAAACGGGATGCATGGAATGAGGTGTGTGAAACCTTATGTGAGAAATTTAATGAAAAAACAGAAGAAGAAAAAACAGCATTGGTATGTATTATTATTACTTTTCAATGTAAAAATCTAATAAAGTAGTGTTTACATTTGATTTTTGTTTGGCGTCCCTTTCCAGCAGAGAGGCTATGAATACTTTTTTGTGATAACAATAGACAACAAATACGCTTGGAGAAAAAGCCTTTATTGTTAATGCAGTTTCTTTGAGATTTCTTGTCACTCCTCCGGAATAAACCGACTGTTTATAACCTACGTTGCATTATACTTTAGGTCGAGGCAAGGGCGCCCATCAGGGGGGGCAAGGTGGGGCGTTGCCCCCCTTAAGAGGAAATTGTATTTGGGAATATCGAAAACCCAATAGAATTTTTACATTAGTTGTAGCAAAAAATGAAACTATATTTGAAAAGTCGCTTATATTTGCCCCCTTGAAAACCACAACGTGGGCGCTCTTGGGTCGAGGTCACGTATTATATAGCTTCTGTGTTCAAAAGGGACGCCGAAGTCCAAAACAACCATCAACATAATAGCAGAACAGAAAAGAAAGAAAAAAACATCGTTTTTTGGCTGGCAATTGTTGTCTTTATTTGTTAATGTACTAAATTTAAACAAAATAGACTTAACACGAAAATGGTTGGACATCAGGGTACTCGTGTGGTTAAAAAAATAAAAAAAAAACATGCTCGAGATGTAACAGAAATATTTATGTTTCTCGTGCATTTGATAATATTGTGCACGTCGTTGTTATTCTAGAGATAACAACTGAATGTTTTCTTACATAAAGAACAACTTGAACAAAGTTATCTTGCCATGGAACTCTACCTATGTCGCTTACAAAATAATCAGCCCATCTGTTTCTGCTTCCGTTTGCTGTCTTGCCTTCTTTTGGTGTGCCACACGTATTGGGGATTTCCTCAAAATCTTCTATCGTTAAATGTCACAATTATAAAAATGTTTCCTGTTTCTCACCTTAGAAATGGATTATTCGGAAACACTAAATCCATTATTTTTATTTAAGAGTTTACATTAAGAATTTCACATCTCCAATCTAAGCGAGTCCTATACTTTCTCAATATATAACGGGAAATGTCACTACTATAGGAATGAAATGAAATCCTTGATTTTTACGTCGCACGATTATACCGGGTAGGCTAAAGGAAATAATGATGATGATGATAAATGAATGAAATGGTGGAATGAATAAAGTGGGAGGAAACGGGAGAACTCCGAAAAAACTCACGCACACGGTGCTTCTCGCACCACAAAGTCCACTTGACGCAAGCTGGTATCGAACCAGAGGTGAACACACTATCACTGAGCCACCGGATCCCACTACTATAGAAATCCCCCATCTCTCCTTCAAGAGAAAATTTTCAAAGACGCTGAAACCTGTGCTCCATTATTTTTAATATGAGTTTACATGCCGAATTTTACATCTCTAACTGAAGCGAATCCTCACATTCGGTAATTTGTGAATAAATAAAGGGAAATTTTACTATTATTGAAACGCTCCCTCTTGAGCGGGATATTCGGGAAGTCTCAAATAAATGTCTCATTTTTAATTTAAAGCCACCAACTATGTCAAAAAATCGAAATTAGTAACGCAATTGTTAAACTACGCCAGTGGCCGCTAATAACGTCTGAAAATGTCTATGAATAGTTCTCCGAATGTTTAACTTTCTATGCTCTTACAAACGATAATTAGTTAACATAATTAACTTACCTTAATGTAACCGCCAGAGCTCCTCCGTGGCTAAGCGGTTAGCGTACCCGCCTTTGGCGTGGGAGGCGCGGGTTCGATTCTCGTCGGGAGCTCATGTGGTTCGAATTCCACGTTAATCAATAGGTCCACGTCTCATATAGCCTTGCTGATGAACGGGCCGTTAAACTCAAAATCAACTCATTAATGTAACAGCCAACATTTCAATTGGTGGTATCGCAAGTCTCATGAAAGTATCTTCTGCTTTAATTTTATCACTTCTTTTCGATAAGAGTTCATCAAATGAAGTGATGCTCATGCGAAAATAATTAAAGGTCTTTTCTTCGTCATTGCGCAAATCAATAGACATGGAAGAAAATTCACCTTTAAGCAGTCGTGAGCTTACGTACGGATGAACCCAGTATCGTCTCTGTTTCTTCCTTAGGATTTTACTGGCTAATTATACAAAAACAGCACGTTTTTTTCTTTCAATTTCCATCTTCATTCAACTGCAGCTGAAAATAAAATGAGCTGTTTTCTATGTCTATGTGAAGTGGTTGGGCTGAGACGCCCGCACGAGTCTGTTGCGGGCCCGCAGCAGACTTTTCTGCACGTCTGAACTGGTTGATCTTTGACGCCCGCACGAGTCTGCTGCGAGTCTGTTGCGGGCCCGCAACAGAAAACTCTGTTGCGGACCCGCGCGAGCCGGAAATACATTGGTTCTTATCATTCATGCCACACGTGCAGACTTTCCCGCACGACTCTGCTGCGGACCCGCAGCGGGCAAAAATTGAGTTGCGGGGACTGCTAGCTCGCAGCGAGTCCGCACAAGTGTTGCGGGTCGGAAAACCATTGCTAGCAATGAGGCAAGCCACACACGTGCAGACTTTCCCGCGCCCGCAGAAATGGAAAGCGAAGAACTGAATGAAGAACTATTCATTAACGAAATACAAAAATATCACGAGATATGGAATTTAAAGTGCGAAATGTATAGAGATAGAAATAAAAAAAACAGGATGCATGGAATAAGGTGTGTGAAACCTTATGTGAGAAATTTAACGAAAAAACAGAAGAAGAAAAAAACAGCATAGGTATGTATTATTATTACTTTTCAATGTAAAAATCTAATATTCATGTAGCGTTTACAATTGATTTTCGTTTAGCGTCCCTTTCCAGCAGAGACGCTATGAATACTTTTTTGTGATAACAATAGACAACAAATACGCTTGGAGAAGAAGTCTTTATTGTTAATGCAGTTTCTTTGATGAGATTTCTTGTCACTCACTCCGGAATGAACCGACTGTTTATAACGTACGTTGCATTATACTTTAGGTCGAGGCAAGGGCGCCCATCAGGGGGGCAAGGTGGGGCATTCGCCCCCCTGAGAGGAAATTGTACTTGGGAATATCGAAAACCCAATTGAATTTTTATATTAGTTGTAGCAAAAAATGAAACTATATTTGAAAAGTCGCTTATATTTGCCCCCCATTGCAAACAACAACATGGGTGCTCTTGGGTCGAGGTCACGTATTATACGTATAGCTTCTGTCTCAAAAGGGACGCTGAAGTCTAAAACAACCATCAACATAATAGCAGAACAGAAAAGAAAGAAAAAACATCGTTTTTCGGCTGACAATTGTTGTCTTTATTTGTGAATGTACATTTTTTTTTTAAATAGAGTTAACAAGAAAATTGTTTAAGATCACGGTACTCATGTGGTTAAAAAATAAAAAGCATGCTCGAGATGTAACAAATATTTTTGTTTCTCGTTCAATTGATAATATTGTGCACGTCGTTGCTATTCTAGAGATAACAACTGAATGTTTTCTTACATAAAGAACAACTTAAACAAAGTTATCTTGCCATGGAACTCTACCTATGTCGCTTACAAAATAATCAGCCCATCTGTTTCTGCTTCCGTTTGCTACATTGCCTCCTTTTGGTGTGCTACACGTATTGGGGATTTCCTCAAAACCTTCTATCGTTAAATGTCACAATTATAAAAATGTTTCCTTTTCTCACCTTAGAAATGGATTATTCGGAAACACTAAATGCATTATTTTTATTTAAGAGTTTACATTAAGAATTTCACATCTCCAATATAAGCGAGTCCTATACTTTCTCAATATATAACGGGAAATGTCACTACTATAGGAATGAAATGAAATCCTTGAGTTTTACGTCGCACGCTTATACCGGGTAGGCTAAAGGAAATAATGATGATGATGATACATGAATGAAAGGGTGGAATGAATAAAGTGGGAGGAAACGGGGGGACCCCGAGAAAACTCACGCGCACGGTGCTTCTGGCACCACAAAGCCCACTTGACGCAAGCTGGGATCGAACCAGAGGTGGACACACTATCACTGAGCCACTGGATCCCACTACTATAGAAATCCCCCATCTCCCCTTCAAGAGAAAATTTTCAAAGACGCTGAAACCTGTGCTCCATTATTTTTAATATGAGTTTATACGCCGAATTTTACATCTCTAACTGAAGCGAATCCTCACATTCGATAATTTGTGAATAAATAAAGGGAATTTTACCATTATTGAAACGCTCCCTCTTGAACGGGATATTCGGGAAGTCTCAAATAAATGTCTCATTTTTAATTTAAAGCCACCAACTATGTCAAAAAATCGAAATTAGTCACGCAGTTCTTAAACTATGCCAGTGGCCGCTAATAACGTCTGAAAATGTCTATGAATAGCTCTCCGAATGTTTAATTCTCTGTGCTCTTACAAACGACAATTAGTTAACATAATTAACTTGCCTTAATGTAACAGCCAGAGCTCCTCCGTGGCTAAGCGGTTAGCGTACCCGCCTTTGGCGTGGGAGGCGCGGGTTCGATTCTCGTCGGGAGTTCATATGGTTCGGATTCCACGTTAATCAGTAGGTCCACGTATCATATAGCCTCGCTGCTGAACGGGACGTTAAACTCAAAATCAACTCATTAATGTAACAGCCAACATTACAATTGGTGGTATCGCAAGTCTCATGAAAGTATCTTCTGCTTTAATTTTATGAGTTATTTTCGATAAGAGTTCATCAAATGAAGTGATGCTCATGCGAAAATAATTAAAGGTCTTTTCTTCGTCATTGCGCAAATCAATAAACATGGAACAAAATTCACCTTTAAGTAGTCGTGAGCTTACGTACGGATGAACCCAGTATCGTGTCCGTTTCTTCCTAAGGATTTTACTGGCTAAGTATACAAAAAACAGCACGTTTTCTTCTTTCAATTTCCATCTTCATTCAACTGCAGCTGAAAATAAAATAAGCTGTTTTCTATGTCTATGTGAAGTGGTTGGGCTGAGACGCCCGCACGAGTCTGCTGCGAGTCTGTTGTGGGCCTGCAACAGAGTTTTCTGCACGTCTGAACCGGGCCTTAAGGTTTCCCAAAACTATGACCTTAAATACTGGTAGGTGACCACTTTATCTTGCCGCCTCCCCTTGATGGAGTGCACAGATGGAAGTGAAAGCGGGCGTGAGAGCTTACTCCGTTCTTCCCGGAAGTGTCAAGACAATCTGCTAGAAAATGTTTATCTAAGCTATCTATCTATCTGTCTATATATATCTATCTGTCTATACGGTCTAAGGAAACCGTAAAACGAAACCACAGGAAAATATTGACAAGTAGTAACTGAAGTGGTAAAGCGTTGGCTTATCTTTCAGGAGGTCGTTGGTTTGATTCCCGCTGCCGACTATCCTGACTGGAGTTTTCCTGGGTTTTCCTCTGTTTTACCAGGCAAATGTTGAGGTGGTATCTGCTAAACAGGCCCTGGCCGATACCTTCCCAAATCCTTTCCATCGTTGGTTGTTGTTGTTAGGTATCCAGTATACAGTAGCCTCTGAACTGTATCTGGTGATTGTTAAATAAATAAAGATTCGCGTGATGTTGGACAGTGGATAAGTTATACAACTCATCGTGTTCTGTGCAGTATAAAGGACGTGAGTGCACCTGTAAGTAAGTGTTTTATATGTTATAGCAAATGTAACAGATGTAATAGAAAACTTTACTGAATATGTGAAAGAGACAGACCATCCCAGTTCTTAGTCGCATCTAGCTATTTTCAAGATGAAGTATATATTCGAACAAGTATATTAACAGATTAGAGTAACGTGTTTGCTAGTGATGTTATTTATCAGTCTCATTGTATGAGTTCTTATTTACTAAAATATAGGAGGGCGGTTGAGAATAAGTAGACGGAACAGGAGAGTGATATTGTTACAGCTGCATTTCAAAAATTACTATGAAAATTGGCATTCCCTTCTAAAAGTTATGCTGATTTTTGCACCTTCATGAATGCAGAATATCTGCCATCAGTCTGTTAGCAACAAGCAGCTCAGAACTTTACTGATTAACCTCTTCGGTGAAGGAATAATGTTCTGTATCCAAAGGAAAGAATTAAATCACAGTTTGTCTTCTCTTCTCATGTTCAATTATCAAACATTGTAGAAAAAATAAGTGCAGAGAGGTCTAAACAGACAGCTGAGAAATTCGCAGAAATAATCAAGCAATGGGATTTTGAACTTGAGAACACATTTTGTGATACAAGCTATTTAGAGTCATCATTGAAGAAGTTTCAAGAAAATCTACCAAAAGAGTGGGAGGAGTTTATTTCTAATCTTAACTATGGATCATCGTTAGCGATACCTAGATGTGATGTTAGTTTTCCAAGTTAATTACTACACACTTCATGGTGGAAGTAAGATAACACCACTACATGTGAGTACAACTGAAGCAATCTATGAAACTTGCAGTTATAAGACTCTGATAGCATGTTTTAATCACTTAGGACTTTGCATAAGCTACGACAACTTGCAGCGACAAGATCATTTACAAAGGTAACCAAGAGAATTCTGTCGCTTTTTCACCCAGCATCTTAGAACATTGATATGTCACCTAAGACGTTACTTGAAGATCAAAATTCTCCTGTAAACACAACTACCAATACACTTGATTACTTCAACTTTCGAGGAAGATATAAAACTTTCACTGAAGTGTTAGAATGTCAGAAGTTAGTGCAATTTCAAAAACCGCTGACTCGTGGTTACACTCCACAAGACCTTACCGCTGGTGAAATGATACCATTATATGATATACGTAATACACCGTCAGAACTTGATCGTATCTGGTTGTTCAGTCGTTTCCTCCAGCTAACAAACTTTCCTGACAGTGACCTCCCGGTCGTAACTAGTGTTCCTTCTTGCAGTGCTTTCCACTCGTTATTGTGTGACAAAGTTCTTACGAAAACGAAATCAACGTGTGCACCAGTTTTACCATATGCTGCTACAGATTTATCTTCTGCAAACACAACCATGTTGAACTTTCAAGATGCGCTGTCCCAAACAATTGATGCTCAGAGATATATTGATATAGCACGTGAACGAGGATATTCTGTCGATCAACTGCTCTGCTGAGAGCTACTTCTTTTTTCTTGACAAAAGATGGAATTCTCCAGAAAACAAATCAGAAATAGTTCATGAACTCGAAAGAGAATTGCTTGCAGACAGAATCCCACAGCAACTTTGTTTGATTTCATTCTTCACGCAAGAGTAGTTCCATCATCAATTGGCAAATCATTGAAAACTTTTGGAACTCTTGTGAAGCAGATATTACAGCGATTTTGTCAAATATCGAGCTTCTTCGAGGATGAATATTGTAATGGCTGTCTAGAAAGATGGAAGCATTAAATCATCAGAAAGAAATAGAACGATGACATGTAATCCAATTGAGGTCACCATATTTGGCATGAAAACTCCTCTCCCGAAACATATGAATACATTCTGGGTTTCTTCTCGAAACAAATACAAATTACAAAAGGTTTTTTTTGACTGTATTCAAAAGGAGCATGGTCAGTTAAACAGTGTTATCGCTTACCTTGGAGGTTTTGAAGTTAATAGAAGGAAAAGCATACGCTTATGCAAGTTTGGCACTAAAAATGCTGCTTTGAAACTTCCTAAAGAACATCTTCTATCACATTTTGGAAAGGAAGAATTAAGTTGCTTTTTAAGTTTAACGTCCCGTTTAGCAGCGAGGCTATATGAGACGCGGACCACCTGATTAACGTGGAATCCGAACCACATGAGCTTCCTCCGGGAATTGAAACCGGGTCTCCCACACCAATGGAAAGGAAGACTTAAATAACACCATGATTCAGGATACCAAAAGATTTGCCGTTTCCCTGTAAATGCAAAAAATGTACCCGAGAAACTGTATATGCTTACTATGCAAAAATTGTTTGTTGTTCCAACTTTTGTGGCTGCAGCAGCAGTACTAGTTACGAAAACAATCCAATGTAAAGTACAGGATAACGATTTTTGTCAGAGAGCTTTTCATTAAATTTTTGCAACCATTTGGATGCAATATGATCATTACTTTTGGTGATTTACGTACGTACGCTTTTAATAAAACAAAGATTTGATAATTACTATATGCAACTGTTTATTTTTTTGTCAATTCCTCTTCGTCTTTACTTGACTAGTAAGACTACCAGCATTATATTTAAATATTCTTTTCATTTTTATAATGCCCTTTTAAAGTTTACCAGCTTTAGAAAGTGCATAACTTTTCTGAGGAAGGACATTGAACGTTCTGATGTCCAAAGAGAAACACACATAGCTTTGGAACGTTCTAAACCAGCTGTTGGTAGACCACGGATAATTTAGGTCTTCAAATGTTTGCAAAGGAACCGAGCTACTGTTGATATGCACCACATTCATCTGTGCACTCCATCAAAAAGAGGCGACAAGTAAAAATGGTTACCTACCAGTATTTGAGGTCATATTTTTGGGACAGCTTATGTCGTACTATAATCGGATATCCCATTCTTTGCACCTTTGTCTTTTTTAAAAATCTATCTGATCCCAGCGTATAATGTACACAGATGCTTGACGTATTTATTAGTGTTGTGTAGCCACTGTATGCATAATAGTGTTGCCAGCTTAGGTTATTCTTAAGTTTTTTTCAGAATAATGTAAAAAAAATGAAGATTTTAGTCTGACTCTTGAGCAGAATGGACTTGATAGATATAAATATTATAATTTTGGAATATACATTTCTTCAGCTTTACAACGGTGTGTGGTTCATTACGCTACGCTAATCAAGAGCTGCACAAAAGCTGTGGAAATCAAAGTTTGCAATTTGTCTCAAGTTACTAGCGGGCGCCATGATTGGCGACCATATTGAAAAAAGATCACATGATAATGGTGATGTGACGAAGCGAAATCTTGTCTTTAACATCCCAGAACACATTCTAGAAGTCAAATTCTCTATACGCGAATCTTCCAACAGGACCATGTCTGCGCCTAAACTATATCTCCATCACAAGAAATAGTACCTTCTTTACACTGCACAGTGGGCCAGAATCAGAATCTGACTGGAAAAAAGTAGTTTTGGCAACTATGTCTAATCTACATTCGAACAGCACAGTTGTGTTAAGTAATAAACAAGGTTTCTTGCTGCGTATCAGTAAACACGGATAACAGCATATAGTGGCGGCAGCAGTACTTCAAATTTGATAGTTCATTATCTGTTTTATAGCGCGCTGAATTGGGGTAGTATGAACGTAAGGTTTGTGGTTTAATTGCGCATGTGAAAAGGCAAGGAACAATCGCAAAATAAGCTATGAGTAAAGGTACGTATATGTACTTGCTGTTTGACTAAAGTTTTGATGATTGGTTTACGTAGCTTTTCTGTAGAAGCATTTCTAGAGAGTCGAATTATTCACGTATTGAAGAACTGCTATTGGAAATTGAAATTGAACTTTAAAAATGTACGTTCATGTCTGTAGCGAGATTTTTCGACATGCTGTAGTATGATATATGTATTTCGAAATACAGTTGTGATCTGGTGCCCATTCTTGCCCGATTTTTATATTTATCTTATTTTCAAAGATAGGTGTAGAGAGCTGGACATGTTCGTGGTGGCATGCAAGGACCTGTACGAGGTGCCACGTTCTAAGCCATCAAACGAAGCACTTTATAATTATGTTACGAACAAATATGGAATGGAAAGCCTTTCTGCGGATGTTCTTTCCAATGTGAAAGTGACTTTAAGTGCCTTCAAAGTGATTTCGAGAAGCGTTGGAAGCTGTGTAATAGAATGACTGATAGATTTTTATCCCAATATAATGATTTTTTGGAAGGACATATTAAGTTCACTGGTAAAATTTTTAATGCTTTCAAAACGATCTCTTGAAGCCAAGAGCATAGGCCTTTGACAAGCAAAGCAGGCAGACCTAGTAAACTCTTCGAAGATCCGGAAACAAAGTCGAAGAAAAAACGTGTACAACCACTCGTTACAAAGCATTCTGAGTAAGAGCTGGTGTTGGCTACCCAATGTTCATTGAGATCTGCTGGAAAAAGAGATGCCGCGATTGTATTAGGAGAAAGCACTCAAACGACACCTAAAGGAGCAACGAAAGACAAAAAGGCTTATCATTTGCCAAAACTCTCTCAAACACTTATTCTCTGGATGAAGTTGTGGCACTTATAGATAACAACTTAACAAAAAGACAGTATGCACATTTGAGACTAGGTGCAAAGGCAAAACATTGTGACATATATCCGTCGCATAAAGTGGTGTGGGAAGCAAAATTAAAGTGTTATCCCAGAGAAAAGAATATTATAGTAACTAACACGTCAGCCGAAGATAATTTACAAGCAATAGTAAATCAGACAATTGAGCGCATCGTGATTTTACATGAAGATTATATTAAACAGTGCATCAAAGATGGAGACATAATGAAATTAGTGTGTGAGTGGGGTTGCGATGGAAGCAGTTGTCATAATGTACATAAGCAGAAAGTTCAAACAGAAGATAAATTGAACTAGTGGCTCAGATATTTTTGCTATCTCCTTCGTTCCCTTGTCAACATCAGATGAGGAGGTTGACAAACAATTTTATGGCAAAATCCCAAACCATCGTCTCCTAGATTTTGTCGATCCATTAAATTATTGTACCAAAAAAGAGAACTGAACTGTCGAGAAAAGAGGTATGTTCAATGGAAACGCAAATACGTAATTTAAAGCCTACTAATGTACGAATTCAGGAGAAGGAAGTAAATGATATCCCTAAACTTGTGTTCACAATGGTGAATAGGAAGATGTGAAACTCTATTACAGAAACTTCCTCTCAAACGTACTATATATGTGGATCTACTCCTAAGACTATGAACAATATTGAATTACGAACAAAAGCAATAGATATTGGCAGATGTGGATTTGGAATCATCCCCTTACATGCTTGGATCCGATTTTTCGAATACCTAATTCACACATACAGCGATACTATAATTAATCTGTACCCATTTTATCAACATTGATCAGAGGCGCAATAATTAAACAGATAACTTAGATATAATTAAAAGAAAGAACGTTGTTATTGATTCGTTGTCATGAGTAAGATTATTGTTTTATGATGGATAGGACATGTTGGTATTATCAAGATCATTATTTGCTATGATTGCTGCTGACATTTTATGTACGTATACTACAGAGGAATAAATCGAAGATTTTTGGATGCAATTCATGTTTATGGTCAGTAAATTAGTAGTTGATATGTTTACTATAATAACGTAATAACTTAAAAGATACGTAAAGCGAATCAGGGCTAAAACGAAGTGATATCGTTTTATCTGGTGCCGAAGACACGGGACCATACTATTTAGTTCCGAAGAATAGTAAGAACTGAGTTTATGTGCATAAGTACATATACCTTTTTATGAGTTTCACTATTTTAAGAAGCGGGAAGAGAATACAAAGAATTGTTAATATGCAGGATTCTGAGATTGAAGAAGTACCCAGTGTTTCAAACGAAACCATATCTGGAAATGCAACAGCTGTGTCTGAACATTCCTATTCTAACCTTATTGATATGTTTAGTCGACTACTTGATGAAAAACTAGAACAGAAATTTGATCAACAAGATAAAAAGCTAGAACAGAAATTTGATCAACAAGATGAAAAGCTAGAAAAGCTAGAACAGAAATTTGATCAACAAGATGAAAAGCTAGAACAGAAATTTGATCAACAACAAAAATTGTACGATGATAAGTTAGAACAGATACTAGTGCAGCATAAATCTCTTGCAGATAAAGTACAAGGTGTGCAAGAAAATTTTGATCGCTTGCAATACAGTTTGAAAGAAAATTTGCAAGTATTAGCTAATGAAGTTACCGTCAAAATTACAAATGATATGACGCGAGAACTTGATACTAGGTTTCAACAATTTAGTAACAAATGGCAAGATAGACAGGATCAACTAGCTCTAGAAACAGAGTCGATAAAGAAAGCCGTTGAAGCGGTGGAATCGACGACAGCCCAACAAAAAAATCAGATAGTGAATATTACTGCCCAGGTTAATTCACATAGCATACTGATATCCAACTTACAAGAGGGAGTCAGATCGTTACAAGAGAGGGAATGTGGCTACAATGATCTTATGTATAAGGAGGCTTTGGGTACTCCCAATCAACAGGAAATATTGCATCATCAACAGGAAGCATTGCATCACCGCCCGAGAACTCCATTAATAGAAACTGACGGGATATTTTCTTCTAAGAGTTCTGTTGATGATGGTTTAGTTGTGGAAGATCACAGTAGGCGATTCCAAAGTCCAGATCGCAAAAGAAGAAGGCAGATACATGAGAGCGAAAGGGTTCCAGACCATTATCAACGCCAACAAAATCATAATCATAGTAAAATAAACGTTAAGGTCAGTGAAATTAAGGCCATGACTAAATTCAGCGGTAAGTGTGACGAAACCGCAAGCTCGTTCTTAGAGAAGTTTGAAGCAGAGTGTGAAATTATGGGTGTGGATCAATCTAAATTTATGAAGTTGTTACCACATCTGTTACTTCCCCCTTGCTCCTTGTGGTTTAAAGCTATTCGCGATCATGTCAAATCCTACGAAGAATTTAAACGGGCCCTGTTGGCTAATTACGAAAATGATTTCTTGTTAGCTAACCGTGATGCGATGGTGCGAACCCGACACTATTCACCTCGGGTCGATAAATCTCTTACAGATTTTACGATTAATGCCTATAATGAACTTAAACTTGTCAATCCGTTTCAGCCCGAATCCAGAATAATCGCTTCCGTACGCATTTTATTGCCATATAAATTACAACAGATACTGTTGTCTGCTCAATGCGTAAACTTCAATCATCTGATAATTTTAGTTCAGAACTTCGAGAATCAATTCCCGAACCCTAGCGGAAGTAATCGTAATCCACCCAATCCAATTCCTGTCAGAAACCTGAATATAACTAGTGAAAATATCGAAAACCTTCGCAGCGATGAGAGGTCACGTGATAATACTGGCATTGGAATTAGTGAAAGATCCGTTATACGTACTGGAACTGGGGCTAATGGAAGATTCAATTCTAGCGGCAGAAATGGAACGAATTATGGTAATCCGAGGAACAGTTGGACGAACGGAAGAAACTTTCGTGGAAGACGTAATTACAGTAACAATGTCATGCATACCAGTGTGACTCAAAACAGATTCAATTGGAGATCTCGAGATGGCAGGAACTGTCGGAATAGGACCGAAGTAATAAATGAAACGGGAAATGGATCAAGAGAGAATAACCAAGATTGTGGTGTTCAATGTACTTTAATTGACTCATTTGTTAATCATAATTTAAACTAAAACCCGCTGATATGGTTGGGGTTAATCCCATATCAGCTGAAGGTTCTCACGATTATTCATCTCAATGTTCATCTAATAGTTTACTTGCGAACGACGGTAATTTATTTAAGGATAACTATGATGATAAATATAAATTTGATGTAGTAAATAGACGTTGTGTATATCAATATTTACCCATTGCAAATTGTTACTGGGAAACCGATGATGACTTTGATGATGCATATAATTATGACAATGATTTTGTATTTTTGAAGTCGTTCTGTACGGCAAGAATTCCTGTGAAAGTTAATGGAATTTCTCTAAACGCTTTACTTGATACGGGAGCTAACGCGTCGTTGTTGTCTTTTTCATTTTGGAGTAAGATTGCTAAAGAATATTCAAATCCCAGATTGGAAAAGCTTGAAAATTTGATACTAGTTGATTATACAGGGAAACATAAAAAGCGAGTTATGGGCAGAACTCATATTGTCTTATCTGTGCAAGAACGGGATATTAATCTTCCTATTCTAGTAATAAATGAGTTAAATGAAAACCTTTTGATTGGACTCGACTTCATAACACAATTTCGTGTAATTTTAAACTTTGAGAACCAAACATTTACCTTACCTGGGTTAACTGACAGAATAACACAAAAATTAATTTCTCATATGGAAGAAAGCTCACTTCAATGCAATATGGTAAATAATTTAGTTGATGAAGGTGAGGGGACGTATCCGTTCGATCTTTATGTCCAAAAAATTTCACATGATTTGGAAATTAAAGACCCAGATATAACTTCACAATTTGTACAGATTTTGCATAAACACCGAAAGGTATTTTCTAACCGCCCAGGTTGTTGTAAAGATTTCCTATATTCACTTGAGGTACATAACAAAAACCCAATTGTCACTAAACCCTATATAATTCCCTACAGGTTCAGGGAAAATGTAAGGAAACAAATCTCAGAAATGTTGCGTGACGGGATAATTAGTCCGTCCCAAAGTGTCCACTTAAACCCCATTCATGTTGTACCGAAAAAGGATGGACGCCTGAGAATTGTTTTAGATATGCGTAAATTGAATTCGTGTATAAAATTACAACAAGTCAGATACCCACCTGTAGAAGAAATTTTAAGTACATTACAAGGGAACGTTATTTTTGGGAATCTCGATTTGGTCATGGCGTATAACCAAATCCTGCTAGATAAGGAATCACGACCCTACACGGCCTTTTCCTTCGAAGGACATCTATACGAATATAATCGAGTAGTTTTTGGTCTGATCAATGGAAGTGCAGCGTTAGCATCATGCTTAAATCGAGTTCTGGGTCAAGATCTGAGGAGTAATGTAATAGTGTATGCTGACGACATATTAATTATGGGAAAAGATTATCAAAATTATTTGAAATATCTGGATATTGTGTTAAAACGTTTAGAAGTGTCTGGGTTTACTTTAAATCTGGAAAAATCAAAGTTTTTCAAAACGTCAATAGAATTTCTTGGTTATCAGATCGATTCAGAGGGTTTGTGTTTCAGCGAGTCCAAAGTTCAGGCTATTAACGATCTGCCTCCGCCAACCAATGTAAAACAAACTCGTCAAATTCTAGGATTGTTCAATTGGTTTCGAAAATCGATTCCCCGTTTTGCTGAAATTGCACAACCTTTATTCACTATTACCAAAAAGGGAATACCATGGCAGTGGGGTGTGTTGCAGGAACGAAGTTTCAACCAACTGAAGGACTGTGTAATGCGAAATATTCGTTTAAATCATCCGAATTATGATATGCCTTTTTTTGTGCAGTGTGATGGTTCTCTAGCGGGAATATCTGGAATTCTTTGGCAACCCAATCCTTCAATGGAAAGTCCCGCTGTCATACATTGTGTGAGTCGGACACTCAAGAAAGCAGAAAAGGGGTATACTACTACTGAAATCGAACTGTTAGCAATACGTTTTTCGATCCAAAAGTTTGCTCCATATATTAGTGGGTGCCATTTTACGATAATCACCGATCACAGTTCGTTACGATATCTTCGCAGTATACGAGGGTACAACAATAGATTATTAAGATGGTCGCTAGAACTCCAGTCCTTCGATTTCGAAGTACAGCATATAAAAGGGATAAATAATGGTCCCGTGGATGCATTGTCAAGAATATTCCCTGGTGAAGAACAGCGCATCTTAAGTATAAACGTCTTTAAGATTCTTCAGGATGAAATTGTTCATGTAGATTTAGAAGACTTGATAAAGAATCAAAGAGATCATGAGGATTATATGAAAATTATCAACCATCTGTCGTCATGTGCCCCAGGTTGTAATTGCCCTAAAGGGTGGAATACCACGTTCGTGCTTTCAAATGATGTGTTGTTGATTAAAGACTTTAAATTTAAAAATCGCAAGAAAATCTGCGTTCCTCCTGCATTAATTCCTAAGATACTGAAGGCGTATCACGACGATTTTGGGCATTTTGGTTATCGAAAGGTTTTTGACCTAATCAATAAATCCTTTTATTGGAAATCCATTAGACGTACTATTAAAACATATATTAGTGATTGTGAAGAGTGTATGCGTATTAAACATAATAACCGTGCTGTCAATAAGCCGATGCTTTCAATACTACCTGATAGACCTCACTACTTCCTGTCGATAGATTTATATGGTCCTTTACCAAGGGCATCTTCTGGAGAATCTTACTTGCTTACAGTGATGGATATATTTTCCCGTTATGTTGTGGCTTATCCTTTTAGAAAAGCGACGTCTTCAGCCATTATATACCGTATATTGAACGTATACATACCTCATTGTGGAACAGTAGAACATATTTTATGCGACAATGGTCCACAGTTTCGTAGCGACTCATTTATAAGATCAATGGCTAATGCGGGTATCAAAGTCCATTTTGTTACCCCATACCATCCGAGCAGTTCCGTGGTGGAGAATATCCATCGCCATTTTGGCACACTTTTCAGACACTTGTGTAAAGACAAACATTCGGATTGGGTAAAATATGTTACTCAAGTTACTTATTTCTTAAATTATTCTATCTCTGATTCGCTCGGAGTGGCACCGGCAAATATACATAACGGAACAGATATAATATACTCCATTGAACATCATTTTGATATAAAGTTAAGAGATTCGGAGGATTTGGAACCCTCACATTTGATAAGTATGGTACAAACTCGTCGATCTCGAAAATTCCAACGGCGCAATGAAAAAGTAAAGGAAGAACACGAGAATAAGTACCAGATCAGAACTGGCGACATGGTGTTTCTGAAGCTCCATCCGCAAAGCAATGCTAGTTTAAAGCGAATTTATAAGTTTTGTGATGTCTATGCTGGTCCTTACCTATGTGTTAAGGAAATCAATCCTAAAGTGTTTGAATTAGTTGATGCTAAAACAGGCAAATCTATAGGGTTGCGCAATATTGACGAACTAAAGGTATGGCAACCTTCGAAAATCACGAAAAACAAATGGTTGAAACTAGTTGAAGCTTTAGTTAAACCTGATATGTTAACTAAATTAAACTTAGATAACAATTCTTAATTTTATTATCTCAGATATTACGAGTTGTGTTGTGAATACTTCATTTGGACTTTATGTTTGTGCAACATGTTATGATGTGATTAATTTATTTTATCTTTGTATTAACTTTGAGTGTTATGTTTACCTTTATTTTACTTTACATGTTCAAAACAGATTTGATTATGTTAAATTGAAATCCATGACATTGATCTTAAATTGAAGCTTTTAAATGTAATTATTGCCTTCTGATCTTGTTGTTGTTTTGATAAGATGACGATCTTAATTATAAATAATGTTGTTTGTATATGGATGTTATCGCTCAATGTAAAAGAGGAACAATTAACTAGTAACTCTGCGTAAGTCATCAATTACCTATAATTTTGGATAGACCCATAAATGATATTTGTAATGAATCGACGTTTATGATATGTAATTAGTAATAAAAGAAAAATATTGTTATAAATGAATTGATATATATATATGGAGAAAGAAGAGAAAAGAAAAATATTTATATTGATGTAATAATGATTAGTACGAGGGCTATTCAAAAAGTAAGTGTTCTGAAAATATCCAGGGTTCTTTCCTTCTCCGTGAATACTGTTACGGAATTCCCGTTCTGGGCGACATTTACAGCGATACTATAATTAATCTGTACCCATTTTATCAACATTGATCAGAGGCGCAATAATTAAACAGATAACTTAGATATAATTAAAAGAAAGAACGTTGTTATTGATTCGTTGTCATGAGTAAGATTATTGTTTTATGATGGATAGGACATGTTGGTATTATCAAGATCATTATTTGCTATGATTGCTGCTGACATTTTATGTACGTATACTACAGAGGAATAAATCGAAGATTTTTGGATGCAATTCATGTTTATGGTCAGTAAATTAGTAGTTGATATGTTTACTATAATAACGTAATAACTTAAAAGATACGTAAAGCGAATCAGGGCTAAAACGAAGTGATATCGTTTTACACAGCTATTCGGTTGAACATTCACAAATGACATTTTAGGGATCCCAAAGACAAAGTCAAATTGTCTGCACGGAAGGAGCAAATTATTCAAGCGTTCCGAACTAAAATGGAGTTAATTGTATATCAGCTTAAACCTGGAGGAGTACGAAATTCTAATTATGGAAATACAGCGTTTCTTCCAAGATCCATCAAAATCCACTGAGATTACAGGAATTTATGAAGAAATAATTCGGCAATTTGGTATTATATTGCGAACTAAATCATGTGGTTTTCCAATTAATGTAGAAAGATTTGATGGATTCGCATTAGAAACTCCTAAACAGTATCTTAGTCTATATCCATGGTTCTTCAAGCCGGTTTCTGTTCATAAAATTCTAATTCATGGAGGAAGAACTATTGAGGTAGTCATTTTGCCTATAGGAATGGTCTCCGAGGAAGCTCAAGAAACAACACATAAGCACATTAGAGCAAATAGGGCAGCTCATGTAAGAAAAACTTCTCGAAAAGAGATCATTCGCGATGTATTGCACATGCTCCTCCTCAAGTCCGATCTTATAATATCAAGTCAATCTCCTTTCCGAAGCAAAAACTCATTCGCCCCTGATGTCAGGAAGTTGCTTACAGAACCTGCTGTTAAATGTGCAGCATCTCAGGAAGATGAAACAGAACATGACCAAGATTGCGATAGTGAAAATTGTAAAGATGATGGTGATGATGATGTCGATAATAATAATAATAATAATAATAATAATAATAATAATAATAATAATAATAATAATATTAATAATAACGATGCAGACGGCGACAACGAAGACTACAGTGATGAGTTCTAGGCCCCTGAAAGAAGATTAGGTGCTTTATCTCTCCAATCGTTGCAGGTAAAGTACATTATTGTTCTATTTGGTTAATTTATTTTTGTCGTTTTCTATATTTTAGCTTTTGGTTCATTACTTCTCTCTCACGTATTGTTTTTCAGTTCTTTTAAATATATTGTGATCACTCATGGCACCAACTAATAATAATACTGGTATAGTGACCATATATTACATGCATAGTAGGATTACTAATTTTTTGCAGTCAGATTATGCATCTGGCCCACTGTGCACTGGTATGTAGCAATCTCCATAGGCTCGTAGTAGTGTCCATATACAGTAATTAAAATGTATAAGTTATGATTTCTAAAGAGAATCACGGAAATAACTGGATCCACAGTTGGAAACCACTGGTTTAAGCAATGGGATTGAATACATATGGGTTCGAAGATCGAACCTTTTACGGAAATTGATATAATAGTCACTCATCTACACACAATCACTAACAGTGAAGAAACTTTATTAGAAATTTTGAATACAAAACTTAGGAAACTAACCATACACCCATACGATATAACATTGGCTAAAACTCAAGAAGTTTATTTTTTGTTTATAAATGTACGATATCTTCCACGTTCGTTTTGAACATTTTATTAACGCTAATTTCAGTACTGCTTTCTACAGAATGCTTGAATATACGTGCGATGTAAATCTTGGAAAGAATTTATCTAGATTTTATTTTTCTTTCTTACTGACTTGCTTTCAGTAAATTCTCAATCGGTTCTTTTTTTTTTTTTTTTTTTTTTTTTTTTTTGACTCGCCTGTCACAGAAAGTGTATATGTTGCTTTTCTTTTAAGCCCGGTAGAGATATCGGTCTCGAGCATCTCTTTACTGATTGTTACTGGAGCTGGAAGCAGGTTGGAGAAATGGTTCCAGGTTCTTTGGTCGGTTGGTTGCAGCCACGTGATCCAATCGAACCCCGGTCTGTGGGCAGAAGCTGCGTCCCAAGGCAAGTTCTATTTTCTTCTCTCTTTTACGTCTCTGCCTTCTGTTTTCTTTTCGTTGTATTGTTCTACCAGTGCTAGAAATACTACCACCAGCCCAGTAACAGTGACAAGAAGGATTGGTCTGTTTCCTTTCGAAATTGCCTAAAGGAGAGCAATGTTGCCAAGTTTTTACGCAGTGTATTTTCTTACTTTGGGCTAAAGAGCTTCTTTTACTTACAAATCCAAATAGTTATATCGCGTTATTTATACGTCGCAAACAAATGCAAATATAGTTCTATTATAAGATCTTATGTGATACTATTTATTATAAAATTATGGAAAATCTTATTTAAAAAAAATCAACCCACATGTGTCTGTACAATCGACGATGATAAAATTTTCTGTTGAATCTACCATTGTGTGGGCTACTTTGGACACCTATATATTGTACACTGGTTTTAATGTAATTGCATACAATTGAACGTGTTGAAACACAGACCATTTCCAGTTGATTTATTCGTTAATTGATTTGGACGTTAGTGTCCTATTCAGTACTGAGGCTGCACGAGATGTGAACATACAGTTTACAGTAAGATATACTTGAGTTTTCCAGTTTCCTTCCAACTTTTTATTTCACCATTTCATTCATTATTATCACCTACTCTTTATTAGCCTCTGCACACAATCGTTAAACTTTAAATTAAAAATTTCATTTTATTTTTCACCATGAGAACAAGCCTTATTGCACCAAAGGCGCATACGCTAACATTATAGCAATTGTGACCATTTCCATACGATTTTGACATGGTAGACTACAGTAAGTCCGGTAGAGACTGACCACTCTTTTCTGCCTCCAATAACTCGAATAATTATGCATGTAGAGCATGTTTCTCTGCACGAAATCCAAGAAAGGATTTTTGTAATCATAACCAAAGATTTTTAGGATCAAAATATATATTTCTACCGAAATGCAAGCTTGAGAAAATGGCTCACTAATCCATCTATCCTGTAGTACTGTGGGTTAGATGGACCGTATGCAGAACCTAAACACTAAAGAAATAAATAGATAATTTGGAACAGTTTTGTCTTTAAATACATTATATTAATAATGTACCTATTATACAGCTACCAAGTTTTTACTGGAATCTAATATTGAATCATATAATTTAATATTGATTACACTAATGTAAGATAGAAATAGAGAAAATCTACAAGATGTTTCATCGTGCAATCTAGAAAAGACACATTTGCAAATTTCAATAATACATAGGTTTCATGTTTTAAGCAGAAAAATGACTGCAAGTAATTACATTGTTTCATGGTGCATCTTGTTTTATATATTTGAAAACTTTGCTACACAAGTCACAAACATTCTTATATTTCGAGCAATCCTCGTGTAAATAGCGTTCGCATATAATACACTGTATCCAGTCGTCTTCTTTTCTTGTTTCATTATAACTTTTGCCCCATCCAACACATCGTTTTCATCATACTCCTCCATATCATTACTATCAACAAATATTATCTATGAATCATCATCGCTGGAAAAAGATCAAGAGATGAACGGAATTCTCTCCTTCTTGTTTCTTGTTCCTTGTATTTTGTGATCGATTAGGTCCACTTAACCTTGCTCTTCTTGTTTCTCAGTAAGTTGATGTGATGCATTTCTACCAAAATGCCAGTGGTTCATTTTTCCCAAAAAGGAGAGATAAGGATAATATACTTGTTGTAGTTTCTGAACGAGGGAAACTTCATTGTTTGCATTCTGGTATGAGAAAATACGCTAGTAAAAATCAAAACTGAGGAAATCTACGTCAAGAAAGTTGAATATTGCTTCGAATGAAGTGTATTAGGAAAAAAAAAAGTTTTGGCTCAAGTAAAATAAAAGAAATCGTCTACTGAAGAAATGTTCCGACTTGTGCTTCAGAAAAACACCGCCATAACACTACATTAATATTCACGCTGCACTCTGGTGGATAGTTTATGAATTATGGCCTTAGATCGTATAATCCTGTGGGTCCATCCCTTCCGGACTGGCCATATATAGAGTATATATGTTACTGCACTTTTATTTCGATTGAAAGTGATTTGTATATAAACAAAATTTTCTATACAATCGATTAAGGTGTTTAAAATTAATTTAAAAATTCGCGCCCAATGCGCAATTCAAACAAATTTTGCCTCAGGGAACATGTATAAAGGGTGTGCTGAATTTTTTTCAAGATACAATCACACCAGTTAACGGAGCGGAGAATAGACTGATCGTATCCTCTGCAGAGTACATGTTGTTAGTAATTTGAGAAGTGAGGTTGTTAGTAAGAATCAGGCTGTGTCAGAATTCCAGCAGCACACAATTATTTTGTGATTAAGTTACTTCTAGAGTGTGTGTGTGTAGTAGGAATGAGAGAGGAGATGGTCCTTCCAGAGAATACACGCTTGCAAAATTCGTGAAATATCCAGTCCCACCAGTAATTTATACGGTGGAAACCAGAAAACAACCTTGCGAAAAAACGGAGATCGTCTGGACAGAAATATTGTACGCCCACTCAGGACTGCGTGCTCTATTGCAATCAAGGCCAGTGTTCCTGCATGTGAGAACGCTAACACTAAACAAACGATTGTTTTGAATATACTTCAGTTTCTGCGTTCTCTCACGTGCAACATCTCTGACCTGTTATTGCTAGGAGTATCCGAGGTGAATTTGAGAGAGAGACTGAAGTGTGGAGGCAAATGGTTGAGGTAATTTTCATCGATGAAAGTAATTTTTGCCTCAGATATAGTGAGATGAACTGGGAAATCTAGTTTCTTTACACTCACCACATAAGACACACACTTCATTCATTAGTATGGAGGAGCGACAATTAACTACTGATGTTACTGACTTTCACTTCATTGTATACTCTCCGTTTCTAGTATTGCAACTAGTCTACACTCCTGCTGTGCTCATTCGTATTCTCAGACCGTATATGGACACTTAGTATGCCTCATCTTTCACCAGGATGGCAAGTCCGAACACTACCACGGGATCCCAGTGTAATATACTTAGCATACGCTTTCTACAAGTGATTACTGTGCCACAGAGCCTAAGCTATGTAACACGTATACCTATATGATATCCTGGAAGGATGATTGATCAGTTCCCCGAAGCCGTCAACAATAATTTTCCATCTACGTGAAGATTTACATCGAGTGTAAGCAGGCTCGGACTGTCCAGGGCAAGATGGCAGGAATCCCTGCCGGGGCCTTCTCTAAATATATATAAATAATGAATATTAATTAACATGGAATGTAAGATCAACACATGTCTGTTGTTTTCGAACATAGTTACTCGTTGTAGTTTGTTCCGTTCCCAGAATTCGGTGGCCCCCAGCATTGAATGTAGTCTTGTGATCCCATTATTGGAATGAAACTAACAGTATTATAAAGTCCTGTTTGGGGCCCTTTGTTTGTTGCCTATTAAGAATATATTTCAACAATATGAAGAATGGGACCCAGTATTGTTCAAATGTGTACTGGAGCCCCATAAATGTCGAAATGAGACTGACTTTTATAAAATACTGCCGGGGCTTTCTGTTAGTCGTTTGACAATTTATTGCAACACCATAAGGAAAACAGAATAGGTCCCCACACTGGGATCGCATTACCCTGTAAATAAAGGTGACAGCAAGAAAGGCTATCCTTCCACCATGGCAAGGGAAGAGGGGCCCTCCAAGTGAGGCTTCTGCCGAAGCCCTATATCCCCAGTTCGAAACTGAGTGTAAGTATCATTTCCCAAATATGCATTTAGCAGTGCACGACCGGATCACTACCTGCTCAAACATCTGTCCTGTAGCCACGTGAGTATTATACGAATGCCATTAAACCGTGTGCGTGGGTTTTCTCGGGGTCCTCCCGTTTCCTCCCACTTTCTTCATTCCACCATTTCATTCATTACTCATCATCACCGTCTCCTTTAGCCTAACCGGCATAACCGTGGGACGTAAAACTTAAAGATTTCATTTCATTTTTTACGAATGCCATTAAAGTAACTATGCTATTATATAACATTTAAGGAGTCTAGGAAAATTCGGTGTAGGAAAATTCGGTGTACAGAAAATACGGTGTACGGAAAACTCGGTGTGGGGAAATTTTGGTTTAAGATAGATTCGGTGTAATATATACTGAATATTACCACTTACGATAATTTACGACACTTCATATTTTCAAAACGAAAACCATATAATGTAACGAATAAAATGTTATTACCTATTTCAAGAAAAGCAAATTTGTTTTTCTGCCTTGAGTCAAATACCTCTTGCATGTCTTTTGCGGGGTATTACTATAAACTACTTTTCATCACACAGTGAAGCTGACACTTTTTGTCAGAAATAAAACAATCACAACTATAAGTTCAGAGAATAGTTATAGGAACAAGCAAAAACACCTTTCCTATAAGGTGCATCATAGAACATATACAAGGTGATTCTTTAAAAACTCAAGGATTTAATTTGGGTCTAGAATTTCTAACTGAAGTCCGATTTTCATGCGATTTGTGGCAAATGATCAAGGAACGTTGGGAGATTTATGGAACTATGTTTACTGGTTTAAATTAATTTGGGGTAATATCGGGTAAGTTTGAGCTTAAGTTTCAACTTAAAACTAATACGCTCATTTATCCTCGAAGTTGAGTTTTTTTAAATAAATCCTACAGTCTACTACAACGAATCTTTCTTTACACCGAACATTCCCCACACCGAGTTTTCCGTACACCGAATTTTCTGTACACCGAATTTTCCTACACCGAAATTTCCTACACCGAATTTTCCTGCTCCCACATTTAAGAGGTCTCTCGTGCGCTGGGAAAAATGAACGTATGTGACGTACGTAAAAACGTAGGTTACATGTGTAAATCCTGTAGTTTTTGGACTTAACGTACAGCAAATGTACAAGTACGACGTAAAAAGGTATATTTTACACTTTCCATATAAGTGTTCCGAATAAACGTACTCTCTGTACGATCGAAAAAAACTGTATATACGTAGTCAAGATCTCAGATACAGATAGACGAATGTAACGACGTATATAACATACGTAAACGTATGTAATATACAAAAGACTGTTAGATGTCAGTCATCCTGCAACAGCATGATGTAACTCCTAAGGGCAGTGCGTATGTAGCATATGGATAATGTATGCTTCACACTGATTTCTGTAGCAAACATAAGGATTCCATATATTTGTACAATATACAACTGTCCTTATAACAGATTTTTCTCAGTGTGGCAATGTAGATAGCATACGCACCTTCGGTGTGAGAGATGTGAAGCTGTAGTTCCAAGTCTCATATGGGTTCACTGCAGAACAGGACGCGAAACTCAAAAATCCAATATAACATTTGAATATCCTGTATATAGCATGTTTGGAATGCCCAACGGTTACCAAATTGATATCACTGCCAACAATACAACTTATCCTTGTATATGAACTTTCCTTCATATTCTTGAACGCCTATTGGGGGGAGGGAGGGCTCTTAGATTTCTTTCCATCAATGAATAAACGATCACGACAGTTTCCGTTTGAAAAAGTGAAATGAAATTTTTGAGTTTTACGTCCCACGGTTATGCCGGTTAGGCTAAAGGAGACGGTGATGATGAGAAATGAATGAAATGGTGGAATGAAGAAAGTGGTAGGAACCGGGAGAACCCCGAGAAAACCCACACACACGGTTTTCCACAAAGTTCACTTGGCGGGAGCAGGGTTTGAACCCGAGACCCCTAGCACCAGAGGTGAATGCTCTACCACTGAGCCACCGCGGCCCCCTAGTTTCCTTTTGAATATGATACCGTATTCTAACACTTATATAACCTCTATAATCTTACATATTTAGTTTTATTTCCGCATAAATTTGATTTATAGAAACGCAAATTTTGTCAGCAACTTCTGGAGGAAAGATTGGTGGTATAGATAGATTGTAACATGGTGAGTGGGCCGTTTAACGTGAGTAAATATGATTTTTGAAAAAAAAAAAAAGAATTCGCAATGTATCGATACATTGTTGGTACACGGTGGCTCAATAGTAGAACGTTCCCTTCAGGTATGAATGGTGCCTAGCTCGATCCTAAATCACGTGATTTCGTAATTGGAATATCATGTCTGTGGATATTTTCAAGATTTTTCGTTATTACCACACTTCACTACATCAATTCTTTTGTTATAATTAACTTGCATCAATTATCCGCTTTCTAGGGCCTAAAGGGCATAATCAAGGGACGTTAAACTAAAAGTTTCATTGTTCCTCTGTACAGTGATATTTTTAGATAATCTTACCAAAACATATTGTCCCGGAATCAGATTGAATTCATGTTTTGTTCAAGTGCATTCTGTGCATCAAACTTCGTTACGTTGTTGTGGAACAAACGTAAGCACAATATTGACTCCTACTTTACGTAGGTTTCAATAAACAAGAAAGGTTTTCTATATTTTTTAAATTTCTATCTAGGAACTAGAGTATCATCTATTTAAAAGCGGGTAGTGATATGTCATTCAGGTATGTTTCTCTTAACCTGTAAACGTATCAATACGTATTGATTGAGTTTACCGAGTAAATTGCTTTCTATCTGTTAATAAGATTTTAGTATTAACGTAAAGGCTAAAACAATTTAGTTAATATACGGTATCAGTGTAATGAATATTTGTTCAATTTTACTTCCATTAACCATATATTTTGTCATAGCCTCAAAGGCATAATTAATTTCCATCGTTCCGATATTTCCAGATAGCTATTTTTGTCTTTCGGCACTTTTCGTGTCTAATTGTAATTTATGCCCATAAAGAGTTTTAAATGCATGGGAACGAGAGACAATCAATTCCGTAGTATAATCATAACATCATTTTAGAAAAAAAGAAAACACTATTATTGACGCATCTACGAAAATCAATTAAAATGAGTCCAAATAATTCCATTCTTTTGGTAAACAATTTGAGGATATTAAAAATGTACTACAGCATAGCTGTGTAATTTATCGAGATCCACTTGTAGTGGAATTTATGGAATTTAAATGAGGTAGGATTAAACACAAGTGTTTATTGAGAATTTCTGATGCAAACTATTACGAAGAGAGCTCCAAGAGAGCTGATGTGAAATACACACACACACAAAAAAAGCAGGTGGAATAATTTCCCATTAAATTACTTCGAGTACTTTCACAACACGTGATATAACAACACTTGACTAACGGTCAAGTATTCGAGTCCTTTGTTGATTCATCCGGTCAAGTTGGCGTTCTATTTGACTATGTTAAGTATCTGGTTACGAATTATACAGAAAACATATCAGTAAATCCATTTTAAGCGCATGCAAGGTCAGGCAATAATATTCTTGAAATACAGTTTTAAATGTTGGTCAATAAATACTTCAAACTGTTACGTTTTATTTATGTTTTTTTTCTACGCAGAAGTTTATTTATTTAATATAAATTGATTAAATGGTTACAAATGTAGGTTGTGATTTTGTTATAAATTTGATCTTGAACCCTGAGATTAGGAAATTCACTACCGACAACAAAATTATTGGCTGATCCAAGGGAGGTATTTAGGGCAACTGCACCCAAATTTTCCAGCACCTTCCGACTTAATTAAGAGTTTTAAATGTTTAAAAGGCACAATTTCTAACGAAATCGATAAATGCATTATCATTCTCTTTGCAAATCAGACAGGACACTATAGAACTTAATATATGGAACTTATATTATAATATAGAACTTATAGTATAAAACTTATAATATAGAACTTACAGAACTTATAATATAGAACTTATATTATAAAACTTAATTAAAAAGGAAAATGAACCTACTTCCTTTCACCTTGTGGCTATTAGTCAGCTATTTACATAACACACGAAATCTGGTACACGCTGTTCTGTGGTTCCTTTGATTCGTACATGATTCCCAACCACATTATTATGTTTGATTCTTCGTCTTCCTCTTTGCAATACTGAATAACACGTTTCTGTTGTAAATCTTGATTTAAAATGTTGATTTGAGATATATAATAGTCTGACATGGTGTCATATGACAAAATACAACTTGATGTTGGGTTGCCAACGCTGTTAATCTAGTTCTATTGCAATGTATGTTAAACAATGTATCCTTTTTGATATTTGTATGGTACGAAATTCCAACATTTTGTACATATTATTTTAAAAGTTACAAGGAAATAGAAAGACAAATTATCCACCCTTTAGGGTGGTCCTTATTTATATGGGCAAAAATAAATTTAGGAATTTCCTTGGACTCACCCCCTAAAATGGTTCCATATGGAACAAAATTAAGCCAGGAGAAATATTAGATCCATTGAATAACTTTAAATGGTGCCCCAAACGACCTAAAATTTTGAATGCGTTTACAATACATAATATATGGGGAAAGGCTGGAATAAACACTTGTAATTTACAAACGACTTAAGGGAATGGAAAGATATCTTGGATAATAGAACTAGAAGAAATGACCAACCTAATTTTGTATAGCATTATTATCGTTGCCATCTCGAAGTCCGCCATCTTGAATTCAGGTCAAAATTTTCAAATAAGAAGAGGGTCATATTACATATCATTTTGAGGTGGCGTTTTCCCAGAAGCACAAATCTCGTATTATTTTTAAGCTGCCAATAATCCTGTAAGAGTTATTACGTGTGAAAAACAAAATGCTTCGATGTAATGTTATTTTATTGTAGTTATGGACCATAGATTTGCAAGAATTTTGGAAGTATTTTACATAAACTGGAAACAAACTGCTAGAGAGAGTTAAATCTTTGTTTCCCCATGAACTACCAATAAGTTTTTCCATCAAGATGATTTATAGACCATTATGAGGGAAAAGAAAAAAGATAACATGGAAGAAATTGAAATATCCCTTACTCATGTAGTACTGTAGCTTTGTGGTAAGTTTTCAATAGGTTTTCAATCTTATATACTACACAGTTCACTTTTGTCACATCTAGGAAAAGATTATCTATGAGAATTCACTATGTGCAAAATATCCTTTTTTCTGATACTCATTTTTCGTAAAAACGATGTTGTAATCTTCTGTTTGTTTCACTCCCCTTTCTGCTGCATCGTTTATTACGGAGATGAATTTAACTATTGCATTTCCTTGAAGATAGTCATTGTTATCTGACCATGAAATCGGATCACACTCAAGAAACCCTTTGGGTATTTTAAAGCTCACGAGAAAAAAATGTTTGTTGTATCAAAATCACTGATTTCTCTTCTCGCAAGAATTTTTATGATATTATTCTTGCGTCAAGACTCTTTGCTGCTTCACGGTCTCTCCTGCAGTTTTAATTCTTTCAACTTTTTTTTGTTTTTCCACTATGTTAACTTCATCATCAAAAAACTCCAATGCTACGTATTCCTCCTTCAAGTACCAGAGATGCCGAGAAAATTTAGAAAGAGCCACTTCAGATAACTCATTATCTATTTGCTATGCTTTCAAAAATTGCAGGTCTTGTAATGGTTAATGGGATACTTGATCACATTTAAATCAAGCTTGGACATATAGTCGTATCAGAAAAATTCATGCATTCCGAAGACCCGTTTCCATTTGCTTCATTAAACGAAAATGTTGGCGAAAGAGAAATATTTTTAAACAGTATATTGCTTTTCCCATCTACCTTGCATAGTGAATTGCTCCAGGCAAACGAAAGAAAACTCTTCGAGGAGGTATGCCATCCAAGAATGTCAGTTCTAAAAATTTACTGTAATCTTCTCTGCGGTGTCCTGCTTCTACAAGTTTGATAGCAAAATTCAATACTTCATTTCTTACATCAGAAATGTTGTTCCTTACGTCATTATCATCATCAATTCTGGAATCAAGTTAGTATAATCTATTTTAGACCAATCGTTCTGAAAATGCTTAAATAGGGGTCCAGATGCAAACGAAACACAACACTTGTCAAATACACATTTTAAAACCAATTCATAAATGTAGTGTCTACAAGGAAGGTTTAGAAGATCATTTTGGAGCATCTGCTCTAGCAGAATGAAAGCACCGTTCACATGATACATATTGCAGGGAATAGTGTGACAACAAACTGCCTGCACGAACTTTACCAAGTTCCATTCTTCAAGCTAATGAACTGTAGTAGAAATAATATGTTCGTTCTCCTCTTCATGATGACATATTGAGAACACCAATTAGCCTCTCATGAGCATCTCCGGTAATAAATATTGATAACCCGTCGATAGTCTCTCTACCAGTCAAATTCGGTAGTAGTTTCCCATCTCATTGCACAACTAACGCACTTGATGCACTCCGAAATTGTTTTTGTGGTCTTATGCAACTTCGCTACGGATTTTCTCTCAGCATCGATGCATATTTATTACTAGTTCCTTTACATTATGGCCTGATGTTTCTGCCGTCGCTGTCAGAATGTGTATTCTCGTTCTGTCAGTGGACTTGTATCGATCAAGAGCAGTAACCTGTCTTGGAGTTTTAAAATTAGTTTTTCCCCTTTTACATCTCTTGCAGGGTCCGGGCGCACACAGGCACATATTTACATTTTATCTTACATATTCAACTGGGTTTTCCTCTTTATTTCTTGAAATGCTTACCTCCGTGTAATTTGGTGTAAAATTCATTAAAATCATTTTCAGAGGTGCATTTTTCTTTTGCGTTCCTCTTTCTAATGAAGCCGCGCATATCCCTTTTGTTCTTTTCGAGCCAAACTCATGTCTTTACATTTAGTTGTGTAAGAGTTATTACTTGTGAAAAAGAGAAGTATTTTCACAGGTAATGATTCTTAGACGACTAAAGCTATCTTTACAATAGTGCAAGATTTGTGTTTCTGGTGCAATGCCACCTGAAAACGATATATCACATGATTCTCTTCCTATTTGAACATTTTGATCTGAATCCAAGAGGGTGGACTTGAAGATGGCCGCTGTGACAATACTATACAACACTAGATGTGTTTCTTCCTCTAGTTCCATTATCCAGGGAATTTTTTGCGTTCCCTTAAGCCGTTTCTAAATTACAAGATTTTATTCCAGATTTTTCCCATATTATGTACTGTAATCGGATTCAAAATTTTAGGTCGCTTGGGGCACCATTTAATATTATTCAATGAAGTTAATTTTTCTCCTTCCTTAATTTGGTTCCATATGGAACCATTTTAGGGAATGAGTCCAAAGAAATTAGGAAATCAAAAATTAAGGACCACCCTAATATATATATATATATATATATATATATATATATATATATATATATGGTGATACAGGAGGAATATCCCATAATTTGAGAGGTGGATTCTATATGTGAAAATATACTGGAAAAGTACTATGACTTTGTGTCCGATTTTCGATACTCACGAAACTGGAGCGGGTTGAAAACTACTGTAATGAAATTTTAAGATTTTTTTAAAATCATATTTCATAAAACATACTGAGAAGTTTTATTCTAATGTTAAATAATCATTTAAGTTATCAATATTATTTTTAAGGTTAAAGTGATTTAAGTAATCAATGTTACTGTTCTAATGTATTTAGAAATGACAAGTGTTAAAAATATGAAAAAACTTCTTTAATTAGGTGATGGAAATCTAAATGAAACAAAAAGGAGCTTTAGGTAAACAGTATTAATGTGTTGTTTGCTAATGAAGTTTTCAGACAATCACGTATCATTGAAAGTCATTAAAGGAAAAAGATAAGAAAAACAAAGTTATTATAGAGAACCTCAGGGTTCAGAATAATGTAAATTATCAAATATAAAAAGGTGCGCGAGAAACCAGGCACTTATTCAGATTTCAAATTTAAATTCAGATACAGATCCAAACTCGGATATGGGTAGGACAACGAAAAACTGGACAACCGCTCTTGATCTTAATGTAAGTTGTATTTTTCATCCCTGTATATTAAATGCTGTCAATTGAGAGTTCTAATTTTCACGTTTTGATTTCCCGTGTAATGACAGAAAGTTGTTTTATTAGCTACTCTTTTATATCATTTCTCTTTAATTTTCATGAAAATAAAGCCTTTTATTTTGTAGAAAATTAAAGAAAAACATTAGTTTGATTAACTTTGATTTAATTTTACCTTACATATAGTTCAATATATGACATTATCATCATACTAGGTATTCTGCCCTTATTGGCAGGTCACTTACCGCAGCTGAGAAGCTTCTATGCTCCACGGTCCTCCGCTAACCTCTTCGTCTTCACGTATGATCTTTCTGTTTTTATATCATCCATTAATTGTAGTCTTCTTCGCCTCCTCTCTCTCTTTCCCACCACCATACCCTCTAGGACGTCTCTCATGATAGAATTTCTTCTTAGGTAATGTCCCAACCAGTTTCTGAGTGCCTGTCGTGGAGTGTTGCACCGATTCACTGTACCAGACAAGCACCCCCAGTATCTAAATCAGACATTTCCTCAACAGTGGATTGACCGTGGCGGACCAATTAACTGGCCTCGCAGATCACCTGACCTAACCCTATTAGACTTCTGTTTATGGGGCTAGTTGAAGGGGAATGTGTACGCTACAAAAGTGGATACACTTGAAGAAATTGTCGCTGGTATCACCGACGCTGTTGTTCGCGTTAAAACACAACTTCCAACGTGCTGAGAAGTGCATTGAGATTGGTAAGACTTTTTGAACACCTCTTTTAGGATGGACCAGTCTCTGTCCCACCATTATTCTGTCCACCACAGCACCTACACGGCATTTAGGTAAGTAATATTCACACTTGTCCTCATAATCCTCATAATCATTATAGATGTGCGTAGTCTTCAACCCGCTCCAGTTCTGTAAGGATTGAAAGTTGGATACAAGTTCATAGGGCTTTTCCGGTTTATTTTCATACACACACACACACACACACACACACATATATATATATATATATATATATATATATATATATATATATATATATATATATATATATATATACTTTTTCGGTTTAGAATAATCACCTCACAAATTATGTGACTTCCTCTTGAGTCACCTGAGAAAAGCATCGTAAAACACATTTATATTTTTTATTTTGAAATGTATTCTTCAAATATTTGACTGATTTTAATCTGATGCAGTGGCTGATTCGGAAGCCTAAAAGAAAGAACACTTCATGTTGAGTCGAAAATCGAATCATTTTTGTAAGAGCCATCAAAGAAAATTATTTTCTTAACATCATGTTGTTTAAATGATGAAACGTCGAAATTTTGAGGGAACTTACCAAACTTCACCAACTTATCCTTGACAGATTTCAACTACAAATATTGGGGTTGATTGGGACACCTTAAAAAGTAGGCACTACGTTTCATCGAATTCAATTTTTTTCACACACTTTATACCAGAAAATAATTTTTAAGCTTAAAAATAACCAGCATTGCTAAATTTCATCCTCTTTTATCCATTATTTTTGATGGATTCTTCCAATATCAAAGAATAATATTATTTTGAAATATTGGAAGAAGGCATATACCGAGTTTCATTACAATTGAAGAAGTTTTAAAATAGTTCTGATGAGACAGACAGACTAAGAAACACAGACACAAATGCTGGATGAGTCAAATAGTAGAAACTTGCTCCGTCTCCTTTAGCCTAACCGGCATAAACGTGGGACGTAAAACTCAAAGATTTACTTTCATTTTTTTTAGAAACTTGCTATGCTTGATTATATTACATGTATATTTAGTTTTGATATAATCCTATTTCTATATTTTATTAATCTTACAAAAATCTAAAACACCCTCACTTTTAGATTAAAATAATAGTTTTTCTTTATATTATTGTCTTATCAAACAAAAAATCTAACAAGAATAAACTAGATCTAAAACTGTAATACTACATTTCATAGTAATTCTTTTGACGAAACAAAAAAGGAAAAAAGAGTACCCTGATGAAGATTCGAATAAGGGCCGCCTGATTAATAGGTAATAATGATACTTACTACGACATATATTCACATGCGTTAGTCTTGCGTTAAACTTTAAACATTCAAGTGAATTTTGTATTTCCAGTGTGCGGAACTTCATACAGTATATAACAGTTTACCCTGTTTGTGACACTATTTCTGTTATATGTTGCGTAATCTGTTTTTGCAAACGTAATATATTTTGTTATTTTACACAGATTCACAGCCTTTAAAGTTCTAATAAGGTCTTTTAAATTATGAAGTGAACAGATTTTCTCATACAGGCATCTTCCATTGCTACAAGGAGCAAAAAATACTATCTCGTGAAAAACTTGCATTTTTATATTGTGACAGATAATACATTTGAATATCACTTTTCAATTCCTTGTTACTAGTTATATTTTCTTCTTTTTTGTTTTATTTTCTTTAGCAGTTCTTTTGCGCATTCACAGCTCATTCATCCACCCATCCTTACTCATCTTTCCATCTTTTATCCTTTTATTTCCGCGTTCGCTTTCATTGCTAAGGTCCGTTTTCTGACGTATTTCATTGTAGCATTAAACCGTTTCTGGGCTGGAACATTTACGTCTGTGTTTATTGCGCACTTTCCCTGATTTAAAACGCTGGAAAATGGCGCCTGCCTGTCCGAATTTATATATATTATATATATCTAGAACGCGCACACATACGCACTCATACTTTCGTACTACAATCCTCATTCGGTTTTACGTGTACAAGTAGAGCACGGAACGACTAACAACGAGTTGGTTTGCGGGCCACAACCGGCTTTGTAACTCCGTTTCGCTCTGCAATTTGCAATGAATAAAAATTATTCTCGGAGAAGTCGTCGTCGTTGGTATAGAAAAAAAAAGGGGGGGATACTGGGATGAGATGAGATGAGATGGTGAATAAAACTGTATGTGTTGATGGGGACATAAGTTTATTCACTGTCACATTTTTTCTTGGTTCTCTTAAATTTTCCGCTCTTCTCTTCTTTTTTTCTTCTTCATTTCTCTGTGAAATGTCTGCTTCTTTTTTCTTTGTTAGCTTGGAAATTGCTAATTTCTTTACAATTACCGTAAATGGCACGTATTATTCTTTTCTTTCTTCTTCTTTTAGTTTAGACGGCGAGAACTGAAATTAACTTTTCTCCTTCTGGGAATATAACCCATTCAGAGCTTGTCTAAAATTAAGGGAATGCTTTCTTTTATCTGCTCACGTTCATTTACACAATTTGAAAAACAATTTCTATTTGGTTTAGTATATACTTACTTGGTCTAATCCGTTTACTTAACGTAGCAAGTAAAAAGTTGAAACTTAGTAGAGTAGAGATGGGATGGTTCAAAATATTACATCGACATGTGTAGCCATTCTCGTTGGTCCAGTGCAGGGGTGGCCAAACTTTTTGCTTTAGCGATCTACCTCAGACTATGAAAAATCGATGGTGATCTGTTACAGTCCTTTTGGCGATTTACCTTTGTGCAATTGTCACTGACACTGTACTTTCATTTCATTTAAATTTACTTTTGTAAGGGAAGTCTTAGTTATACTTCTCCTTTTCTAAATGGAGTAGTATATTTTAAAATTGCTTTTCGTTATTAGAGCAACAGAAACTTTGAAAGACATTCGTTTATTCTTTAACTGAACAAGGGAGTAATGTTGTCAGTCTCCATGGGATTAGGTGTTGGCAACTTACGTGAATTTTGGTTCGTAGAAAGAATGCTATCATGATTTTTTCTTTCAAACAGAAGTTCAGTTAATGATTATTACTCGTTTCTCTCACAGAGAGTGTTAGACTTCATTGAGATTATGTTGAATAGAGAAAGACGTGAAGTAATAACAGAAATTATGATGAACATCGAAGCTGAATTATTGGCTCTGATGCAGAGGCTGAGACGCAGGAACACGTTCTTTCTCTTCGATTCTTTAATGTAAGAGAAGTTAATATGTTTGATAAGAAAATATCAAAGAATATGACAGAAACAACGATTGTTTTTACTATAGGTCGCTCCTAATTAGATTTATGGTGGAAGAGTGCTAGTAGTTCAAATTCTACTTTAAACTGTTGAGCTTGTCCTACATAACTTCACTGTTAACAAACGACGTAAATACAAATCAGTCATTCAATCAACGGAAACCTCTAAGTTATGAAACTGAAGTGAAAAAGAAATGTAAAAAATAACATTACGTTCTTCATTGCACGAAATTTAACTTGCCTACGTCAATCGATGTTTTCTCTTTAGCATAAATACTAAATCTTTGACGGAAGTTGATTATATTTAATTGATTATTATATTCATGCGCAATAGTTCCGATTGTTTTCAAACTTATATAGACAATTTACATATTAGCTTGTTTGGTCTTACTTACATAAATATTTAAGATTTAAAATAGTACTTCACATGAATAATATTTAATATTTTATTTGGTTTTCTGAAGATTTTTCTACAGGCTCTTTCTTTACATCTTAGCCCTATAATTTATTTCCTTCTTTTCAGTCTTCAACCTATATTGGAACAAAAACAGATGCGGCTCATGAGGAAAGTCACATTTAGTCCAGTCAAATTAAACAAAAAAAGAGAGCTAAACCCAGAAAAAAATCATAACAAGCTAAACTTTTACACATTTCTTTGGGAAGGTATATATAAGAATATATACTAAAAGTCCTGAAATATCCGGTGACGGGTTTGGATGCCATATGGAAAAATGCCCGCCAAAGTGTAGTTTTTCAACATAATAACTAATTCTTACTTTAATAGCTATAACTCACGTTGTATTTGCACAATTGATGTTATTTTTACTTCATTCGAATAACAAAGGACTACGCTTAAACATCGGGTATTACATTTAACAGTTTACTTCACATGCGGTAAGTAACGGAGGGATTTCCTTTTAAAACTCCCTAAAATTTCCCTTATTCTAATTAGTTTTCTTATAAATATTTAAGATTTCAAATAGTTTTCTTATACATTACCGAAGAAAAAATCATAACAAGCTGAAAGTTTGCACATACCTTTGAGAAGATGTATAAAAAACATACTAAAATTAAGAAATATCCGGTGACAGGTTTGAACGCCATAGTGGAAAATGACCGCTAAATAGTGGTTTTTAAAGGAAATAACTGGTTCTCACTTTAATAGCTATAACTGACGTTGGATTTCTACTATTGATGTTACTTTTAGTTCATTCGAGTAAGTAAGGACTACGCTTACAGGCACTTGCCAGTCTACCACACACATGAGAAAGTAACGGAGGTATTTTTTAAAGATCTCCAAATTTTCACTTCTTCCGATTACTTTGTCTTAACCAGTAGACAACGCTGTCTTCTGACAGTGAGAGTAGCAATTAAACTTACATTAAATACACCATAATACACAAAATATAACATCCAAGTTCATTGAAATCATAGTGATAGAATCGGAATAACAAATGAAATTTCGTTAAGTACTACTCCTTGACTACGCATACAGCGAATATGGCGTTCTGTGAAGCTACATTCCTCAAATGTTAACTTCTTCAACGTCAGTTTTTACATCTCAAGAGAAGTTTCTTGCGAAGCTGAAGAACAAATCTGGATTTATTGAAATACTTTCTAAGCATCTCACGGATGCTGACACCAGTGTTCTTCAAGCTTCTCTAGATGCAGATACCTAGGTTGAGCGTACACCAATAGCACTCTCTCAAACAGTCACGTCCAGTATCAATAATTGAGAAAAATATTGATCTGCTTGTACTTTTGGCCTTATTAGCACGTGAGGTAATATAAAAATAACCAAGAAAGTTCTCGCCTTTTGTGGAGGTCTGTGTTCAGTTGGTTCTCACACCGCGAGTTGAATGTGAATGGATATAAAGTGAAGATCAGTTGTTGGTGTGGGTATATCCAACACATTACTTGGTTGTGGCAGTTCGGTTACACCTTGAAATTGCGTAAGGACAGAGGGAACATCGGACCTCCACAGAACGTCATAAGAGCATGTATGCTGTACGAGTTCAAACTGGGTTCAAACGCTGCTGCAGCGTGGCGGAAGATATACCAAGTTTTTGGTGAGGGTGTCATGCTTACGCGGACGGTGCAGGGGTGGCTTAACAAGTTTAAGGACGTGACGAAACACTCGAAGACGCACCACGTTTTGGAAGACCAAAACATGCACAAAACCAAGATCTTCAAGCAGCAATTGAGGCGAACAGTGGCCAGGCATGTAAAGAATTGGGACTACAATTCAGTATGAGTAGTGAAACCAATCGGCAGCTCCACCATCAACTTGGGATGCACTACAAGTTGATTCGATGGGTTCCACGTGATTTGACTCCGGGCCAGAAAGCAATGCGAGCAGACACCTATTTTCTTTTTGCTATCTCGTTTGTGGAAGGAGCCACTTCTGGACAAGGTGTTGACATGTGATTGGAAGTAGATCCTGTACAAGGCTCCGCGGCGCCGTCATCATTAGTTAGCATCCATAAACCGGTTCCAAAACAGCCGAAACCAGAAGAAGGTCCAATTGTGTGTTTGGTGGACTGTTCGCAGCATCGTGCATCGGGAACTTCTACCAATTGGTCAAAGGATCAATGCAACTGTGTACTATCTGCAGTTGAACCGTGTTCAAGAAAAACTAAAACCTCTGGAGTAGCACACTTCTGAATTGCAAAGGGGTTCTCCCGTTACAGGACAACGCTAATTCTTATGTGGCTAGGATGACCGGGGACACAATTCTACGCCTTGGATGGGGAACTATTGCATCCGCCATACTTCCTGGACATTACACTGACCGATTATCACCTGTTCAATTCCTTGGACAATCACCTTAGGGAACGCCAGTTCAAACTCCCAGTAGAGGTCCAAAATGCTCTTGATACCTTCTTCGCTTCAAGACCCAATGGACCGTGATGGAATCCATGACCTTCCAGAACGTTGACAGAAGGTCGTTGATGGTGATGGGAAATATTTTTGATCTTCCTGGCACATCTTAGGTAACGTATCAATGTTCGAAGGTGTTGGGTGAAGAAGCAGCAGAAGTTTCTTGGTTATCTTTGTAGATGTTACATTAAACCTGGCAGGGGAAAAGTCCCTTCTGTTGGCTTCGGTTCAAGAAAATTACAAGAAAATCTTGGAAACATGAATACATATTTAACATTTTTACATGCTGTCACAGGTGCGATACATCTCCAGCTCGTTACCGCTAAGGAAAGCAAGAGGCATACCATTTGCTGAAGGAACGCAAAGCCCTACAGAAACCAGACAGCATTTTCAACGATGAGAATGTGATCCCTGAACCCCTCACTGCTCCTAGTGGCTTGTTTCTTCTTACTTTGTACGGTGCTGAAAGGTGCAACGTACCCCGTCCCATATAATATGGAATAGCAGTGACGTTGGGTGGAAGTGAGCCGGAACAATTAAAACTGCTCTACAAAACTCACTACACTGAAATTACAATTGAATTTAAATTGTTTTAGAATAATGATTATATGATTTAATAAAATATAACAAGCTACGAATCTAATTAACTCAATACCTATCGGGTTCATAGGTCAAATGAATATATTAATTGTAATTTTACTGCAAAGAAAAAGCTGTATATGATCGAAAATATTTATATGACAACTTGAATAGATAGATATATATATTACAAACGCTATTCATACAACAGAATTTAATCTATATGTATTATCAAAACATATAATTGAGTCACTTACCAATGAGTAAAACTGCTTGTCCCTTTTACAACACATATATGGGTGTTTCAGTATTCCTCTCTAAATATTATATTTTTACACTTCTTCATAGAATCAAATGTTCTTACGAGAAATAGAGAGAAAATTCTTTTCTATATGTCGTGGAATTTCTATTTAACGAACAAATAAGTAATGCAAACTGGCCAACCATTAATCACATCACTCGAAAAGAATCAATTTCTTCAATACGGAATGTAGCTTCACCCACAAAATGTCTCCTTAGGAATGAAACCTTATAGGAGGAACATAACACAATAATATTTTAACGCAGAATATAATATAAATCACACTCAAAAGTAAGGTTTCTTTTCACGGTGTTAATCCACTTTACGTTAATGTCCCTTCGAACCATAGCTATGCGTATTCTATTTAACAAGGCAAAGCTTCAAAATTCGATGTGTTCCACCTGATACTTTAAGTAGCTATATCAACCCGAATCCGAATCCGCTACCAACAGACATCGTAGTTCCATTTTCTGGCACTACGGCGCTGCGAAACTGAAATAATATCATAAGTCTCGAGTTCTGCTTTTTTTTTTAAATCTTTCTCTCTCATTCTCTCTTCCAAATATCGTTACAAAGGTGAATACTTACCTTATATCAGCTGCGTTATCGAGCATTCATGAAAGTTATTGCGAAATATCCCGTCAGAAGGGAAATTGAGTTGGAAGCTTTGCCACCTAGCACTTCAGCAGCCCATCAGCACTTATTTCGGGTTTACCATCAGGTACAACTCTGGAAGGTTAACAAGCTACCTCCTACTACCTGGGGATCGCAGAGGATTGACATATGATTGGAACCAATCATGACAGTGAAAAATCCAGCTCTGGACTCTCTATTTTAACTTATATATCGTAGCTGCAAGATGGGATGTGAACGCATATTTAAGTGCTGAAAAATAGGATTGATATATATCGCGTTGTGTGTATATTCTAATGGAGTGGTTGCACCTATTCCTATTATGAGGAAATCAATCCCGATGAAATACGAACATTGACACTATTGAAAGGTAATAATCGTAATTAAAAATCCAGACTGCATTTTGAAACACTGTGTACTGTAAGACACTATATTCTTAACGAACCCTTCAATTATGATTACGTTTCATTCCGGATACATGAAAACATCGTAAAAGCCTCTTTAATTGGAACTATTGTAGACTGTGTACAATATCAGATTTTTTAATTTCTTATAGTGTTACTATTAATAAATTAGAGATAATTTGACTCGTAGATGATTTGCCTAAGATTAGGGGTATACTGGCCTCTGATATAACTCTGCTACACCTGTTGTATAAATATTTGTTATTTTTTCTATCATTATGAGCCCAATGAAACTTGGAAGTTCTATTTTGCGTATTATTGCGGAAGTTTTATTTAATGAAACTTTAATTGCTACTTTCAGAGGACGAGAATGTCAACTGATTAAGATAAAGTAATCGGAAGAAGGGAAAGTTTGTGGATTCTTTTTAAAAAATCCAACAGTTACTACCCTTATGTGTAGTAGACTGGTAAGTGTCTGTGAGCGTAGTTCTTTGTTATTCGAATGAAGTAAAAATAACATCAATAGTGCAAATACAACGTGAGTTATAGCTATTACAGTGAGAATGAGTTATTATTTTTAGAATAATGGTTTGGCGGACATTTTCCAATATGGCGGCCAAACAAGTCACCGGATATTTCAGGACTTTTAATATGTTGTTATATGCACCTTCCCAAAGACATGTGCAAAATTTCATCTTGTTGTGATTTTTTTCTGGGCTAATATATAAGAAAACTAATTGAAAGAAGGGAACTTTTGATGATTTTTAAAAGGAAATCCCTTCGTTAGTTCCCGCATGTGAAGTAAACTGGTAAGTGTAATACCTGGTGTGTAAGGCTATTAGTTTGTTATTCGAATGATGTAAAAATAATATCAATAGTGCAGATACAACGCGAGTTATAGCTATTAAAATGAGAACCAGTTATTACCTTTAAAAAGAAACACGGTTTTGCGGTCATTTTTCAATCTGGTGTCCAAACCCGTCACCGGAAAATTCAGGAGTTTTAGTATGTTGTTGTATACATCTTTTGAAAGGTATGTGCAAAATTTTAGCTTATGATTTTTTTCTGTGTTTATATTTAAGAACACTAATCGGAAGAAGAAGAATTTTAGGGGGTTTTAAAAAGAAATCCCACTATTACTTCCCCCATGTGCAGTAAATTGGTAAGTGTAATGCATGGTCTGCAAGTCTAATCCTTTGTTATTCAAATGAAGTAAAAGTAATATCAATAGTGCAGATAGAACATGATTTATAGCTATTAAAGTGAGGACCTGCTGTTACTTTAAAAGAAACGGTTTCGTGGCCACTTTCCAATATGGCGGGCAAACCCGTCACCGCATTTTTCAGATATAAACCTTCCCAAAGATATCTGCAAAATTTCAGCTTGTTATAATTGTTTTTCCGGGTTAATGTACATATTGGCTGGACTAATTGGCAACAATTAAAGTTTTATTGCTTGAAACTAAGAGGATAAATGCTGTCTAATATATATTAAGTACAACAATTAGTACATTGGGGAAGTTATTTTCTTTTAGTTCCTAGTGAACGCTACATTCTTACCAGTGTAACTTACCTCATAAGCTGCCACCAGGGCCGCAACTAGGGGGGGGGAGCAGAGGGGGCACGTGCCCCGGGCGCGTGGTTGGAGGGGGCGCCGGAAAGAAGATATATCAATTGTTTTAAAAATCGCACTCTTTCCCTTAAGAACTTATTCTAGAGCTTAAAAGAAATCAAAAGTTTATATATATATATATATATATATATATATATATATATATATATATATATATATATATATATATATATATATATAGAGAGAGAGAGAGAGAGAGAGAGAGAGAGAGAGAGAGAGGGAGAGAGAGTCTCATCTATATAGGTGTAATGTCATACATTAAAAACCTAATATTGCATGCATTTGTTCCCTTTGGTGACCACAGAGAATCCGCCCCCTTTCCTTTTCCTACCACAAGGAGCTGTTTGTTTGTATAATTCCATTGAGAACAGCTCTGAAGTTTAAAACGCTGTTATCAATAGGGGCGGGGGCGAAAAGTTCCCGATTTTTGTTGCTTGCTGGTGGTTGAAGAGTTTAGCTCAGACGCGCCCCCTGTAATGTTACGCAATTGCTGTAATGTTTTTAAACTAGAGGGCAGTTTTGTGGCGGAAAAGATAATTTACACGCCTCGGTGTATTTAATTGTTTCTTGTAGGCCTACCAAGAGATTTTGCGAGTGAAGGCTGTATGAAGCTTTATCTATTAGTTTTGCTTGAGAGCTCTTCGAGGCATTTTGAATTGTTATCTATCAGTCCAACTTATGCTTTATTATGCTTTATTGTTAATTTCAATCATTTTTACATTAATCGTTTATAATGTATAATATTTACTATACATTAAATAATCTAAATATCTTGATCTATTTATTAATATTTTAGAAAGCAATTTCTTTCATATTTAATGAACTTTCTAGTTAATGCACTGCAAAGAGAGATGCTTTGCTCGAATCAGTTTTTTCTATCACTTGTGTCAGTGCACCTTAGAGGTGCACATATACAGATAGAGAAAGTATACAGAAAGGTGCCCAAAAGGTACAGAAAGTGCTCAAGTTCGAGAAGTACACATAACAATATAGTGTGGAGTTCTTGTGTGCTTCATTGTTGATGGAAAGTTTTCTTCTTTTCTCCACATCAAAGGATTACACCGAAAAATTTACAGAAATAAAAATAAGCTTTTCATTGTTGCATTGTTATGTTCTCAATGATTTTGGATCGTAAATATTGGTTTTAAAGACATTTCTCATCAGAATTGGCATTTTGTAAACTGATCAACACTCAAACTATAATGAAAAAACTTTGACGCTTTGGAACACCCGTGACATCAATAGTCTCGCGGGCTACAGATGTAGCTCATGAAACTTTCAAGCAGAATAACAATGAGTTCCTTTCGATTTTACGTTTGACCACACCCTAAACACGCAGAATGATATTTGATAGAAAGGTATACAGACATGGGCGTCTCTGGCGGGGGGACGGGGGGACGCGTCCCCCCCAATATTTTGAAACACGAAATATTCAATATTTTATTTTAATTTAATTTATTTAGATACTCACTAGTAGTTAGATCATTTCCTTTGATGTCCCCCCCAAATTTTACATGCCAGAGACGCCAATGTATACAGACACCCTTTGAGTTATCATCTCGAATTACTTTGCGGCAAGGAAAATAAAAACGCTGGGCTACAATGGTAGCCCGCGCGCGTATTGGAGGGTTAAAGTACTTAAAAATCGATATAACTGTTTTCATTAAGAATGTTATTTACAGTTGCAATCCATAAGTGATACTTTTCGACTAAACCTTGGGGGGGGGAGGGGGCGCCGAATTGTGTTTGCCCCGGGTGACAGAAGCCCTAGTTGCGGGCCTGGCTGCCACTGAACACAAATGAAGTTATGAGTCTTCAAAGGAACGTCATATCTACTACGTAACACTTCAAATCTTCACTGCATTTATCATTTTTGCTTTGTTATGTTTCGTAAACAAGCCAACAACACCGTGGAGTATAAGTTTGTAAACTTGGCCCTTTAGTACTACTATAATGCTACTTAATATATATGTGGGAAATTTAACTCATGTTCCTTACGCTGATATTTTTCCCTTGCGTAAGAACCGTGGGATGTGATAAGGGCAGCGAGGAGTCCTGATCAAGAATGAATATAAGAAAGAGTAGGGTGAGTCTAACAACTTCTCAAGGGATTCATGGATTGTAAATGAAATATAGGAGTTGATTAGTGTCTGTCTGAGACAGAAGATATCCACGAATGGCAACATTAAAGAAAAAATATATAAAGTTATGCTGGGTTGCGTTCGGAAGGAAGAATTACGTATTGAAAAGTCAAATACCAATTTAAGTATATCATGCCATTTTCAATGAATGTAATCTTCCTTTTTGGACATTTGGATCAGAGACGTGGATACTAACAATATTTAATATTTGTCGCTTCCAGACTATACCGCGAACCGTAAAAAGGTTGTACCTTAGAATTTTCTCACAAATATAGAAAAAGTGCCATATAGATCAGACAGGTATATATATAGCACATATAACATATAGCATAGATAAATATAACACATTACAAATAGTACATCGACTCACTCGTCCGACTCAACCGATTCCCTCACCCTCAGCCACCCCCACCCTAAGCCGCCCTTACCCTCAGTCGACTCCCTTAGCCATCATCACCCTCAGTCGTCGCCCTCACACTCACACTTACTTTCATGTACTAAATAAACAATAAATAAGGGTAAATAAGGTAATAAAAAAGCTCACTGGACATAAGTTCACCGGCAGAAAGCTCACCGGCTGTCTTATATTACCGGGGCGGACAAAAGCTCACCGATAGCAAATATAAGCTCCCTTGAAGGACTTGTAATAAAATTCACCGAATATTGAAATTTAGGTTTTGGCTACTTCCTAAGCGGAAAATGGAGCTACTATCTTATATGACTTATCAGAGGAGTTGCGTTGTATTAAACGTGGACAGACCTTGAGGAACTTCTAACAAAATGCCCTAGATATTAAAATCTAGCATTTGACTACAATTACAAATAGGCATAATAAGTCAGTATAAAGTAGAGCTACTAATGTCGTATAGCAGTTATCAGATATCAGAATAAATTAGGGATGTTGCAAGTTTAACGTGTTAAGCATGGGCGACAGTAGGCCTAATTTTCGCCTTGGAAATTTTGGAACCAAATTTTTCTTATAGGCCGGACAATTTATCACTGCATTAAAATAATTTCATGATTAGGCATTAATACTTACATGGTAGAATTTGCTCACTTAACAGGATTCTTGATTCTGGTTTGTGAATTATTATTTTTTTAAACGAATTCATCATACTCAGATGTATTTAGACCTTGCTTCTTAGTGCTGTCGTCGTGTATCCAGACCAACACTCAAAGAAATCTCTTTCGTATTTACTAACACTAATTTTTTTTCGTTCATAAGTTGTTATTTTGTTCTTAATAAATAAAATAAGAAAGAGATTCATTTGATGAGTATTGGTCTGCAAGTATAATGACCGTTTTAAGACTTGAACTCTGCTACATTCTTAATATTTTATTCTGATGTCTCATAACTCCTATATGACATTAGTCATATAGCCTACTTTCTATTCAAAAGGTAGGCCTACTAGTAATCAAAGCCCAGATTTAAATGCCTGGAGCATTTTAGTACAAGTTCCTCAAAGCCAACCCACGTTTAACACATTAAACCCTGCAACATTCTTATTATTTTAGTCTGATATCTGACAACTGATATATAGCATTACTAGCTCTATTTTCTACTGAATTAGGCCTACTACTAGTCAAAGTCTAGATTATAACACCTCTTCATACCCATCATACGTTTCTCTAAAGGGCTGCCGCGGTGGCTCAGTGGCAGAGCGTTCACCTCTGTTGTTTGGGGTCCCGGGTTCCATCCCAGCTCCCGCCAAGTGAATCTTGTGATGGACAAACACCGTTACGTGGGTTTCCTCGGGGTTCTCCCGTTTCCTCCCACTTTCATCACCGTCTCCTTTAGCCTAAAAGGCATAACCGTTGGACGTAAAACTCAAAGATTTCATTTCATTTCATTTTTTCTGACTTGATATCAGCCATAGTGGGAAAAACAACAAGGAGATACTCTTTCACCAAAATTTCGTTTACCAATATTTCTGTGCTGCAAAATTTCCTGCACCGAAAGTTTCAGCACAGGGGAGGGGGTTGGATTGTTTTCTTCAGTAAAAGAAAGTAGTATTTTTTTTTGTTTGTCCAAATCTGTTTTCAATTTATATTTTAGTATTCAAAATCTACTTCATATTAATATTCAAAGTCTGGTTTTCATTTTTGTCATAATTTCCGTTTGCCATTTTTCCTTTGCTTTTTTAAAAATTTTATCCAGGTTTATTTTCATTTGCAATTCAATTAGTTAACCTATAAATGTATTTAGCTATCATTATTGTACTCTTTATTGCATTAATTATCTTATAATATAATTATATTATTAGTGGTGAGCTTATGTCCGGGCAGCTTTTGTCCGCTTTCGCATTAACAAAGGTGAGCTTATGTCCGGTGAGCTTTTGAGATGGGCTTCACTCAGAAAGGCTTTTTTTTTTTAGAAATCGTGGACGTTTTTTGGGGGGCGGAGGCTTGAAGTTTATACGAATAGGAATTACTAACATTATTTACCAAAAAAAGAAAAAGAAAAGAAAAAGAAGGAAAAAGAAATCCTGCTATTTGGGTGGACTTCAGCCTGAAAGCCCCAAACCCTGTAAATCTGCCAATGATTATGGTTGAGATTATAATCTTGAACACAAAGAGCAACCAAGGGAAATAAATTCACGGAGATTTTTTTTCGTTCCTCATTTGACATTGTTATGGGATATATGGTTAACTATCAGAATGTGGTTCCTGTGCCGGTACCAGAAAATACATAATTTTCTTCAAAATATCGATAATTCATACAAAGTACTGATATCAGTACCAAATTCTAATATCAATATTTGTAGATTGCGTGCAGTTTTGTGCAGGAAATGAAATGTATAAATACTGAAGACAAAACATTGCACAGAAACATTATGTTCGTATGTATAACGTATTTTTTGTATGTGGCGCAAAGTATCCTCACCTATGGGGTTACTTTATACCAAATTTTGTATTTCAAGAAAATTATTACTACTGGCATCCCCTGCCTTCTAATTTTAGGTAAATTTCCTATTTAGGTAGATGCTGGAATAGATTTATTGTTGGAAAATAAATTACGAATGTTGGCAGATCCAGAAAAAAATAGTTTGAGATGGGTTTTACTCAGAAAGGCTTCGTTTTTTTTTTTTTTTAAGAGAAGAAATCGCTTGACTTTTGGGGGGGGGCTTGAAGCTTATGCGCATAGGAATTACTAACATTATTTTTTAAATGAAAGAAATCCTGCAATTTGGGTGGGCTTCAGCGTGAAAGCTCCAAACCCCGTAAATCTTCCAGTGATTACGGTTGAGATTATATTCTTGGACACAAAGAACAACCAAGGTAAATAAGTTCACAGGACGTTCCTCAGTTGACATTTTGTGGGATATATGGTAAACTATCAGAATTTGGTTCCTGTGTCGGTACCAGAAAATACATATTTTTCTTTACAAATAATCGATAATTCATACAAAGTACTTCCATAATTCTAATATCAATATTTGTAGATTGCGTGCAGTTTTGTGTAGGAAGAAGTGAAATACTGAAAGGAAAACATTGCACAGAAACAATATGTTTGCATGTTTAACTTTTTTTTTTTTTTTTTTGTATGTGGTGCAAAGTATCCTCACCTATCGGTTTACTTTGCACCAAAGTTTATATTCCAATAATCACGGTCATACTGAATGTTTACTAATGCACTTGCACTAATGTTTTCCTTTTATATCTAGCTATTATACGTATGTTTAAAATACAATGTTCTAAATCATTACGTTTATAAGCTGCATGTGATTTTCCTTAAAATTCCTTACATCTGGTGCAAAGTAACCACTCACGAAGCAGTACGCATTTCTTAGAAAAGCCGTTTGAATGAACATTCACTTTACGGTACCCGAAGAAAAGCTTTTATCTGTATCTATAACGCCTACAGGTAATATATGACTGGAACCCGGGACGGGCTTCTCGGAGGGCGGCAGTGAAACATTTCTCCGATTGTCTGAAGCTGACGCAAAATATTGTCGCCAGTGGGGAGGGGCGAATAACCTGGGGAGGGGCGAATAACCCTTCGTACTGTAATGACGCAGAAATTTCTTTGAATTTAATGCAGGTGTCTTCTGTGATGCGTAAAAATAATAACTTCTAGACACAAAAGTGACATTTGTATTCAAACTTTAAAAAGTGGGTCAAAAATTTTTCCACATAAGAAATATGTACCACATAGACCTATTGCAAAGGGTATTCTTGCTGGAATTTTTAACGAAATTCACTAAACTAATTTCGTGCAAATAACTAACTCATTTCCTTATATAAATCTTATACATCTACGAAATCGAAAGATGTAAAGGAATCTATTCAAATTTTATCTGAACATATTCATGGTAATATTAAGCGTGGGTTAGCCAATGATTTCAGTAAATAGTAGTAGGTATTATTTTGGAGGTGGGGATGACTACGAATTTTCACTCATCGGTTTTTAACTTAGAAATCGGTAAGCGCACTCAAAACTATGGAACTCATATTTTTCTTTCCAATTGCAGCCTCTTTACTACATGGTGGTGTATCAGAGCGGAATAAGTGTGTTAATTCTTCCTTTATATTTCCTGAGCTCCTAATGATACTCACGTCGGTGTTTCTTCCAGATACACTTCGCGGATGGGGTTGGGACAAAGTCCCCGGAACTAAGATAAATTATAAATTGCGAACATCTGTATCTATAACGTTGTTGTGAACGTTGTTTTAGGAAATAGTGTGCCAGTGCAGCCCTTAACATTTTGATGTCGCCCCCTCAAAATTTTCTTGAAGAAAGACTGATCCTACTAAAATAGGATATTTGTAAGTACTCATTCTCAATGTTGAGCTCCTCCGTGGCTAAGCGGTTAGCATACGCACCTTTGGCGTGGGAGACCCGGGTTCGATTCCCGGCGGGAGCTCATGTGGTTCGGATTCCACGTTAATCAGTAGGTCCACGTCTCATATAGCCTCGCTGCTGAACGGGACGTTAAACTCAAAATCAACTCAACTCATTCTCACTGTCATGTACATTCACAGATAAATTAGATAATTTCCATTTGCACACTCACTTTTATCCAAAATTTTGAATTGTTTTACTCCTCGAAGTTAATTTGCTTACGGCAGATAAAGCTTTGAGATTCCTAATCAACACCAGGCTGAAAATTAGGTGTTTTTTAAAAAAATATTTCTCATCACATGAGGGGAAATCTCAAAGAAGGCAAATCTCATAACTGTTTTACCTTTTAATTTGCAGCCTCTATTATATTTCCTACGTGCGAGAAATGTTTCATCTACTTCCACAATTGTTCGGAATTTTCCTATTTGGATATTTTTAAAAAGCCATTTTTAAAAAGAGCAATTTCTTGACTTGGACTCTTGGAGAAAGGGGACGGAGTGTTCTAGAACTTTGCTGCTTTTAGTTTCGTGCTATACCTAGGTAGAGCCATGTAATTATTACACTGTGATAAAATAATGAATTCAGCCCTTTTTGTTCTAATTTGGTACTATTTTTCAGCCCATTCCAGACCTAGTACTGTGGCAACACTTTTCTCGTGTGAATGTTTTGATTTCTCGTGGCTACAGCAGATCGATGTGGTGATCCACAATTTATTTCGTCTCTTTTTTCCTTTGTTCTTTTATCGTCTATTATATTGTTTACAGGCTTATCAGTTAGCTTGCGAGAAAGTGTTGTAGTCGAAGATTGAAATACAGGTAGAAATGATATTAAACAATAAATAAAATAATTATAATTGAAACAAATTTTTGCGTTGTATTCAGAAAACTAAGGGCTCTTTACTAAATTGCGGTTCTGAAATTAAAATATCGCAATCATTCGTTAATACATACCGTACCGTGCATGTTGGTTCTCAGTCTTCGTACAACTTGGAATCGTTTAACATGAGTTTTACGGGAAGAAAAAGGGACATCATTTCGAGTAAACCGAAGAAACTAATTTTATACGTTTCGAATAAACTTGGGTTCAGGATAAATTTGGCTCCAACTTAGGGCTTTTTAAAAATATTTTGATATGGGTCGTTCAGAGCACAAGGATCCAAGTCCATTTTCAAAAAGGTTCATTTTTACTCAGCAAACATAGTATCTTCGTAGCGAAGAGTCCGAAATAAATGAACCAAAAGCCACGTGAAAAGCTGTAGTGTGGGCTAGAGTTTCATAGGACAACCGGTAGACAAAGGCGTTTCTAGAACGGGGGAACAGGAGGACTAATTTCCTTCTCCCTGCTCATAAATTTAAGATATTGGGTACGCTGCAGATTGAGAATGATTAATAAGTCCAGTTCCAAATGTCATAGTCAATTATGCATAATTACATTAAATAAATGCAGGGTGTGTCAAAAAGAATACACCGACGGAAAACGTCATATATTCGCAACCAAGAATCCGAAAAGACTAGGTGTCAAGGTGGAATCTAGAGCTTTTATATGACTACAGCTAGAGAGGGACGTCCGTTTAGAGGTCATCCGCCCTCCTAACGCCTACCCTGAATTTCAAATTGTGGGAAGTAATGCAGATTTAGAAACCTTTTGCTGAGCAAAGTCCAACAGAACAAAATTAAAGTCCTTACATGGAATAAATACGGAGTTTGATCACTTAAAATCCATTTCCATTGACTGCAAGGGGGTATAGGCTTATATTACTCTTTTGTATTTTTTTTTTCTTTTTGAGCCAAGGATTCCAAAGGAGGCTCTACTTACGAGTTTCGGGCCTGCTTAAAATTCTGGAAATTGTGGCTAAGCAACTTTCCAGTTTTGATCATCTATATTTCCTCCGTATTTATTCGGTGTAAGGATTTCAAACTTGTTCTGTTGGACTTTGCTTATCTAAAAGTTTCTAAATCTGCCTTACTACCCCCAAACTCTGAAGTTGAGAGTGGAGGTGGTCGCGGCTGCCCTCCTGCCCCCACTGGCGCCCCTGTCTAGCGGCCGTCATATGGAACTAGCTCACGTCCTTTCACGTGGTTTCAGTTTCATTTATTTCGTACTTTTGACTGCTAAGATATTACATTTTGAAATAGCGTTCATTTGCTGAGCAAAACTGAACATTATTGAAACTAGACTTGGATTCATTGTGCTCTGAATGTCCCAAATATTGTTTTTCTTCAATACAATTATTGATTTAAACAACAACCAATATACAGAATTGCAGAAAATATTCTAAAGTTAGCACAACATGAAGTGTGCTTGAAGCATCACTTTTCGAAAATGTATTATTTTAAAATAATTTTATTACCATCAATATTCCGAAATAGCAATCAAAGCTTTGCAACTACAATTTCACCCGGCTCCAGGTAATCAATTGAGTAAAAATTATGTACATGTGTGCAAAATTTTAATAATAATACAATTATTTCAACCAAACACCGTAAAAAATGTCATATTAAATCCAATGGTCATTCGAAAGTCCATTGCAAACCACTGGTGTTACACAAATTAAATTAGGTTATGAAAAAATCAAAGGTGCGTTATCAGTTATAGCTTACGGAAATACAAATTCAGCATTTTGAATCCGAAACGGACACTCAAAAGTCATTTCCAAACCCGCTGATGCTACAAAAACGAAATTTGATATGTTAAGGTGCATTATCAGTGTACTACGAAAATATTTAATCTTTTGTCGATAATCATCTTGAACAACAAGTGGCCAATAAAAATTCATTAAAAGAACTATATAAAAGCCAGTTTTAGTCAAACGATTTTATTTCTGTTACCAATGTTGCATTAATCAGTATATACAGAATGAATCTGGTTGAGAGTAAAGAGTAAAAAGTATTAAGAAATAAGTTATTACACGATTTTGAAATATGTTTTAAACTGTTCAAAATGTGTAAAACATGTTTTTTTTTCGTTCTTGTTTTAAAACACCTATAAAACATTTTGCACATCTTTTTCATGTTTTAAACATATGTTTTGTTACTTTTTTTTTAAAAAAAAATATTTTTATCAACCCTGATGCCTACTACACAAAACTCGATAAATTTACTGGTATCTCCTTTTTTGTACTGAAAAATACTATTTTCGAGCATCTATCTCGGAGAGCAGAAACATATTATATTTAAGTTTTATCATTGAATGCCACAGCAGTAGATAGAAATACTCTTTCCAAATTGGATGCTTTGGCCCGGTAAGGGGTGTCACTTCAAACGATTGTCTTCATCATCGAAACTTATAGTTTAATCTGGAGTAGAAACTTATTTTAGGATCTAGTCTCCATGATTTCTACCCGAAATACGAAGATGATTATGTAGAAAATTATTGAGTTTTAATAAGTCCTTCTTCTTCATTTGCGTATTAAGTTTATCTCATTTCTTCTTTCTTATAACATTTCAATGTATTTTTGTCTTCAAAGAAAAGTAAAAACATCAAACTTAAATGTTTAATAATAATCAATTCATAAGAACTAGCAATGCCTTTAAATAATATAAACTTATCTCCAAACGAAATTCTTTTTCTTTGTACAGAAGAAGTGATGTGATCACCAGTGGGAAGTCATCTGATTTAAATTCCAAATTAATATAGAGTTTCACCTTTCATAAACCTCGTTAAACTTAATCAATCAACTTAGCTTTATTAAGCTGAACGATCGTAATTTATGCATCCACTGTAAACGTTTATTTACAGATAATTCTCTTGAAAATGATTTGAATTATATTGACCAAATTTAGCGCGATCATAGTGATCGTTCATGTGGTTTCAAAATTAATTGGATACAAGTCCCATTTAAGGGGTGTATGTCAATTTGATGCGTTGTCGCCATTATTATTTAACTTTGTGCTGGAATACGCCATAAGGAAAATCAAAGATAGCAACCAGGGCCTAGAGTTGAACGGCATTCACCAGGTTATGGCATATGCTGATGATGTAAATTTAATAGGGGATGATAGGAGAACAGTAGAAATAAATGCAGAGATCTTATTAAACGCTTGCAGGGACATGGGTTTATAAGTAAATGCAGAGAAAACTAAATACATGGAAGTGCGTCGGGACCGTAATACGGCAAATTGTGGAGGCGTTAAAATATTAAATAATACTTTTGATAAAGTGGATACTTTCAAATATTTAGGATCAATATTAACAGACGAAAATCATATTCACGAAGAAATTAAATGTCGACTAAAAGCAGGGAATTCGTGTTACTATTCGGTTCAAAATCTCTTGTCGTCGCGAATTCTGTCGAGGAATTTGAAGCTTAAAGTATATAAAACGATAATCATGCCTGTTGTTCTGTATGGTTGTGAACCATGGTCGCTTACTCTGAGGGAAGAACATAGAATGAAAGTATTTGAGAACAGGATCCTGAGAAGAATATTCGGACCCAACAGGAACGAGAATGGGGAATGGCGGAAGCTTCATAACGAGGAACTACATAGTTTATACGGTTTACCCAACATTGTTAGGGTCGTCAAATCTAGGAGGCTTAGGTGGGCAGGTCATGTGCTAGAATGGAAGAAAGTAGAAACGCTTTCAAAGTCTTAACTGGTAGACCCATAGGAAAACGACCATTAGGAAGACCTAGGCGCAGATGGGAGGACAATATTAAGATGGATCTCGCAGAGATAGGAATACAAAGTAGAAACTGGATGCAATTAGCTAAGGATAGAAGTCAGTGGAGAGCTTTTGTGAACGCGACACTGAACCTCCGGGTTCCATAGGCCATAGAGTTAGTTAGTTAGTTAGTTTTATGTCAATTTGACACCGAATAATTTGCACCAAATTTCCTTATACCGGAAAATGTGCCACCTCCATTCTGAACAATTTGCCGAATTTAGGTAATTTTGCCACCAAAATATTAGCATGTAGGTAATTTCATTACCGGAAATTTTTACACAGTAATTTCATCATCGATAAATTTATCACCATAGGCACGTATTACTATATATAGGCACGTTTTAAATAGAGAATGGAAGAAAATAGCCACTGAAATGGGAATGTCAGATAAGTTATTTATTTGAAAATTATACTGTAGCTTAGTATTATACTTACAAGGCAGTGGCGGTCGCAGGGAGGGAGCTTTCGGACTGAAATCCATAAATTGTAGAAGTTTTAAAGAAAAAAAAAACAAGCTACTGTTAATCATATCTATGCTTTAAAACTCCACGCCCCCTCCCCAAATTCCGAGGTTAATAAAAGGAGTTTCTTCTAAATTCGTTATTGATATAAGGTAAAGAAATACATGTAAAGACAGGCACATATCCATAGGGAGGAAACGTCGAATAATGGAATTGCAGTGCCGAAACTTCATTTGCTGCAGTTAATACCCCCTCCACCTCGAAACCTGAACATATACTTGATTTATTTATTAAATTTTACTGGGAAACGATTTCTATCCTGAGTGCTGAAAGAGGGCATTTTCTTCACAGAAAATTGAATAAAAGGTAAAAATCTTTGATTTAGAATATTGATAGAGATGAACAAGAGATGATACTCAAATATTTTTGCGAAAGAAGAGACGAGACTTTAGCATTTTTCATGTCTCGCGTCCCTCTCTATTTATAAACTGTTTGGTCCTTTCAATTTCAAAATGTGGTTTCGCAGTGATTTTTAAGCACTCACGGAATAATTTCACATGTGTCACAGCAATGTTCCTTCTTAAACTGAGAACGTAACAGCGAGGGTGCAACCTCTTCGCTATGTGCGCACTTCATCCATCGCGACATAAACATCGAGGTAGCGACCGCGACCTAAACCTCGACTTCGATCGCGAGATATCTTCGGCATGTCCCTACCCTTAGACCATCCATGGGAAATTGTTCCACCAACTAACGTATAACATAATAGTAACAAATTTTGAGCGAGGCATGTAATTTCAGTAATTTCTGTTAATATTCGGCACGAGACCAAGACTTTCCAGATTGAGCTTGGTCTTGTCTTAGCATGTCTCGAAATTAGTGATGAGCAAATGCAAGACCAAGACCAAGACCCAGGTGGTCTTGGTCTTGGTGTTGCACACCCCGTCTTGGTCTTGGTCTTGCATTCGAACTCTCGGTCTTGATCTTGGTCTTGATCTTGCACACCCAGTCTTGGTCTTGCTCTTGCTGGTCTTGCTTTTGAGACAACTTATGCTCTTCATAGGTAAATTTTACTCTGGATATAAGGGGCAATACATTCTACAATGCGCCAATAGTAACGGAAATACAATGTATGTTTCTAATTGTAATATAGTTTACCTTCTTGTAAGTATGATGAAAGTGTATGTACAACATAGGCGATTGCCTTCTTTTTTTAATGTGTGCCCACAGCACAAACTTTGTATTTTTTAAATATATTTAACAGATCCAATACTCTACTGGTTCCCAAACTGGGCAAGCTACCTTGAGACGCATGAAAGAAAATCAAGACGGCACAGATTACTGAAATACCATGAATTGCAAAATTATTTTTACACTCTAATGGCATCAGATTTTTTTTTTCAACCACGATTAGTCTCTCTTTGTATTCAACAAAGTCCCAATTAAATATTGAGATATTGCTTTACTGATTCCAATATGCACTCTAAAGGGCAGAAACATGGACATTACGCAAAAGCGATTAAAAACATTGTAGGCTTTCGAAACGTGGGCATGGAGGAAAAGGGAGAGAATCATCTGGGTTGAAGGGAGAATGAATGAGAAGGTGTTAGAAATAGTAACAGTAGGTGAGAAAAGAAGAATTTTAGATGTAATTAAGAGGAGGGAGAGGAACTGGTAGGGACATTGGCTGAGGAGGAACGTGCTATGAGGAAAGTGCTAGAGGAGGAAAGAGAAGGAGGGGGCAAAGGAGACTGTAGTTGAAGGAAGGTATTAAAACAAAATTGCTACATCAAAGTGAAGAGACTAGCTGAGAATCGTTGTACATCTAAGCTTCTCAGTTGCAGCAAGGACCTGATAAATAATGACAGAATAGCTATGATGATGGTGGCGGTGATATGTTTACCAATATTGGCCAAAAAGAGAGAAAAAAATAAAAAAAATAAAAATTATAATTAAACTCCTTAATATTTTAGAATAGTTTGAGTGAAAACTGAAAATGACTCAACTGTCTACGCCTTTTAAGTAAACTCAATTTATATAGGGTGCGGCAGCCTTCATAGCGTAATTTGACTTGCGTAGTACAATCACGTACTGCATGAATGCGCGCCAGCTCGTGCCGCATTCGTGTACTAATAGTGTGACAGTGATATGGAGCGGTGGAGTGCACAGCATCGTGCCTTTGCTGTTGAAAGTTATTTCAAGAATAACGACTCTGTTATTGCTACCCAGCGTCTATTTCGGCAACATTTCAACTTGGGACGTCCTGGGAAAGTTCCAGATGGACAGACCATTGTGAGGTGGGTACGTGCATTTCGAACAGCAGGTTCTGTTTGCAATGGCAAATCGGGAAGAAGTGAAAGAACTGTGCGGATACCAGAAGCCGAGACCATTGTGAGGTGGGTACGTGCATTTCGAACAACAGGTTCTGTTTGCAATGGCAAATCGGGAAGAAGTGAAAGAACTGTGCGGATACCAGAAGCCGAGGAAAATGTTCGTGCTGCAATATTTCGTAGCCCAAAAACATCTGCTCGTCGTCATTAGCAACGCTCATTCAGGAGAATATTGCACGAAAGTCTCCATTTTCACCCATATAAGCTGCAGATTGTTCAGGAAATTAGGCCTCGCGATTGGGTTTCACGAGAAACATTCTGCTTAACCATGCGTGATCTCCTTCGCCAAAATGCACAAATGTTGCACACCATCCTGATGACAAATGAAGCTCACTTCGAGTTATGTGGTTCAGTGAATAAACAGAATATGCGTTATTGGATTGACGTAAACCCGCATGAAGTGCACATCAAGTCCTTGCACAGTTCTCGTGTCACAGTGTGGTGTGGAGTTGCTTCCTTTGGGATTATTGGCCCTTACTTCCTTGAGGATAACTGCGGTGTTGCTGTAACTGTCACCAGTGAACGCTACCTAAAGATGCTGAAAGACTTCGTTCATCCCCAATTAGGTGTGGTCGATGTGGATGTGGAACAATTATCGTATCAACAAGACAGAGCGACCTCACATGCACCCAGAATTTGCATGGATTTCTTGCGACAGACATTTCCAGGTAGAGTAATTTCCTTTTTGGTGACATTTCCTGGCCGCCTCGCTCACCTGATCTTTCACGTGCAGACTTTTTCCTTTGGGGCTACCTGAAGCAAGAAGTTTTCCAAACACGTTGTATCACCATTCCTGAGTTGAAGGATCGCATCAGAACTGCCGTCAGCAATGTCCCAGGGAATACGTTCCGCCGAGTTATGGAAAGCTTCCAACACAGCCTGGATGAATGTGTTGTGTAGAGACATTTGACAGGAGTCATATTCAAAAAGTTATCCACGCAATGGACAATGACTTACACATTAGTAAATGGCATACCTTTAACTATTAATTGACATAAAAGGTAATAAATAAATTTCAGTTACTGCCTGATGCTGTGTTTTTAATATCCTACTATGAACGCTGCAGCACCCTTTATAAATACTTTTGACCAGTGGCGTATATAGGTGGGCTATCGGGCTCAAGCCCCCCCAAAATAAGTTTATTATATGCGCAATTTCATTTAAAATTTTGTAGGAACTCAAAAGGAAAAATATAAGTACTTATTCTTGTGTTGTGCATAGGCCCTCGGAACAAAATCCTAAATACGCCACTGCTTTTGACCTATATTAAAAATCCAAAATAACGGCATCAAACTCCAAGTTATTTGAAATAACTGTACAAAATCACTCTTACTTATGAATATGGATTAGTTATTATTGTATAATGTTATATCGTTCAATCCTCGATGTGCAGTATACCAAAGGAAGCTAAAAGTTATACTGATAAACAATTAGGGTCTATTTAATGTATAAGCATCCACCCATGAAATGAAACTTACGGTCATATGCAGTAAGTTTTTTTAATGTCATGAAAATTTTATTTCGATATTAATTTTATGAGCACACATTAAAAATTTCCAACGGGTGCTTGAGCCTCGGAGCTAAGGCTATATATCTATGTAGTCGGCACTTTTGGTGTACGGAATTACCCTGTTCAATATTACATTTCTCTGGAAGGACACCACTAATATGTTTTAAATGAAATGAAATATCTAGTTTAATGTCCCACGTTTATGCACCGAGGCTAAGGGAGACGGCGATGATGAGAAATGAATGAAATGGTGGAATGAAGAAAATAGAGGGAAACGGGAAAACCCCGAGAATTAAAATCCAAGATGTTAAACATCAATGCTTTTGTTTCGAAGCTAACTGATCAGTGCTGAATAAGAAATACTTTTTCAGTTTCGCATTCAGTTCCTTACTGAACGTTTGTGGCATTTCATCAGCGGACTGCTTGAAGCAAAGCAACTGAAGGGTGAAAATCAAATCCCTCTTTTGCTATATTCATCTCAGGACGAGCCGACAAACTTTACTAGCTCGAAGGTCAAAAGTTTAAATTTACTCCAGATAACACACACATGTAGAATAGTGTCAGATTTCCCGATAAGCAATTATCATTGTTTAAAATGCAGGAATGCATCATAATCCAGCACCAATGACTCATTTCTTTGTGTGTGACAAGCTTTGATTACAATGACACCTGTGTAGCTTGAAATAACTAGAGAAAACGCGAACAACCGATTCAGAAAACGACATATTATAGCTATGCTACAGGGGTAGATCTACTCACAGGATTGCATAAATTACTGGGAACATATTCACTAAACTGACATTTTTACTGAAGCCAAGAAATTCAAGTGAAAGATGTAATGATTTTCCCCCTTTTGATATTCTATTTAAAAAAATCAAGTAGTACCGGTACTTGTGCAAGACTCTTGCGCCAGAGTCTTGGTCTTGGTCTTGGTCTTGCACCCCTTGGTCTTGGTCTTGATGTTGCATGCAAGATTCTTGCACAAACTGCATGACCAAGACTCTTGCGCTCATCACTACTCGAAATACAATATACAACTATCTGTATCGTTCACGGTTTTGTTTCGGACTCTCGACTAAGGCTCGATATGTTGAATCTCGGTCTCGTTTCGATTTACTAAAGTCTGTCTCGAACTCGGTGCCGTCTCGAAATTTCAAGACGAGAAACAAGATACTTGGAGTAGTGTCGCTCTCGGTATCATCCCTAGAGTATGTTGTGTGTATGTTCAAGCATAATTCTGGAACGCTAGGAGCAATTTCAATCGAGTTTCATACACATATGACATACGATCAGAAAAGAATATTGTAGGGATAAGACATCTCCAGTCCCCATAGCGGCGGACAGGAGTGACATGTAAAAATAATCGAGAACGACCTATATTTATGTCGAATCCACATTTTTAAGTCTCTAAGCTGATTGGTGAGAACCCAGATGACATTCAAGGTCAAGTTTAGTCTAATAGAACAATAGATCTTCGTACAACCTTATGATAACTTTTACAGATAAAATAGAACTATTGAACCTACCAGAAAATTTTGAAAACAAATAAATTTTTCTTCAAATATACATTTCGAATATTTTGAATAAACCTCTTATTCTTCCGTGTATACAGTTCAAAGACTAAACCATATTCGATTTGCTCATTAAACAAAAAGTATAAAAAAATCAAATTTCTTAATTTAACGTCCCACCATTATGGTCTTTCGGTTGAATGAGATAAATGGTTAATTAAAGTGAATGATGATGAAAAATTAAACTTTCTACTCTCCTACCGGGAATCAAACCTGGAAACACGTACAATAAAGGAAATACGCGCCAGCCACTACCCCAGCAGATTGGACTGCTTACTGCAATTGTTCGGAGCATCCCTTTGAGTACCAAGGTTATATGATACGGCGACCTTCAATTTAAGGTAGAGTCGTAAGCAACGTAATACAATCAAATTTCAAGGCTCTTCTCATCAGGACTTGAACCCTGGACACGGTGTAAGGAAGACGCATATGGATGATTGTAAATATTTTGCCGTAATTTAAAAGTAAATTATGAGTATTCATGTAGTTTTTGGCCAAGAAGAAAAGAAAGGTTGTATGTTGTATGCTGTTGTAGGTTTATTCATTGTTTATAGCAGTTTCAAATTCTAATATATATATATATATATATATGTATATATGTATATATATATCTTCCACTGAACTTTAGCTACATACATTAATTCATACTATCCTTCGATATGGACAAGAAAACCATGTGTAAAAATGCTGCTGCTCTGTGACAATAGATAGCAATTTCCAAGAATTGTCTCACTTCGTTCCATGCAGTGTTCCTTCAACCGTAAAATACAAGAATCATTTGATCTCTTCATCTTTAGAAACGATTGGAGAATTTTGGAAATGTTACGTCTAATTTAGAGCTTAGAAAGTGTCAAGCTCGTTTGAACCCGCGAAAGTCAAGTGAGATCGAGCCACGAAATACATATTGTCAACTGAATGCCAAAACCGAAAATGTGCTACATTTGACTTTGAGTTACAAGCATTTTAATATCCAACTTACCCCGAAAAAACAGTATATGGACTTAGAATATATGTTTTAGGAATTGACAATAACTTCTAATTAATATACTCATATTTCACAAATGTAACTTTGATATGGGAATCTGTGTGCCCCAAATAACATGAAACTGCACTTAAGTGAAAATAGCAAAATTTGCACATCCGCGGTTTAGGCATTGAAACGAATAATGATAACTAAATCTTAATATAAAGTTAGTCTATTTTCAATGTAAATACTACCAACTTTCAAGAAAATAAATTTAAGTTAATTTACAGAAGTGTCACTACATTTGTAGAACAGTAACATACGGAAAGGCTACGACAGGGAAAATGACACTACCATGACTGGTCGCATACCAATTTTAGAAGTTTCCGTTATCATCGTTAATATCTAGTTATAATCCATTAATAGAATCTTCTGTCTGTGTCCATATGTTATATCGCGTACGTCGGGATACCAATCTCTTCCAAAATAATAAATTAATGAACTTACTACTTTTCATTCATTGTATAACTTTCTGCAATATGAAACATGAGCCTTCACGTTAAAGTAGAATCTGAACCACATGAGCTCCCAACGTCAAATCGATCCTGGGTCTCCTGCGCCAAAGACACGTAAGCAAACCCTTTCCTGCATTTCCGTTCCAACTCTCCATCCATGAACTTGAATCATAACTTATGACAATCTATGTTCTGACCAAATTTGGTAGTAATTCCTCAAGGAGTTCTTGAATTATTTCTTTCGAACTGACAAACACACAGAGTAAATATGAAATGATGGTAAACCAAGCTCCTTAAATACGAAATGAAATTTGTTAGTTTAACGTTAAACGGCTATGCCCTTTAGCCTAAAGGAGATGGGCAACTACGGCAAATGAATAATGGTAAAATTAAGTCCTTGTGTTCTCTCGCCGAGAGTTGAACCTGAGACCCTGTGCACCACTGATGCACACGCTAACCACTAGACTAGCGATGAGGAGGGTTAGAAAATAAATAGCAGTAGTTTGAGTTGTATTAGTTAAAGTTAAACTAACCGTTAATTTTATTTTTATATGGGAGTGGCAAAACATGATATGTACTGTACATTTAAACAGGCAACCAAATTTCAAACTTATGAATTGAATTTAAATACTTTAAGTTCAGTGGTGAAAATTATATATATATATATATATATATATATATATATATATATATATATATATATATATATATATATATATATATATAAACAGGTTGTCCAATATACAATGCAACCCGGAGTTTGGGATAGTAGAACTTTTGCACCTGAAGCGATATACAAATAATGATTATACCAAAATGAAGCTTTGTTCATGCACATATTTTTAAACTAGGAAGCAACGATGGAAGTGCACTAGGAACCACACAGTGTTACCAGATGTAGCTGAAGGTGTAAATCAACTTTTTTTTTTTTGCAAAACATGTAAATTGACTCATAACTCATACCTATGAATGTTTTGTCGTTAATTTTCAATTTGTTTAGTTAAATTAGCTTGGAAACAACCGAGCAGAAAAGATAATTTTTCATTTCCACCGATAACTAATCGTATGAGGCCTCTGTAAGGGGGAACTAGGGAAATGTAGTTTTCATAAATTAACACTCTGAATTCGCAAGATTGCTGATGTTTGAGTGCATCAAAAGGTGTCTTAAGGACGTCTCTACATTATGAAATACCTGAAAAGAACGAAAAAGAAACTTTGAAATTACCATGATATAAATTTTACTTACATGCACCCTGCAACACTGCTATTCATTTCTGTGGGGCTACTTAAAGCAAAGTATACGAGAACAATTCTCGAACTATACAAGACCTGGAAACGAACATTACTTCTACTCTTCGTAAAGTTGCTGCCAACATGGTAAAACGTGTGAACCAGTGTTTGAATCAAAACAGGGGGTACTTTCAGCATCTGCTAAAGAACTGATATCTCATTGCGCGGTAGTAGCAGTATTGTCGGATGCATGAAAGTAAAAGTTTTATCATGGTAATTTCAAAGTTTCTTTTTCATTCTTTTTAGGAACTGCATAAGGTCCTAAAAAGAATGCACTGAAACATCAGCTATGTTGCCAATTCAGACTGTTATTTTATGAAAACTACGATGTTCCTAGTTCCTCCTTACAGAGGCCCCATCCGATTAGTTATCGGTGGAAGTAAAAAAATCTCTTTTTCTGCTCTATAGTTTCTAAACTACTCCAACTAAACAAAATGAAAATTAACGACAGAACATCCATACGTATGAGTTATGAGTCAATTTTCATGTTTTGCAAAAAAGTTGATTTACATCTTCGGCTACATCTTGTAACACTGTGTGGTTCCTAGTGTACTTCAATCGTCGCTTCCTAGTTTAAAAGATATGTGCATGAACAAAGCTTTATTTTGGTATTACCATTATTTGTGTATCGCTTCAGGTTCAAAAGTTCTACTATCCCAAGCTTCGGGTTGCATTGTATGGACACTCTGTATATATATATATATATATACATATATATATATATATATATATATATATATATATATATATATATATATATATATATATATATATATATATATATATATATATATATATACGTATATATATATATATATATATATATATATATATATATATGTATATATATATATATATATAGGGGTAAACGTGCTGGGGTTTCCATCCCCCACTTCTAAAAAATTAAAATGGGTAGAGATTGGTAGGAGGACAGCGTGACGTCATGCCGCTACGTACTGTCCCCCTACCTTTTCAGACAAAAAGAGTGTGTTCTCCGCATGAGTAAGAAACTATCCCAAGAAACAGTGTGTGATTCTAACGACTGTAAAAATGTTTATAACCTGTTTTAAGTCAGATATAAGTTAAATGCTATGTTTCTGTTTTGTTACATAAAATACGCTGTTATCTTTTCTATCTATATGACCACCCGAAAAAATCCTAGAGTGTGGGGAAAGTGAAAATGTTCTTTAGGGAGGTAACAGTTTTTGTCACAGGAAATATCCCTTTCACCTTCCCCTTCAATTCGTACACCGGATCAGCCGATGTTTTATGACCTAACTACGTCACTCTGTGCCAACCAGGTTGCTACTCTATTTGAAGTTCACAAGAAAGTGCTATTTCAATCATTTTCCAAAGAAATAACTTTCAAACATATTTCAGGAATTCATTCTGGTGATGGGGATTTTTGCTAACCCTCACTCACCCTCACCCTCAATCAATTCCTTCACCCTCACCCTCCGTCACCCTCAATCGGCTCCCTCACCCTCAGCCACCCTCACCCTCAGCCACCCTCACCCTCAGCCATCCTCACACTCAATCGACACCCTCACCCTCACCTTCAATCGACACCCTCACCCTCAGTCACCCTCACCCTCAATCGACTCCCTCACCCTCAATCGACAACTCAATTTACCTTTACGCAAGGAATATGCAGATTACCTTTTTCATTTCTTTAGCGCCTAAGTACTTTATTTTAGTTGTGTGAGGGCATGTTCGTTAATAATTCGTTAATGTGAGTAATTTTATACATTTTACTTTCATAATGATTTAGGAACTCTTCGCTCATTTGTCAACTTTTTTTTTTCACGAAATGACCCAGAACTCATCACGAGGAAGTGGTTCGAGTTTCATCCACATCCTACTCAACTCTCCTACCAATTAGGGTGAGCTAAATTATGTTGAAACACCGTGTGCGTGGGTCTTCTCAGGGTTCTCCCGTTTCCTCCCACTTTCTTCATTCCACCATTTCATTCCTCTCTCATTATCACCGTCTCCTTTAGCCTAACCGGCATAATCGTGGGACGTGAAACTCACAAATTTCATTTCATTTCATTTCAAATTATGTTGATTTAGTCAAAACTGTTATCTTAAATTCAGATTTTTAAATTAAATTTTGGCATTGTGAGTCTTGAGAGCAAAGTTTCTCTAATGTAGCTATCTCTGGTTTCTAGTCCACACACTTTTCCTATAATCTCCGTAACAATTTGATACCTTTCGACTTCCTTATCTTTATCTTTACAAGGAATATACAGATTTGTTTTGTTTTTACTTCTATAGCGTTTAAATACTTTATTTTAGTTGTGTGAAGGCATGTTTGTTAACAATTCATAATGATTTATTAGCTCTTGGCTCATTTGTCAATGTTTCATTTTTTTTCATGAAATGGCCCAGAACTTATCTCGAGGAAGTGGCTACAATTCGAGTTCAACCCACATCCTACTCAACCCTCCTACCAATTACGGTGTGCTAAATTAGGTTGACTTAGTCACGGACGATGTCTTAAATTCAGATTTTTAATCGCATTTTTTTCATTGTGAGTCTTGAGAGCAAATTTGCTCTAATGTTGCCGTCTCTGTTTTCTTGTCCTTACACTTTTCTTGCAGACTATGTGACAAGTTTGACACATCTTTCAACTTCCTGAGTATGACCTGGAAAATGGAAGACATCAAACTCGTGGAAGACATCTGTCAGCGTGTGTGTGTGTGTGTGATGACAGCTTCCCTTGATGACAGCTTTCACTCTCGCAGGCATACTTTCAATCAGGTACTGGAAGATTTCTTGGGGAATGGCAGCCCATTCTTCACGGAGTGCTGAACTGAGGGGAGGTATTCTATAGGATTCAAATCAGGACTCTGTGCAGGCCAGTCCATTACAGGGATATTATGGTCGTGTAACCACTCCGACACAGGCTGTGCAGTATGAACAGGTGCTCGATCGTGTTGAAAGATGCAATCGCCATCCCCAAATTGCTCTTCAACAGTGGGAAAGAAGAAGGTGCTTAAAACATCAATGTAGGCCTGCGCTGAGAGGATGCCACGTAAAACAAGGGGTGCAAGCCCCCTTAAAGAAAAACACGAATACACCATAACACCACCACCTACAAATTTCACTGTTGCCACTACACACGCTGACAGATGACGTTCATCGGGCATTGGCCATACCCACACTCTGCCATCGGATCGCCACATTGTGTACCGTGATTCCGTGATTCATCACTCCACACAACGTTTTTCCACTGTTCAATCGACCAATGTTTACGCTCATTACGCCAAGCGAGGCGTCGTTTGGCATTGACCTTCGTGATGTGTGGCTTATGAGCAGCCGCTCGACCATGAAATCCAGGTTTTCTCATCTCACACGTAACTGTCATAGTACTTGGAGTGGATCCTGATGCAGTTTGGAATTCCTGTATGATGGTCTGGATAGATATCTGGCTATTACACTTTACGATCCTGTTCAACTGTCGGCGGTCTCTGTCAGTCAACAGACGAGGTCGGCCTGTACGCTTTTCTGCAGTCCTTGTCCCTTCACGTTTCCACTTCACTGCCACATCAGACACAGTACACCTAGATATGTTTAGGGGTGTGGAAATCTCGCGTACAGACTTCTGACACAAGTGACACCCTATCACCTGACCACGTTCGAAGTCCATGAGTTCCGCGGAGCGCCCCATTCTGCTTTCTTACGATGTCTAATGGCTACTGAGGTCACTGATAACAAGTACCTGGCAATAGGTGGCAGCACAATGCACCTAATATGTTTTTGGGGGTGTGCGGATACTTTTAATCACATAGTGTGTATATATAAATACACATTTATTCATGATTTTACCCTGGGAAAATATTTTTCTCACTGAGTTGAGGAGGAGAGATTGCGAAAATTTTTTAAATGGATTGTAAAAATGTAAATTATATTTAATTATGAATGATTACTTTAGTACACAGGTTGATTTATAATTTTAAGCAGGGTGGTTGAGACGGAAAGAGCGAAAGTTTTTTTTTTCTTTATGCTGCAACTTTTATACTTTAAAGGCAAAATGACGTCATTGTTTATAATTCTTAATATAAGTAGGGAGTACAGGATGCTTTTATAAGTGTCAACTAGGTTTCAAACAGGTTCAACTTTCATTTGATTCCCGGGTGGGGGTTGAACCCGGGAGAGGGCACGGCACACTGATTGCATGACTCGTTATGCAAAACTTTCAGTAGGCAGCTAGCTAGACAAACATTGCAGTGACGATTGTTCGGGTATCACCCAGTGGGGATCCAGAAAGGGGGCGCAAGGCTCGCGCTCCTCTCCATGAGGAGTAAAATATATAAATTAGTCCCTAAAAAAGGGCTTGTTCAAAGGCCGAGAATAAAAACTTTTGAAATGTTTCTCAAAAGGAAGATTCTGAATGTATTTTCCACTCATTGCAGATAATGAGTGCGTTTGCAGTTCATTTTAATCCTGGATTCCCTAGTGTTGAACAACATGACTTTCCTCAATGCCGCCTCGAGAAGGGCGGACATAAATACAGGTGTATGTATTATGAAGCACTACAGTCCACATTTTTAGCGAACAAAATATCGAAAAATGTCCCAAGTTTATTTTGCAGACCTGTGTCACATCTCAAAAGTTCGTGGATCCGCCGCCGGTTTCGGCTGTTGCCAATTAACTGCTAATAGTCATAGCGTACCTTTTGAAATGTTTTCAAACGTTGTTTACATAAGGAACAGTTTTCCACCTTCATTTTTCTTCGTCCTTGCACCCTTTTACTGTGCGACCTGGAGCAACTGCTGCACTCGTTCCATTGTAATTACGCCACTGTCCCTCCCCCAAATTACGAGGCTTAATTTGATTTAAACAACATCGGATGTGCCATTGTTTGTCTCAAAGACCCAGAAACCTATGGATTCGTCACCAATATCGTTCATTTTCGATCATTTTTATATATTCCTTCCACCAAACTGCGGGACTCAATTGGGATTTAAACGGCATGGGAAACGTCATTGTTCATTTCAGCGATCCCAAAAAACTATGGATGTGACGCTAATATCGTCAATTTCGGTCATTTTTAAATATATACTCCCCATCCCCTGCCTTGTACCGTCAAAGTGAAATGAAGAAAGTACTCTCAGGCCCGAAGCTTATCCATATTGAAAATTTGATCGATATCGGCCGGGTGATTCAAGAGTTATTAAGTTACAAAGGTAGTCACTTTAATTGTTGTATATTTTTTCCATCTCCTCTCTCCTTTCCTAAGTTGTACCGCCAAAGTAAGGTAAGAAAAAACATTCTAGGTTCGAATCTCATCTAGGTTACAAGTTTGATCGAGATCGGTCTCGTGGTTCAAGATTAATCAAGTTTTATTTATTTTTATATACCCCCTTTTCCCCTCGCTACGTTTTACTGTCAAAGTGAAATGATAGAAACACTCCCATGCCCGAACCTCGTCTATTTTGAAAATTTGATCGAGATCGCTCAGGTTGTTCAATTATTCCTAAGTAAAAACAGTCACCTTCACTGATATATATTATGCAATATATATATATATAGGGCCGGGTTTAGGAGGGCTGCAAAGGTGCACTCTCACCCCCTTGGTTGTAAATATACACCAACTGAAATGAGAAGCTAGCAGTTAAAATAGAAACACTTTCCGAAAATATCTGCAGTCATGTTTCCGTTTGGGATTAAATCAAAGGGAAGTTTTGGAAAAATCAATAGTTTAAGTCAATTTTCTAAAGTATTCACCGAGAACAGACACAGCATTTCCAGGACATCTCCTCATTTACATCAGAGATGGCGAAAGTCATTTAAAGAATTCCAATTCAATTCAAATGTACTGGTAGTTATGTCTTCACCCGCCCTCAGAAAATCCTGGATTCGACAATATATATATAGTCTTTTACAAAAAATAGCACCACTTTGGAAAAACTGTCACATTGTTTATTCCAGCCCTATTTTATACATCTCGTTGGTCACACACTGTTCAACTGATCTTTTAATAGTTCTCTAATGTTTATGTTGTGCTACTATACTACATATACAAACATTATATGAAAACACTCAGTTTTATACACTAAGAAATCCAGTAGCGTAAACCAAGATGTGTGTTTGGTGGGGGGGGGGGGGGAAGGCAAGTGCTGTTATAGGTTTCATATAAAAACATTACAAACAAAAAAATGTATAAACATAAAAATATATATATAAAAATACAAACATCAAAGTACCAAAGTACATTGTCTGACCTCTTTGGGGGGCCTGACCTCTCTGGCCCCCCTTCCCTACGCCACTGAAGGGACCTTATAATCCAAAAATTAAATTTAATGCATATTTTTTACTATCATATTTTTTGTGCAAAGTTTATCACTAAACGGTAGGAAAATTATTGAAAGTAAATGAAAAAACAAAATTGTTTACACCATAATCTTTGTGAAACTTCAGTCTTTTGTTACACCGCCACAGGCAGCTTTTAATGCTTCAAACTAACGGGATATGATGTTCATAAGTGTTTCACTTAATAATATCCAGTTCGAGGCGCCAGATTCGAAACAGTTCGTCAGTGATTAATCTCCTCGCCCAACATATCTTCCTACGTCCTTTTTGTGACATAATATGCCATAGATTCTATATAGGATTAATATCCGGAGAATTTAGTGGCCACCATAATCTTTGGAAATTCATACTTTGAAACCAGTCCGCTACACACCGTGCTCTGTGACATGGCGCATTGTCGTCTTGGAAAATAAATCAACTCAAATTAGGACCTGAGAAATAGTCAACATATGGTCGTAGTAACTTTCAGTTCAGAAGGTCAATGTAATATGCCGCATTAACTTGTTCGTTCTAGATTTATTTCATCCCACTCCATTTGAAGTAAAGCATCCGCACAACATGACACTTTCATCAAATTTTCTTCTATTGGAAACGTACTTTGGCTTCACATTTTCTCCTTTTCTCATTCAAAATTTCATTCCACTGTCATTCCCAACAATTATAAACTTCTCCTCATCCAAGAAAATTACGTGCCACCACTGTTCATCACTCCAGGCACCGTGTCTACTCATGAATACTCTTCTAGCGTTTACATGTTTACCAGTTAAAAGTAGGTTCTTTCTTAGAGTTTTCTTATGTAACCCTTTTTCATTAAATCGTCTGACAACAGTCATCCAACTTATGTTCCTGCATTAGAATAAATAACAACTGCATTTCATGCCTCTGGAACCTTCGTCTGACATAATCAAGCGGAAACCCTTTCAATCCAATGTCGCAGCTGTTTTCATTTTCTGCCACACCGTTCTCATTCAGAAGACATACCAAGCTCTCTTTGCTTCTGTGTTATTCTACCAAAGATAGTATGATGCATACCTAGAATTTTAGAGATTTGTCTATTCGAGTAGCTCTCACTTCGCAATCTCAGAATTCGTATTTGTTTACAAAGGCTTATGACACACACTTTTCTCTTATTTCCAGTTTCTAGGGAATAATTAGATTCTTCAACGTCTTATAATGTAGGTGAAACACTTCTGTTTACAACGTAAACAAAAGAAACATTCAATAATATATAATTATCATTTGCACTTTACACCGCTAGAGAAAAGCAAACAAAACAAGCATTTAAAAAAAAGTCTAAACCACACTTACATCGAGTACAGAGACATCAAACGGAGAGCGTCTCAACTACTGTAACTCAAAATACAGCTCTGATCTTTCCCAAACTTAAAGGCTATTGGAAACAACAAGTAGATACCAGTAGGTCACGGAATGGCTTATTTAAATAGTAAATATAATGAAACCCTTGCACTTGCTCTGAGTGGCGTTATATATATCCCTTTGGAAATAATTATTGGTACATTTAATATTAATGTATAGATGCTGTTCTCTTTATTTTCTAAATTTCTGACTTTCTACACTGTATTTCCGAAATATGTTTAATTCTCTTAGCAATTCCAATAGATTTCAATATGAGTTTTTACAATACATTCTAACTTAATGTTACCTGACCTTACGTTAGTTGAACATGTTATGTTGACCTTATGCTAGATGTTTTAACATGAGTTTTCATTTTACAAAATGTCTTCTTTTTGTATTGTCATGTTAAAAAAATAAGTGAACATCTTTCTTTTGAAGTAGATGTAGGATTAGAAAATAATGGTTAATACTTTGTCAGTTTCAAATTACAATATATGTCAAACTTACGATCAATTAATTTACTGTTACATCAGATGGGTTACCATATATTCAAATGATCTTTGATTATTACAGTCATTAAAAAAGAAAATGCAAAAGAAATCTAATTCGGATTAGTTGCAATTAAATTAATCAATCAATTCAATGCCAAGTGAATCGTTGGATATCAGTTCGTGGACAGTTTATCAAAATCTATCAGAAAGAGTTTAGCCTCCCAAAATGTATCTAAACCAGGGATGCAAATAAGGAACAAAATTTTATTAGCCCAAGAAAATAGCTACTAGCCCACATCCTACAATAGAAATCATTTACTTACATTCGGTATGATATTAAATACTCGCCCGCACAGATTATCATCTCGCCCCGGGCGAGTGGGCGAGTAGTTATTTGTATCCCTGACCTGAACTATTTGAACGTAAAGTTTTGGGCTCGGATATTTGAACACATTATAATATAATATTATTTTCGATAGTTCTATTTGTGGATGGAGTCGATAACCTAGTATACTACAAGCAGTGGCGTATTTAGAGGGGTGACTATCGGACTCAAGTCCCCTCTGAAATACATTTCTTATATGCACGAATTCATTAATGTTTGTCGGCACCCAAAAAGAAAAATATCAGTGCTTATTCACGTGTTGTGCATAGCCCCTCCCGAAACAAAATCCTAAATAAGCCACTGACGACAAGAAATGTTAGTGTTCAAGATGTTTTTAGGTGATTAGTTACATATAGGCTTAGATACACAATTTATGCTTAGAAACAAATCCTTTTCCTTTCTCAGCCCGGAACCACTGGTGAAATTTCCAACAACAATTACAAAGGAAGTTAGTTTCTTTTCAAATTGGTAAAATGTGATATGCTTCTAAATGGGCATATAATATTTTAACTGTTTGTAGTAGGTTCACCATTCACTGTGTCAACACAGAAATAAAGGTATAAATGGAATCTGCCCTTGGTGCAATGAATTCATGTTATCACTTATATTTATAAGGAACCGATATTAGGGTCGAATATGTGAAATTTATTATTTATGTTTTCCTAAAAGGAAAAAAAAAAAAAACGAAGACAAGGAATATTCTCGGGACGTTGTCTCATATTAAGAAATAATTTCACCTTATCTCATGCAATTTTTGTTCTCATGCTTATCGACAGACAGATTTATATATATATATATATATATATATATATATATAACGCTTTCCACGTTTAAGCATGAAATAGGTACGGAGTCAAAGAACCTTGTGAAAAAGGAAGAATTTTACTATTTTTAAGCAGAGCTTGTGAAAGTAACCTGACTTCCAAAAATTGAAAGAATTACTTTTTTGCGGTTTTTAGTAAAAACTTTAGTTATATTTACTCTAATACATAGTTGTTTTTGTTGGATGCTTTCAAGTAATTGCCATCTTTTAAGTTCATATATATTTCCTTGCTTCCCTGTTTCTGCACTTGTTCCAGAAGGAAAAGTTTTACAGCCTCCCTGAGAAAACCTTACGACCCAGCAAAAGAAGATTGAGCTACTTGCAGGCGGACGAAGTGTAGCTTGGCTGGATTGGGTGCGATGCCAAGTGCTCGGCCGCTGCGTCCGTGAGAGGTCAGCTAACCAGGAACGAGAGTAGCTCCAACTACGCCTTCGAGACTTGCTCCAAATTTTCCTCCTCTTTTTCCCCATGTTATTTCTCATGTCCAGGGCACTATCTAACAAGGAAAAGGAAATGACACTTCCGGGAGTCGAACTAAGGCAATTTACTTGGACATCTACAAGGAGAAATAGTATAAGAAAATACTACGCTTCCATTTCTTCTCTTTCTAGAAGTTCAGTTAAATCTCTTTATCAGTACATTTTGAAAGTAATTCTTCTGTTGTATGTTCTGTTTTCATATTAAATGTTTTTTTTTTTTTTGTAACGTTACTACTGTACTATCTTGTTTCCGAGTACTTTAAATTACTTTTTAAAACATGCTTATATTTTACTTAAAACGACAATAACAAGTTCTAGAATTGCTAAAGTAAACATTCATGTAAATAAACAGAAAAACACATCACTGTATATAAAGACATACAGTCGTTTATAAGTCAAATTACAATGCAGTAAAACTTTTCGTCGCAAGGAAACACATATCTTACTGCATTTTATTATTTTATTAGAAAATTGTTTTAATGATTAAATTATTTCACTGGGGACATTTCCATGTGTCACGTTTTGCTTTCGTATGTAATAAACGTCTCTCAATCATCAACTTTCTAGAAATGAAAATTAGTAATTCATTGATTTCTACTTAATGCTAGCTTTCAGCTTGAGTTTATACGAGTTGTGAACCTTCATTTTGTCTTGGGATCTGATGAACATGAGCTCCCATCGGAAACCGAACTAGAGTTTTTCCCCTAAAGGATAAAATTCTATCTAATAGCCATCGCGGAGTGTAGAGGGGAACCTGGAGATACATTGATTACATGAAAGTATAGATGAGTATTATGTACTTCCATTGTTTTACTTAAGGACCAAACACTCAAAAGAATATGTACTAAATGGCGTGTGTAAAACTTTAAATTCATAGTCAGAACATTTTACAGAATACAAACTCGACATTTCGTTTGATTTCTCTCACTATAATTAGTGGACAACAAAGAGTACGTGGTATATGTAAACTCTCTAAAACAAATCTGACATTTTACAGGAACAATCAGACATTCCAAGTTGCCAGTGGGTACATAGCAAATTTTCAGAATACTCGCTATATCCTAACGTACACCATTAGCATTTTTACGACGGAATATCTCACAATTGGGAATATCAGATTTTTAAGAAGATTACAAGATATTTTCTAAGAAATGTCATATACGTATTAAGTTCATGTTTCTTGAATAAGATCATTATTGACCAGCGTACCTCAAACTTTCTCACTTCGAGGATCACTTTAAAATAATGTGCATTTTGTTAGACCACAATCATTTTGTAGTGCAAGTAATAAGATATTTTCATGTATACAACGTTATATATACATACGAGGGTTATTACAAAAGCTTTTTGCTTACCTATGAATGGTTCAGCAGAGACTGGACGAAGGTGTAACTTTTCAATATAGCTAGTTTCCTGACAAGTCATTACATTTTGCCCATCTATGTTCCAGTGCGTTAATGCCGCTGATAAAGAAGTGCTTTGTCGAAAGCGTGTAAACTTTCATCTACGGAATGTTTGACGTCATCATTAGTGTTAAAATGAGTACCTTCCAACTTCTTTTTGAAATTTCGAAAGAGATAAAAATCGTAAGGTGCCAAAGCAGCTGAATAAGGTGCGTGGGGAACTTGTCCGTAGCCGCAATCGTGAGTTGCTGCTATTGGGATGACTGATATGTACACTCATGTCCAAAATGATTGTCGCATATCTATATCTGTCTCCTTGTAAGAATATAGTTTGATAATTATTTTGCAGGGTACTTTTAATACTGATACTACGTGTATAATTGGGAAATGTATATTTGTGGTAAATTTCATAGGAAAAGAATTATAAATACGAAAATTAGAACAAGTAAAACAAAATGTTGCTAAATGGACAAAAAAGTTTTATTTTCGTTTTATTGTTCGTACTTATTGCTCTTTTGACATGAAATTTGCCATATATATATGTCTTTGCCGATTATGCACATACTAACATTATAATAAATACCGGCCTGATTCGTTATCATATTATATTCCTACAACATATTTATAGACATGCGACAATAATTTTGGACATGCGTGTACCTAGCAACATTGTCTTGATGGAGAAGCAAACGTTCTGTCAGTTCCCCACATCACTTCTGCCGAATATTGTCATGCAGATGTAGTTGAAGACCTGCACAGTACTCCCCAATCAGAGTTCGTTCCTTTGGAAGGTAATTCACTATCGCTGTCCCATCCGAATCCCAGAAAACTGTAGCCGTTATTTTTCCAGCTGAGGGTACTGACTTGGACTTCATCGGAGGGGGAATGTCGGGTATTTCCATTGCTTGGAACTTTGTTTGTACTCTAGTTGGTAACGACGGACCCAGGCCTCATCCAGGGTTACAAGGCAAGTACGAAAGACATCTAGATTTGTTCCGAAAAGCTAAAGATTGTTCCTTGAAATGTTGCGTCTAGAGAGCTTTTGATCAGGTGTGAAAGGTTTTTGCTTCCATCAGGCGAAAACCATTTATACAGGAGTTTTAAATTGTTACAAAATCAAGTTTAGTGTTCACATAGAAATTGCAAAACCCAGCTTCATTAGTAACAAAAAATAAATTATAATTAATTTGCTCAACATAATTATTTCGTCCGCATTTTTCATAATGAAGTTAAATAAAATTTAATTTAACTTAATGGATCCAAACTATACGCTCAAGGCTCACCAGGATTTTGCAGTTCACAGTTTAAGAGTGTGTTGTAGAGCTTTCCGTTTTCAAGTACTTGCAAATTAAATAAAATAGCATACACAGAAAGACTTGTTCAAATGTTCTCAAATTTCAAGTGGTCTTAAGATTGTATACTGGGTTATTCGATAACAGAGAGGGGGCGTGATGGCTCAGTGGTAGAGCGTTCAAATCCGGTGCTTGGGGTCCCTCGTTCGATCCCAGTTCGCGCCGTGTGGACTTTGTGGTCGACAAACGCCGTGCTCGTGGGTTTTATCGGGGTTCTCCCGTTTCCTTCCACTTTCTTCATTCCACCATTTCACTCATTTCTCATCCTCACCGTCTCCTTTAGCCTAACCGGCATAACCGTGGGACGTAAAACTTAAAGATTTCATTTCATTTCATTTTCGATGACAGAGAAAGTATCCTCGGGATAAAGCACTGAAATTCACCTTGATATGCGAGTGAAGCCTTGTTTGAACAATCTTGTTTGCTCCTTCTCGTTAGAAAGCATGTACTCTTATTCATAAGCAGAAGTGAGTCAAATGTATGTATGTTTAAAATACACGTATGTATGTTCTTTTATAAATTAAACTATGTGCGGTTGTGATAATAGGGTACTAAATGTTAAAGACAGGCAGATAGACATTTTCTTTGCAAACAATATTGAAGACTGTTTACACCAAAAATTTCTTCTATAACAAACTAGTGTATAATAATTAAAATTTTCTCAAAGTTAGTTTCAGAAAATTAGAGACAGTTAGGTTAGGTTAGGTAATAATTTAAATTCACATTCCGTACTCCACGTGAATAAAGAAAGACTTCTTAAATTGTGCAAGTAACTCAGATATTCATATGGAATTTATGCAATATTCAATTCTTCAAATGAGCTCCCTCGTGGTTAAGCGGTTAGCATACGCGCCTTTGGCGTGGGAGACCCGGGTTCGATTCCCGGCGGGAGCTCATGTGGTTCGGATTCCACGTTAATCAGTAGGTCCACGTCTCATATAGCCTCGCTGCTGAACGGGACGCTAAAACTAAAATCAACTCAACTCAACTCAATTCTTCAAATTTCGGGCCTTTATGCGCCGTGGTTCAAACATGCTCTTTCTCCACTCTTTTGCGCCAGGACAGGTGGAGTAGTTCTGTGATTCTGTATTCTTCAAGGCGAGATAATATAGTGAGGAACTATATATAATATGGTGGTTTATCTTACACAATGATCTCATCATCCGTCAACTTCACCGGATTAGGTCCAGTTCATGGTTCGAAACAAACGTTGTAGTAGGTTTTGACCTTTATAATTGAGGTGTTTCTTACGAATATGTAAGTAAAAAGTGTATTTGATGATTTCGGCTTAAAATATATTAAATTTCTAAGAACTAATTCGGCATTTCTATCCGTGTACGGAAGTGCTGACTCATAGTAAAGTCCATAATTTTACTTTGAAGAATTTACAAAAATCCTCTCTACCTGCACTTTTTAATGTTAAAATGAACTCACTATATGTATTAAATTTAGTAGATATAATGAGCAGCATACAATTTAGACATTTCATCGCAACACTACCAAACGCGAAACACATTATCATAATTCCAGATATACGAGGGAGGACGCAAAATAAACCGGACTTTCGTTCTAAATTGCATTGTTTACAAAATTCTTTCCGTCTCCTTCAAAGTACTCTCCATTAAATGGGATTCATTTTTCCCATCTTCTTTCCCACTGTTTGAAGCACCTCTGGAACTCTGGAATTTTTATATCATCCAATGCGCTCTGCGAAGTTCTTTTTACAGCCTCTACACCATCAAAGCATTTCCCTTTTAGATTTTGTTTAATTCTCGGAAAATGTCATCATGTTGGTCAAAAAGTTTGGATCACTTTCAATCTGATTTTTCAAGTCCTGGCTCAAATTCAGACAAATGATTTGATCCTGTGTGAGCAGGCGAGAAACAAACTTAGCGGCAACATATCTCATTTGAAAAACCTCACGCTGACACGAACTCCAACTCACTCCTGCCTGTTTTGAAATATCATCGATCATGAAACGACGATTCTCGCTTATTTTGGGGCAGATTTGTTCAATGTTTTCGTCGTTTCGAAATGATGAAGAGCACCCAGAACGAGCATGATCTTCAACACTCATCTCACCACACTTAAAGCGCCCAAACCACTCAAAAAATTGTGTGCAGTTCATAGTATCCTTCTTGAAAGAGCGTTGAAGCATTTGGTAAGTTTTCGTTTCCGATTTTCCAAGTAGGAAGCAAACACACTCCTTGTTGCTTTGAATCTACCATAACAATTTCGCAGGCGACAAACGAGAATAGTTGAAAAAAAAAAAAACAATAATACGATCAAACGTTAACCTTCTACGAAGACGCCGCTTGGCCAACTGATCTGGGAAGGTCTCTACTAGACCCACCTAGCAGGAGAACTCTCCACTACGCCTAGGAACGTTAGCGCTCTTTCAATCCGGTTTCTTTTGAGTCCCCCCTCGTATTGTCTTTCGAAACGGAGACATGGTGATACAGTTGTAGAGCGCTAATTTCTGGTGTGACGGACTCCTGGTTCGATCCTAATTCATGTAAGATTGTGGGAAAAACCAAAGAATTTTCGAAGTTCTCCATCTTCCTCCCACATTCTCATCCCATCATTTGACTCATAATCAGTCACTTTCATCAGTGATAAGTTTCCTTTACACTTTAGGAACTAAACGTGGGGCGTAAATCTAGATACTCTATTTAATTTCAGTACAGGTTTCATTTTCTTTTTTGCAGAATGAATAATTTGTAAATCTTTTCAGAAATAAGTAAATTTGAAAATAACTCATTTACATAGTGATATAACTCGATGTCCATGCTAACATGTGTTGCATTATACCTATCCAGCTTAACTTAAAGGAAAGCATTTCTGAACATTAGGGACAAAGCTCAGCTCGTCAGAGATCTGTAACAGACTTGAAAATATCTTCTTGAGTGTTGCCATTAGACAATTTCTAGGAATTAGAAATGAAACTTTTGTTTCGACTCATTTGAAATTGCGTCTGACATCATATCATAGCAAAATAGAACTAGAATTACTTTGTCTTACAATGCCTCTTGATAGTAACGGTGGAATATTTTAGTCATTATATCTATCTCAACGTTGAAATGTAATGTAGTACTCACTAGATCGATCAATCTGCTGCAATGAACCTCATGCTATTCAAACTTCACACTCTCTGTTCTAGCTTTTAACTCCCGAGCTAATTCTCTATGACCTCCAAGATCCATCGTTTTCCAGGATCTCTAAGCTTCCTCAAACTCCTTAGTGGCAACGTAGTGATTAGTTAAAATCTCCTTATGAAACTCCATACGATGTCTATGTGATGCTTATGTTACCTCTTACGTTTCCTTAAACAACTAATTTATTTGTAGTTTCCGTTTTATACATTTTCAAAATGAAAGTAAGAAATTATTACATTTTGGTTACTCTACGATACTAACTTACTACTAATTTACGAATTAAATAAATATGAATTTAGAAACAATATAAATATATTCTTTCATAAATATGTTATATTTGAACATTCTTAACAGAATGTAAGACATAATTTAAGTTACCATCTCTGAAATTCGTTTACATCAGAAATACACTTATTATTATTCTCGGTTTTAGCTTATTATTAAGTTCTCTCTTTAATAGTCTTACCTCGTGACAAAACAATTTATAAATTTCGAGAACAAATTTCTTTTGTGTGATTATGTTTGCTTACAAAGATAAATATATTTAACTCTTATTTATTTGTTTTTCTTTTTCTAAGAAAGAAGGAAAGAAAGAAAATTAATTTTGCTTTGTTTATTCTTTGAATAAAAACTAAGAAGTAAAAAAGAAATAGGGTTAGAAGGGCGGAGAATAAGAAAATAAAAAGACAAAATCCCTTTCTGTTTGTAAGGAAAGGAAATTGGTACAGTGTGGTGGTGGTGATGGTAAATGCAAGGGCTCCACCCGACAGATTATGAGATAATTATATCAGAACTAAAGGCATTTTAGGGAGAAAGAATTAATTGAATTGGAAAATATGTAGGGAAGAACGAGAGAGAGAGAAAGTACCCCGTCAGAAAATAGGATAACAGGAAGGAAAAAGGGATGAAGAAAAAGAAGTTAAGAGGGAAAAATAAGCAACAGGAAAGAAAAGAGAGACTACGGTTAATCTATACGAATTGAAAAAGCGAAGAAAGAGAAAGAAAAACTTCCAAGAAAAGGATTAAGAACTTTCTGTCTTCAGTGTCTTTCTTTTGCTCTGCGCTACTCTCGGCAGAAGATTCCATACTTTCTCTGTCTTATATATAAATATATATATATATATATATATATATATATATATATATATATATATATATATATATATATATATATATATAAAACTTGTTTGTTTGTTCAATCGAATAGGAAAAGGTCTCCTTTCTGAAACGTATATACCATAATTAAAACGAAAACGAATCTGCCATCCTTTTCCGTCGTATTCTGCAATTCGATACTGCACACACAATAGAACGATAAAAAGTTGTTGTCTATATTAATATATAATAGAGTAGAGATGACTGATTCATCATCAACCAGAACATACTACTATAGGTATTAACGTGACATTTAAGAAAACATTTCTCTTGTAGTGAAAATAAGAGAACGAAGGATTAAAAAAAAAGAAAAAAAAAACACTTAAGAGAGTAGAGGGAGGTTCAAATCTTACGAATCGCTGGCGTTAAAAAGATGAAACTCAGCTTATAAACTCTTTATTAAAAATAAGACAATATGTGTTTCAGCGTTTTCTAAATTTCGATCTAAAGGAGAAAAGGGAGTCGTTTCTATAACATTCAAGATTACGTTTCTTTAATTTGATAGTACCCATTTATAGGATTCACTCAAGTTGGGGGTGTGGAATTTGTTTTATAAACTCTTAACTAGATATAAAATAATGCGTGCTTCAGCGGTTATGCAAATTCCACTCTTAACGGAAAACAGGATATATTTCTATAATACTGAACTTTGACTTTATTTATTTACAAACAACAGAATGTGATCATTCGTTGAAGATTAAAAATTCGGTAAAAAACATTTTTATATAAATATGGAACACATATTGTACGTTTTCGAACACTCCGGGGCATAAGAGTGCTAACTGGGGTCGATTGTTTATAGGGAAAGCGTCTAATTTGAGGATTTGCTTAAGTTGAAGTTGTAAATGAAATCTTTTCAGTTTTACATCCCACGATTACGCCTGCTAGGCTAAAGGAGACGATGATGATTAGAAATGAATGTAATAGTGGAATGAATAAAGTGGGAGGAAACGGGAGAACCCCGAGAAAACCCACGCATACGTTGCTCCTCCACGGACACCATGCACCAGAGGTGAACTCTCTATCACTGAGCCACTGCGGCCCCTTGAAGATGTACAATTCAGTATATATATATATATATATATATATATATATATATATATATATATATATATATATATATATATATATATATATATATATATATATATATATATATATATATATATACTCATATATGAAAAAAGGGAAAACATATTTCAAAAAAATCCTAGGTCATAATAGTGTAAACTAGGATCGATTGACTAACACTAAAATTTTTCTTTGTTTATAGAGAAAATGTCTAAATAGAGAATTCGCTTAAGTTGAAGATATAACAGTTTGTACTTACACTCATAAATAGAAGTATATAAGAAGAAAAACACCTCAGCGTTTTTGAAATTCCACACATAGGAGGAACATCCCAATTTCCCTTCTTCTTTTTATGAATGTTTACTTACTTGTTGAGTTGATTTGAAAGAGTTTGAATGTATATACCGAGTGCTTCGTACGGTACATTGGGTTTGACTAGTTCCGTGAATTGGTCTGTGATCTGGATACGATTAGAAGACTGGAATGTTGCGATTTACGATGAATTTGGCAAGCAACTGTATAATAATTAGTGTATTCTAGTTTTCCGATACTATAGGAGTATAATAAATGAAGAAAATATTATTAATAAGAGCTTGGTGAAATGTAGACAGTGATAAGTGAGTACTGAACATGGTATCCTTAAGGTTGTGATTTATGATGCTTTTGTGCATTATACATTTTCAGGATGTACGGGGGTTTTTCTAAATACCTAAATATAAACTACTAGCATCAATTACCTGCTTCGCTGGATAAAATTAAGAAAAAATAGTAATATGTTATGTTAGTCACTTTTTACTATTACTAAAGCGCTCCTTAATATTGCTCATTTTGATTTTATACATATATATATATCCCCAACCCACAATTTTTGTGGAGCTGAATTTGGATTTAAATGGCATCAGAAGTGTCACTGTTCATCTCAGCGATCTCAGAAACTATAGATTCGACACTAATATCGGTCATTTTCGATCATTTGTAAATGTCTTTCTCCTTCTTTAAGTTACATCGCCAAAGTGATATGACAAAAATCATCTCATGTTCGAACTTCATATAGGTTGAAAATTTGATCGAGATCGGTCCGGTGCTTCAAGACTTATTAAGTTTTATTTATTTTTATATATCTCCCCATCCTACCTCCTCCCCTAACTTCTATCGTTAAACTGAATAGACAAATACCATCCCAGGCCCTAACCTCATCTATGTTGAAAATTTGATCGAGTAATAATAATAATAATAATAATAATAATAATAATAATAATAATAATAATAATAATAATAATAATAATAAGAAGAAGAAGAAGAAGAAGAAGAAGAAGAAGAAGAACAGAAGTCAAACAGTCTCCAAATAATAATTGATTTAGCAAATCTATTGGCGTTAATCATTGGTCGTCGAAGCTAAATAGAATTTTAACGTTCTACTTGCAGTAGACAGTAGCGAAGAGGCGGGTAATTATGGTGTACTGCACTTCCTTCGCAACCCTCTGTGCATGTGCTCCTCAACACATTGTCACAATATAAATCTAGATAAAGTTCAACAATCCGATTATTTTGTTCCCTTTAATGAAATTCTTAGTGTTGGAATATTCAAACTATTACGGGCGAAAATTGAAAACGAATTTATTTCATTATTGCGCCAACGCATATTGTGAAACTCATCATTCTCTGTAACTATTTCAAACAACAAGAAAAGATCGTGAATTTATAGTAATTAAAGTCTTTTTTCACAGCATATGTAACATGAAAATTCATTAAAATTTATACTAAAACGAAATAAAGGTATGCATAAAATAAGTTTTCATTATTATTTTCTATTGTGTTAAAAATTTCCCCCATCGAAGAGGGGTAGTAAACCCGCGACTAGGGTAGGCGCGGAAAGATCAAGTGTGCATGGTTCTTCTGATCAGCATCTTTTTTCTTTCTTTCTTTCTTTCTTTTCTTTTTTTTTTTTACAACATATACATACCTTGGCAACGAGATACATTGGCAACCTTGTGTGGTGACCGCCACTGCAGTGTCCCCGTACGAAGGCTACAATTTAAAGCAATGCTTTTCCTCCAGTGGCGGACACTGAGAGTTGCTCGAGACAGTTGCGCGAGAGCGGTCGGTGGCGGCAGCCGTTTTAGTGGAAGCAACTGCAGTTACCTCGTACGAACGCAGCAATTTAAAGCAATGCTTCAGAAGCAGTTGCGCCACCGAGTTGAATATGAAGGCTGTGTAAGGGACCTTAGCCAACTAATCACCATCAAGCAACTTAGCCACTAAGTTAAGTAGCCAATTAATCACCATCAAAACGCCGAACATGTATTTCAGACTTTGACCGTTTCTTATTTTGAAAACGCTCCTCCATACACTATAAGTTATTGCTCGGCATCTTTATCACATCATCATTAAGAAACCATATATAATATATTTTCTATGTAACAAGGAAAAAAGTTGTTGGAACTGTTTTCAAACATTTGGGTTGTGAGTAGAATGACCAGGATTTTTTTTTACCAACTGCATTTCTTTGCAAGCCTACAACAATATTTATTTAATAGAGCGCCAATTCTTTTACTAGGCAGCGTCATTTATTCTCTTACAACACTTTTTTCTACATGCTCGTTTAGCGCCCTCTTGTTATCAGCGCCCGAGGAACCGCCTGGTGGCTCAGTGCAATGTGACGGAGAAAATCAAGCAGCTATTTACAAGGCCTTGGCGTGGGTCAATGAAAACTTGACCCACGACCCACTGACCCACCGCCCACCATGACCCACTCTGACCCACGGCCCACCACCCACCGTGACCCACCATTACCCACCACCCACCGTGACCCACCATGACCCACTACCCACAGTGACCCACCACCCACCATGTAGCACTCTCATCCACTGCGACCTACTCTAATTCACCAAAATCCATCGTCATCAACTCTGACACATGATCCACGGCCTCTTCTCTACTGATAAAGAGTTTACACTTATAATAAAACAAGACTGTGAAATTGTCACTAACCGGCGCTTGAATTTCTACGGTCAATTGCTCAAGCACCACTCTGTTACAATAACAGTGGATCTGACCTTTACGATACAAAATGGTAAAGTGTATATCAGTGAGGAAATTGAAGCACTTGGAGGTGGGAGGAAATTAGTGTATGCCTAAAATATACTTGTACTAAGAGACTATCCTTGCAAGTGTTAATTTCTCAAAGCATTCCAAAAGAAACTTCTTTTCGCAGGAAAATACCCCTATACAATATGAAAAATCATAATCTTTTCAAAGTGTTCTCAGTTCACAGTATTTTTCTCACAAAAGACTTGAAAAATCAGTTTTTTATAGAGTATAAAGGTGCTCGGGTACCCTCTGTGAGAGCATCTCCATAAAGTATGCTCATAATTGTAATTTGTGTAATCACTAAAACAGCACGTTAAATTTAAGTTACAAATATGCATAATTGCAATTATTATGAGTATTTATTCAAGGTAGTTTACCTTCTAGTTTATAAAAAGCAAAGAAGATACATTAAAAATAAGGTACAAAGTTGAATAACACAAATAAGCCATTAATAATACAAGTATACATTTTCCATAACTCGTAATTTACCACATTGAAACAAATGTGAAATCGGGCTTATTTCCTGTTCGCCTTCAGGACTTTTTCGTTTTAAATCATCCACAGCGGAATGATGTCCATCCTTCAGCCAAGAAATAACTTAATAATACTTCTATCCGAGTAGTGGAAATTAATAATACTTCTACCCGACGTAGATATTTCTGCAACTCCTTATCGACAATCTGCTTGTTAGACTTAAGTCTGAAAACGATTTTTCTTGATCAGTTTTGAAATACTCAGCAAGAAGTACCACCTCTCTTTCACCATACAACATCTTTTCCATATCGACGATGTCAGTTGGCAATGTCGACTCATGGAGAACAGAAACTTCATCTATCACACCTTCGATAGGGAATCTTGTGCATAAATTATCAATTAAAGCCTGATAAACTGATGATTTCTTATTTGTTTATAAATTTAATGTTCCATCTCTGTCCTTCACCATCACTGCCAACATTCGCATTTTGACATGCCAATTACTTCTCATCAGGTCGTTCACCTTGTCAATAAGTTCGGACGTGATTACCATGTTTGCCTAGTCTGGTCTCGGGCCATCACTTAAACTCTCCCGCACTTCACGAAAACGGACACTCCACTTTCTTACTGACTTGTCGGACACGTAGTCTACGCCGTACACAGTCACCATTTGGCGATGAATAGCGGGTTTAATCCCTTCCGCAGTCAGAACTCTGAAAACACCTCGTGAATCCCCAATCGTCAAATTTTTCAACTTGAACGCCATGATTTCCTGAGATGCACTGCCGTGTCAATTGGACGGAACACAGAAGTGCCTACTGTGGAGTACAGGGGAAGAAGAGAGAAATCTCCGTATTGAAATCATATATAAATATCTCTCTTACTACCTCTGTACCTACAGGAATGTTTTATCATCCAAATTTAAAGAAAATTTAATGACATGCCAAATAAAATAATAGGAATTAATGAAATTTAGGTGAAAGTCGGTAGAGCCCAAAAAATCTTGATATAATTTTTATACTGCAATTCCTGTAAGTGTGAGTTCCTTATTTAAAGTCTTGTAGCCCCTTTCGGACTTTCTTTGATATGTAGACTTACGCATGAATTATCTAGTTTCGAACATCTGATATTGAAGAACATGGAATCCAGCAAGCCTGAAAGAAACAAACAAATTATTCTGTACTTACCATACCAGCCGAAATTCTGTTAGGGAAGGTGATAACTCCGTGTGGCTTAATAAACACTTTTATTTTTAACACAACACTTATTCACTTAAACCAAAGCACTTAATTTATATCGATATACTATATGCACACAGTTGAACCGAAAGAATTATTTTATGACTTTTTTATCACTGGTTCATATTTAGTAACATATATTTATATCCACTGCACAGTTCATCACCTTTAATTCCCAGGTACGTATGTCCGTTACTTCACAGCGTTAATCCCGATTTTAGTGTCTCTTTTTTCTTGGTGATAATTTTCTTTTAGCAAGGTTTCCGTAGCATCCAGACGTAGTAGATTAAGTCCTTGGTGCCTGATTATAACTTTAATGCCACTACATTCCAACCACTTGAAACTTTGCACTTAATTGCACTTATGCGCTTAATGGCACTTTTAATTGCACTAATATATTTTTTGATTGTTTGTTGCTGCAGACGCTAGATGCTTTATTTTGTTGACAGTATTGTTAACTTGGATCTCAACATCCATATGGTCTGAATTAAAATTGTCCTGAACATTAAAACAGTTCATCAAACTTATTTTTAACACTAATAATGCAACTTCTCGTGCTTCCTTAAACTCAACTTGAATATAGATATATTCACCTATCTTCAATTACAACTAACTCTGTTGAATATGTAGTGTTCATGCTGAAACGACTATTGTCACACGAGCAGCAACTGCACCGACTCAATCTAACCGCCAACTGCCTTGTTCTTCTCCAGATTTTCGGTTTTGTAAAAGGGGTAAGACGCACAAGAGTCGTGTCTCGCACCAATGCTACTGGCCTTTCAATAGAGATAACCTTTTCTATTTTATATCTACCTGCTCACGGAACTTTGGGAGGAAGTATGCTTATTTTTATTTACATTGACTTTATACTCAAATAATCCACTTCTTATAGATTGTCACCTCGTCTCGAATCAAGCACTAAAATCTGCATGCTTTGTCCTTTCGTTAGATACGAAATATGCTATAGTCTCCTTCTGATATAACCTTAAAATGTTGCATTTAAAATAGGCCGATTAATGTTTTTCACCACCTGACATTTTCTTTTCTTATATTTGTCTATTCACTGGTGCCCTCTAGCGGAAAGAATTCAAAATGACGCTGCTAACCATAACACTTTGGAGTTTTCTGCTTCCGGGAGACAATTTTACAAGTTATTAATTATAGAATGAAATTAAACATACATCTACTTTACCTACAAGTATATACATAACTTTGCTACCACATATATATACAGGGTTTTCATAAAGTCTGGACGGATTTAATTTTCTTATAATTTTCATAAAAATGCTCATAATGAAATCAAATAAAGTGCCAACGGTAGCGGAAGGATTAAATTTTTAGTTGGCAACACTGTTAGATAAGCGGCAACTCTGAACACGTTGAGAGAGGGAGAGGGAGGGCAAGGCCAATTCTGGTGTGTCGAAAGTTCACCAAAGAGTTCAAAAAGCCGGCACCGACTGAGAGTGCAATCCGAAAGTGGCATGCTAAGTTCTTGGAGACAGGAAGCGTCCTGGACCGTCCTCGAAGTGGGAGGCCGCCAACATCGCCTGCAACAGTGAGCAAGGTAAGGGAAAGCATCATCAGCAGCCCACAGAAGTCGATTGCTAGACGGTCCTACGCGAATGTGTGGACGTAAATGGCGCCCAGTTGGATGTGTGGCGGTGAATGAACTGAGCTGATGCAGATTACAGGTAAAAATTTAATCCTTCCGCTACCGTTTGCACTTTATTTGATTTCAATATGAGCATTTTTATGTAAATTATAAGCGAATTAAATCCGTCCATACTTTATGAAAACCCTGTATATATGTATATATATATATATATATATATATATATATATATATATATATATATATATATATATATATATATATATATATATATATATGTGTGTGTGTGTGTGTGTGTGTGTGTGTGTGTGTGTATGTATGTATGTATATATATGTGGCATGGAGTTGTCATCCTCTATTAACTGTATTTGAATCAATTTCTTAGGGTACGGATTACCAGTCTCTGTCTGTCCCCAGCAGAAAGCCAAAACTCCACCTATTCCAATACCAACCAGTACTTTTTTTTCTCGCGGCTGAAAGTTTCCTTTATGATACGATATACGGAAGGACGGAAAAGGTAAACAAACAAAAGTTTACGCGTAGCTTTCCAAGACAAAATTGTCTCTTAAACACAATAATTCTTACATATTTTATTATTATTATTATTATTATTATTATTATTATTATTATTATTATTATTATTATTATTATTTGATATTACAAACTGCTTCATGTCTGAAACCTGGAACGAATTCATAGCCTGTTTTGATAGATTCGCTACGCCAGCTAGAATTCTTGTGAAATTGGTGGTTATCTCTTGGTTTTCACACGTCTTTGTCCTTCTGTTTTTATATCTATGTGTTAAATTTTGACAATAGAAAATATCCGTCTTTCTGTTGCCTTTTCGGTAGTGTCACAACTCAGGGTGTTTTATAGTTTTTCAGTTCTATATAGTATTCTTATAGCTGCTTAACAGAAATAAAACAGTAAATTTTAGTTTCCACTCACAATATAGTTGGCAAGGCTGACCAAGCATAGGTGACTGACCTTTAGAGCGTAGTTGTCTTCTGCAAGCCTGACTAAGAAAAAAATCTCTAACTCACTAGATTCTATCTTTCTATATATGAAATCCAACATCTGTCGTTACATCCTCGATATAAACTTGAATATTACCAATATTTATGAAATAAAAATAAATATGATTCTAAGTTAATTAATAATATAATAATATATGAAAATAAGGAAAACCATTTCCGTTTTGATATGCAAATTAATGGAAAAGTCTAAATGTACTACTATATAAAATTTATTAATAAAATTAATAAAGACTGCGCGTTATACTACTTCTCTCCTGCATTATATGATGGGCGTCACGCATGAGCACAACAACGCCGAACACTATGTTATCTTTCCTAGATGTCGTACTACGTTCTTTTAATGTGGCATATTCCTATTTCAACCGGTTAAGTTTGTACGACGTTTCGTACCTTTTCGTAGTATAATTAAAAGTAGAAATTAAACCGTTGAAAACGTTTGATAAATATATTTTAACATTATAAATGGGACGTAATTTTTCAAAGTAATATCTGCCCTGTGTTTAATGTTAAATAATAAAGTTATTAGAGGTATTCATCGTCTTAAGACCGACTTCAGCTCATGCTGCACGGTATAGTACAGTACAGCATAAAGTACCGTTTTGATCAATCGTCAGCCGACGATTTAGTCTAAGGTTAGACTAGGGGTAAAAGTGAAGGGGATCGCAGGAAGACGCCATTTTCACACTTCCAAAAAATATCTATGGTGTCCCCCTTCTAAAAAATGACAATGGCAAAGATAGGCGGGGGGACGGGTGACGTCATCCGTCCCCCTACCTGTCCAGGTCCACTTTTACCTCTGGATTATACTATTCCAGTAATTAATGTTTTTCACATACAAAAGTGTTTATATTTTTGTAGTCGTAATAAATAGCTTTTTTCTATATTAGGAATATGTATATTATTGATAATATTAATTTATTACTGTTATTGGTTAGCTAATTGGTAATACTAACTAATGAAATTAACCTATATATCTGATCGTAAGTGCTGGTAGCCATGTGACAGGTTAGATCGTAAGTCGAAAACTACCTGTATTTTGTCAATGTACAAATTATCCAAGCATTGTATTTGTGTACAAGTCTTCCTGTTAAAGGAAAACCAAATACCCTGGTTTATTTATGTTCAGAAGTTTAAAATATAAGTATACGGGTGACTTTTCTTTCAGACTGTAAAACAATAGTAAATTTTCAAACTACGTGAATTCGATGTCGAAATCGGAGTTAGCTGGTCTTTAACTTATAGTTGGGATGAGTCAAAGAAGGAATTTTATCTTAGGTCTTAAAATGACTCATAACCGAAAGCATACTTTCGCCACCGTTTGCAGAAAACTGCTTTTCGCTATCTGCTACAGAGTTCTCTTTATGTGATAAACGATACAACAGGAAATGAAAATTGTTGATTTCTAAAACTTTGAGTTTAAATAGTGTGTTAGCGGAATAGATTGAACCTAATCCTCGTACGCTGAGTACATTTAAAAAAGTGTCTAAATATATCTTATTCTTTCTGCTCTACATGTTCAATATTGAAACAGAAGTGGTAATGGTTTTATGCCACTTCCGGTTTTAATGGAGAAATAAGAGTGGATATAGAGAATATTGTTGAGTTCCTGAATTGATTCCAGAAAACAATTGTCGTTATCTGTGATCGTTTCTGTCTTACGGCGATCAATGGCATGATTATAAGTTGCTAATTTTAATGCTTTCGACTTGAATTGAAGGTTAATGGAGGACATGGAACCTATTCTTGAGCCTTGAGACGCTGAGGTGATTGACACGACTTGATAGCTCTTAACATGTTTGCTCTGATATATGTGGAGATATTTACTGATGCAGAGACGAATAGACAAGCAGATGGACATAGTTGTTCTAAAATACGTCCGATACTTATGCATAGCATAGTCTGGGTGTAGAATATTATAATAATGAAACAAGGAAAGCACTTTTGGATATGAAACCCACTTTATTCCAGCATTCGTCTATTACAGGCAGCGGGAATGCTTAAGAAAAAAAAAAAGAAATATTGAGAATGTGTACTTGTGAGATTCTAAATTGAGACCTGCCGATTACTGACATATACTATAGGTTTATGTATATACATCCGCTTATATGCTTCGTAACAAAGATTAGCTGTATAATACACTTACGTAACAAAGCGATCTGCTAACGCATTACAATATGCTCAATCTACATTTAGTAGTGTGCTCTACTATGTGTACTTGTTACACAAAGCAAAAAATACGATAAATCGTATTGATACAGTTGAGAAGACAGTGAATAAATGGATCATCAGTAGGCTTACTTAGGTATAAAATGTTTAATTAAAAGGGAAACACTCAGGTAATTCACAACCTACACATTTCAAATAGGTGGAAAGACGTGTTCTTTTTATCAACTTCATACAACTTTTTCCATTGATATATCAGGGAAATGTTTTTCAGTCCTTTGGCGGTTGTTGCGACGAATGTGAGTCAACATATATGAATACCCTACACTCCTACAGTATCCTTTTTAGTACAGCATTCCTCTCCGATCCTCATGTAATTCTCCACGACTGATTGCCTTCCCAGTCTGTTGAGAGTGCAGTAATAGGATTGTGTGGTGGAAGAATAAGCGGCTAAGAGGAAGAGGAAAATCTCATCCCTTTCCCTCAGTGTCCCTCGCTCCCTTTCCCTTATTCCCCATCTCTCACACACATACACAAGTATATACAAACACGCAGCGAGGAAGTTAGGCTCACACTAACATATTCACCCTACGTCTTCCTTATGAAGTTTCGAGATTTTTGGCATGCGGTTAGAAGCAGTTGTATACTTTCAGACTGAAAACATATTTCACAGCATCTGTAGAAGATAAACTAAGGGGAGAAGCTTGTTTAGTGTGTTTGAAGTTCATTCACAGACAATGAAAACGTCGTCAAAATGAAATCACACGTAAGCTTTGAGAGCAGAAGAAAGATATCAAATATTTTATGATAAGCAATAAAAATGAATGGCTCGTAGATATAAAGATGAAAATATATTGCAAATTTTTATAGACTACTACGGCATGTACATTTTGCTTTTCCTTTGTTCATTTTCTCTCACTTACGGCATCATATTTACCTGAAAGTCTGGGTTCGATTTCAACTAGCGTACGCGTGGTTGAAATCCATGTTTAGCAGCACATTCTCTTCTCTTGTGAAGTACTGTAAAGGAACACTTAAATGCAGTCTCTCTGTTTAACCTGGGCTCGTACATGGAAACGACGAAATTGTTAACGTATCCGCTTTTCTTACATATGGTGGCAAATTTGTTCCTCGGTAGGAATATATGTGATATGGCCTGCTCCATTAAGTTGTTGGTCTCGTATCTTATAGTATTAGATGTATCTTATAGAGATAAATTATATTTGTAATAAATGATTCCACATACCTCTACTACCTAAGATGGTCTAATTTATACATGGGTAATAAGTAAAATGTTTAATGGATTTTATGTTAGTGAAAAGGAAACTCCTTACAATCCCCCAAATATTTGAGAAAAAAAATCGTTTCCAATATAATTCATTGTTTAGAGCCTTTTGATAAATATGATTTTTTTTTCTGAATTGTATTGATAATTGTTGTGATTTCTTAGATTCTTTTAGACTTTAGATTAGAGTATTATATGAATCAATATTTGTTAAAACAATGTCAGTCACGAAAACTATATACATATAACTAAGAAAAATTAGAATTACAAGTTAGAATTACATAATATTTATAAATATCAAGAGCATTACATAATTTGTTGAGTTTTAATAATGTTATAGATTAAATTCCATTTTCACAAGAAATGTACTCGATATTGATTATCTTTAATTTTTTTAAACTAAACTTTGTTTTAACAAATCGTATATTATAATCAATACTTACCGTCAAATATGCATGTTGAATACTATTAAATTTTCAAAATTCAGAAGCCTATTTCAGCAGAATACTATATGTTCAAATCAGATGTGTACGTTACGTAGATTATAAATTTATTTCTACGTTTTTGTCTAGTTTAAACAATATGTAGTCTACGTGTACCATTCCGTGTAGAATATACATAAACAATGTATAAATTATGAATAATACACACATATATAAATATATGAATAAATAAATGTAAATTATGAATAATGCACACATATTTACTTATACATACACAGGGAGTGCTAAAGCGGGTATACAGTTCATGTAATTACCGTATTTATTATTTTGCTAGGTAATCGTGGCTGGTAATTTAATCAGTGAACAAGATAAATGGATAATCAAACAGTATTGGAAGACATAGTATGCTGAAAAGATTTGACAGAAATTTGATGCAGACTTTGATACAGGGTCTGAGACCAATTATGTTCTAACGCGACTTTATATCGCAACGCATTCACTCTAGGCATGTTCGATGCAGGGGGAAGTAAGCCTTAAAGCACAATTAGCGTCAGTTGTCTAAGAGTCTGTACGATTCGTATTTTTGTTTATTCGTATCCCTTTTCTATAGGATATGTTGAAGATGAAAAATGCAACTTTCTATCAAAAGTTTTAGGCCATTAAATTCTATGTGAGAATCGGAAACGCGGGTATAGAGACATTGGCCATCACGTTGCAAGTGTTTAGGAGTGAAATCTTATTATCAGCGGCTGATTTCAAACTGCACAGGTACTTCGAAGACTGTCGAAAGATTCCACGTTGCCAGACCAGTCAGTTGGAAAAGCAGGAGATTCGAAGATAAAAAACAGGAGAAAGCAGTAGACAAATACAGTGGTGGCGTTTGTATGTAAATCGGGGGGCAATAAAATTTGCCATTATTAAGAGAGCAGTAGTCAAAACAAGCAATCCAGAACTCATTTCCAATGAACTACGTTGACCAAATGAAAGTGAAAAGTCCCGATTTATTAATATTATTTGATACAAACATGTGTGAAGTAAAACGTAGTGAAAGAGCAAAGTGGAGTGGGAAAATGTCTTTTTATGCACGTAGCGATAACGTAGCTATATTGTGCAGTCACACGTGACCGTGGCGTAACACGATTTCTTGCTGACGGTCGCGGAGAAACGATCTAAGTCACTCTTCCAGCCCAAGTCCCAATTTAAACAACATTTACTTGTAAATCTTACAGAAAGTCATAGTTGTATTCTTTGGATTCATAATATATGCAGTAAAGCTCTAACTATATGCTCTACATAGCTTTGTGTATTATAACAGAGAAATTTCGTCTTTTTATGTGAGGAAACATTAAAAATTCAATATTAATAATAATAATATTTCTTCAACTTCTCGAAGTAAGGAAAAAGCAGGAGATTGTTCACTTTTCATTTTCTTTCGCAGTAGACCAGTAGAACGTAGAAAAAGCAGGAGATCTCCTGCAAAATCAGTAGATCTGGCAACACTGGTGTGGAAAACAAACCCTGCGCATGACGCTAGATCACAAGCAGAAAGAAGAACAATGTGCAACAGGTGCATGTTTTGAACTTACGCCGGCGGTTAAGTTTCCGATTGGTTCAGATCGCGTATACATTTATAAAACGACACGCAGATGAGAAAAATATATGTCAAGCTCATGCCAAAGCTTGACAGATGATCAAAGCAAAACCGTGTACTTGTGTTCGAAGATCTTTCGCAGAGCGATCAAACGCATAGTTTTTGAACAATGTGATAAGCAGCGACGAAATGTGGTGTTTGAGTTCTACCCACTGTCAAAACACCGAAGTGCCAAATGGCACACAACAATATCTTCTTCCCCAAGCAAGGCACGAATGAGCAGGTCGAAGCCCTAGGCCATGCTCATTGTCATCTCTGATACCAAGGGTATGATCCACCACGAATTTGTACCTGAGGGACAGACCGTCAAGAATGCTTTCTACCCGGAAATGTTTAAAATATTGAAGGGAAGGATCAACCGAGTGAGGAGAGATATTGCCGTCAATTGGAAATCGTATCATGATAATGCACCATGCAATTCCTGCTTTGTTGTCAACGACTATCTGGCTATAAACGGTATCGCTATGCTTAATCAGTCCCCCTATAGTCCCGATCTGGCCCCAGTAGACTTTTTCCTGTTTTTTCAAATGAAGAAAGCTCTCAAAGTACACAGCCTTTGGACTGTAGCAGAGGTCAAAGAAATTTCGACCGCTGCTTGAAGGACATTCTGGAAAAGATCTTATAGGGTGTAGAATTCCTTCCAAGTGTGAAAAACTCGTTGGCAGAAGTGTATCGATCGAAAACATATTTTAAAATATTTTAATGATTTTGAACGTACTGTTCAATACATTCCTCACAGGATTTGTTCTCAATACTTTTTATACAACCCTGTGCACCTGCACTAAGTAGACTAACAATTTCCAGATTACAGAATGAATTTAATTTGATGGAACTGGCTCCATCTTAATGCATCAAAACGTGGTCGACTAGTCAGTGCTATTGCATAGGATAATGAAATGTTAGTTGTGCAGCTCTTTATCCAAAGTCCCCCGCAAAAAAGTCCATGAGGAGAGTCTCTCTTGCGTTAGACAATTCCCGTAGATCTTTGGGGTATCAGGTGGAACGTTTACGTTGAGAATGTATTGGCAAAGATTACTTGATGGATTACTACAGAATGATTCAAATATCAGATAACAATTCTGCGAGGTAATGTACGAAGCAGAAAGAGAACATGAGAGCATCATTGCAAAAGGTGTCGGTCACAGGAATCGAATTTTAAAGTTTCAGGCACTGTTAATACGCACAACTGAGTATATTACGTATTAGAAAACCCACCATATAATACTTGAACAGTAATTGAATCAATCTGGGGTTACAGTTTTGGCTAGCCTTTCTTGTAAAGGAGCCATTAAGCCTTTTTAATATAACAGTTACCCACTACTTATATCTGAACTTGCTACAAGAAAATGTAATTCCACAATTATGGCAAAGAAAAACATGATGATGACGATATTTACTTACAGCAATATAGAATTCCACCCCACTATGCTGTAGCAGTAAACAATATTCCTGACAACAAATTAGCCAATCGTTGGATAGGTTGACCAAAGCAAGATGAAAGGCCACCACAATCAGTAGATTTCCCCTAAATAGACTTTTTTCTTTGGGGTGTGTCAAAGAACAAAATCGAGGAAACCACACACTATTAACGATATTAATAATTTCATAAGCGAAGCGTGCCAGAGTGTAGGAAGTAGAACATAGGAATGTATAAACACTGAAGAGTAGCACTTTGAGAACCTCAGAGATTATGTTTAATTACAATTCCTGTATCATCGTCATATAATGCACTATAGGCGTTCAGAGGAAGACCGACAGTTTGGGAATACTATGACACTTCTAACTAGGGACATCACCCAATTGGCCGGCTCCGATTTCGATGATTTTTTTCTTTTTTCTTTTTCTTTTTTTCCCTGATAGAGGACATGTATTCATTATTTCTGATGACAGAAATTTTTGCCAAGGTGCATGTCTTCTGTTTTTTTAAATAATTTTTAAGAGTTGTGATGTGGTTATCAGAGATTAGTGAAGAAGTCCCTTACTACCCTTTTAAACGGAGTGTTAATGAAAGAACAACTATGTAGATACCTATAAGGCCTAGGGGGAAGTCGTATGGGAGGTATGACCTTGACGACAGCCATCTTTAAATCAGCCATTTTAAATTAAAGTCAAGTTTTCTAAATGGGAATAGGGTAATATGATACATAGTTTCGAGCTAGAATTTCATCAAAAAGACAATGGTGAAGTTAGTTTTAAGATACGCCCAATTTGGGGAAAAGTTACAGGCATATTAATTGTTTATACTTACTACGTGCGTACGTCCCTTACCTCCGCTTCTAATCCATGTATTAATGAGTGAATAAAATACATACATATTATTCGGTAATACATATTATGCCTAGAGGGAAGTGATACGGTAAGGGTATCCTTGAAGGCATCCAACTTGAAATCCGCCATTTTGAATTAAAGTGAAATTTTGAAAAATGAAAACCATACTATGTGACACCTCATTTTAATAGTAAATTTTCCCAAAAAGCCAATGGAATGCATATTTTAGTTCTATAGTCAACCAGTCTGAATTTAGTACTGCTTCTAACGTGCACCAAACGTCCATTATTCGATCTTTCAAATTGGCAATACTCATAATTTTTACCGCAGATTCCAACTGGCACTTTGCAATTGTTGTCATATGTTTTCTACTTTTATAACATTTTTTTAAGAGTTGCGATTTGTCAGTTCATGAATAGTGTTGGAATAAGCATCCAGAAATCTTTCTGGATTTTGAAGACTTGTCATGTAATTATTTATTTCCTATGCCATGTAATTATTTATTTCCTATACCTGTCCTTCAAAAACTCGTTTACTGACATGAATCATCGCACAATGAAACAACTCCAACTTTGCATTCAGGTAATACCGAAGACATAGCTTGTAATGGATAAATAGATGAGACGAGAAATCAAAAGAAAATTCACTTCAAAAAGGGAAACGAAATATGATTGTTGTGTAAACCAATGGTCTTTTGTTTTGTTTTATATTTGTTTCTTTATTGTTTCTTTATTTATTTATTTATTTTCTATGGCAATCTTTTAACGAATCAGACAAATAGTCATTCGTTTCCTAGCGATTGTTGTTGATGGTTCATATTTGTATGATTTATAATCAGTATTGATCGGCAGGGGGCGCCGCAAACTGAGATTCGAAAGCATATGAACTATGCCGAACACGTGTGGCGTCATGAGGTAAGCACAGCCAAGCCAGTGATGCCAGTTTGTGGGAAATTTCCCGTAAAGTGCGAAATTCTGAGCACTGGCGGGAATTTTTCTTTAAAATAGGCTGGAAACGGGAAATGGAGACATTCTCAACTTTTTTAAATACGCTATAGACGAACAAATATTCCATCATATATTGTATCAAATATTTTATCAAAGTGGAATTTGAACATTTATGATACCAAGTTGTATGCAACTTTTGGGTTTGTTACAACATTTGACACAACTGCTCTAAATTAGAACTTGTTCTATTTCTATCTAACATTATATCAAAGAAAACAAACGAAAATCGCTATGCGGTGGCACTAAAATTGAGTATGTGGACACGGAAAGCAATTGACATTATTGTGATGCATACTAGCAGTAATCTGTTTGGAATAACTATAAAATTAAAGCATATTAGGGCTAAGTACCACAGGCGACTTCCCAAAAATTGGCGTAGATTGAGAGTATTCCGTGACTTTTATTTTTTAAAAAAGCAAACATTTTTTTTTTTCACTTTTCTTGATTTAAAAGATTTCTTAAGACGTTCTGGCATGTTATTACTTTGGCGTTGCGCAACATGTAGGCTACATTTCGTGATAATTTTGTGTTCGTATAACACAAATTTGTTATAATTTCATTTGTATTTCTTTTCGTCACATAGGTCCATAGTTTCCTCATGTATTCTGGTTTAAAATAAATAATTACATTGCCAGTCTTCAAAATTCAGAAAGATTGCTGGATGCTTATCCCAACATTATTCACGAACTGACAAATCGCAACTCTTAAAGAATGTAATAAATTTAGAAAACATAAGCCATGGCAACAATTTATTGCAAAATGCTAGTTGGAATCTTAAAACATGCGGTGAAAATTGGAAGTGTTGCCAGTTTGAAATATTGAATAATGGACGTTTGGTGCACATTAGAAGCAGTCTTAAATTCATACTAGTTAACTATAGAACAAAAATAAGCATACTATTGGCTTTTTGGGAAAATTTACTATTAAAATGTGGTGTCACATGCTATGATTTTCATTATTCAAAACTTCACTTTAATTCAAAATGGCGGATTTAAAGATGGCTGCAGTCAAGGTCATACCAACCATACGACTTCCTCCTAGACCTTATATGTATCTACATAGTTGTTCTTTCATTAACACTCCGTTTACAAAGGGTATTAAGCGACTTCTGAACTAATCTCTAATAGCCACATCACAAATCTTAAAAATTATTTTTAAAAAAATAGAAAACATGCACCATGGCAAAAATTTCTGTCATCACAAATAATGAATACATGTCTTGTATCAGCAAGAAAAAAAATATCGAAATCGGAGCCGGACAATTACGTGATGTCCCTTGTAAGCTTACAACACTGTCAATTCTACAATCACTACTAAACCACAACTTAAATTTTCTGACTCATGGCCTTTTCAAAGCTAGTGGTTCAATTAAGAGTTAAAGAAACTTTATGCTATATCTCATTGATCATATTACTTTGTAGCATAATTATATAAAGGGCTTAATGAAGGTATGTTTCAGCATAAGTCTCATTTTAATGTGTCATGATTCTCAAACACAGTCAATTTTTTACGTTAAAAATGAATTTCGTTCTTCTGTTTATTATTTTTAAAAAAATCAATACGAATACCACTTTGTTCAGGCTAAAAAGGATCTACGGATTGGTGGATAACTAACCTTACTATAAGTTTCCTGTTAAAAACTAACAATCTTATAGAAGTGAAGAATTTAAACTTTCTGGGCCACGATGGCTAAATAATAGAGCGCTCACCTCTATAGCGAAGTGTCTCTCGTTCGATCTCGATCATGCTAATTTGTGCTACTGTGTCCATGAATTTTCTCGAGGTTCTTTCCATTCTCATTCTATAAATACTTAATTCTTCAAACTCATTAACCGCTCCCCTTCTCTGTTCTAAAGAACATAACAAACAGTTGTAAAAGTAAAAATTTCATTTCGTATCAATTGTTTACTTTACGTATTATTGATCATAGATGCAAAACAAAACAAAACAAACAAACAATCAAACAAACAAACAAAAAAAAACGCAGACAATATAGTGACTGAAATAAGACACAATTCAAAATAAATCGATATCTGGTACTGGATTGTCTTGTAATTATACAAAAATATTAAATCATATTAAATCACATTTTTTAGACAATTATATTTTTGAAAGGAAGTTTCATAATAATAATTAGATCTATTACATAAAGGATAGATACTCTACATGTTTAATTTCTAATTATTATTCAGATAGTTCCTTTTGGAGGAACTGTTTCAAGATATCATCTTCATTCTACTCAATCGATCCGAGGTCAACCGAAGAGAAATTCCGAAAGTAAAGAAGTAGAGGAAGAAGAAGTTAAGGAAACAAGACGGAATTTTATGAACCAGGTGCTGGCCCAAAGACTTGGCCAATAGTTCAATAACTCACCACCAGAAGTAGCTGCTGTAGCAGTAAATCAGAACCTCTGTTCCAATATAAGAAGTGAAGTGACTTTCTCTTCGCTTTCACTCTCTTCTTTTTTTTCTTTCTGATTCAGGAAGGAAAGGAAAAGGGAGGCAAAAAGTTGTCTTAAAAAATGGTTCCAATTTAGGCAATACGGAAGTAAATGTAATAAAGAAGAATTAATGGGAAACTTTCTGATTCTCAGTTTCTTTCTTTCTCTCTCTTTTTTTAAGTGTGTGTGTGTGTTTAAGAAACCTCTTGATTAATACTATCGTATTCTATTACAGGAACCGCAATTTGCAGTGCAAACAAAAAAAGGAAATTGGTGGTATGTGTAGTACTGTCAACAAAACTTATTTCTAACATTTCTTTCAAGAGGACCCTAATTGAACTGCAGTTTGTACAGCTGTACGCTCCTGAAACAATTTAGTTGAAAGTTATACATTTTACATCCAACTTAAAATTGCAATCTTGTTATTGTACTTACAAATTCAATGCACACACATACACACACACACACACACACACATATATATATATATATATATATATATATATATATATATATATATATATATATATATATATATATATATATATATATAAACAAACAAATTTTTGAAAGGACAACAACGTAAAGTAGAAGGAAACACACCATTGTCCGTAGATTTTGTACCATCCTTTGTGAAGTAAATGTGTAGCAAAAATTATGAAGGAGAGTGTATGGTATTTCCTTCCTGTTCTTATTATGTTATTTCTTATAAATACTAAACAATTGCAGGAATTGGTTCATTATTATTCATTATCACCTGCAGGGGCTAATTTATCGTGCAAGACGTGTTGTACGGATTATCTGGTAATGAGCACTTAAACAAATAACGTATGAAAATATGCTGTAATATTATTATCACTTAGTACTACTATTACTAACAATTAATATTCCACCATAATTACTATCATTATATATGCGCTACTACCAGAAACTACAGTATTCTCTTAACTTTCACGTGTTGGTATTGAAATGACCTGTGGACGTATCTTGACATACATAAATATTATTTGGCTTCACAACCTTATGCTTGGTTGGAAACATTTTTAATATGATGCTATTGCTGAGTATAACAAACAGTCTCCCTTTATCGATGTTAGCATCATTCAGAATTTCAGCAATTATCATATGTTAGTTTTGAGGAAATTCGAAGACTAAGCATCGCTGAGCGAAAGTTTATACACCCTATTAAACTCAGTAAACTAGTGATGACTATACAGTATAGTAGATTATATATCCAAAATATTATCAAGTAACTGATCTTTAATCGCACTTTTAACCTAATCTGTTCCAACCTTCAGTGCAGACCTCAAGGCTTCTAAGGATATCGAGAGATTTATTAATCGCTAGCAGAAGTATTTTGCTGCCATGGTCAATTATTTTGATTCAATATATGTTTTGGTAACAACGGTATTGCTTTTTCACTTCTCGTCCTCAAATGATTCGCTCTGTGTATACAGACACGGAAGCAGGTTTTGACCTAGGAGTTGCTAAATAGTGTGTTTATCATTTTATCTGTAAGTACTATTTTATACAGTGTAGATGAGACAGTGTAGATCTACAGCCTGTAGAACCCAACATTGATCCGAGTGTTTCTACCAGTATATTCATTCCAAAAATACACTATAAATGTGCTTTTGATATGAGTTGTCTTTTGTCACGAAAATGCAGTTACCATCGTTTGAGTAACCATTTTAGTAGTGTAAGTAAATTTGTTATTAACTTCTAATAAGGAAGTGGATAAAAAAAAGAAACTCAATTAAGAACTGTTCATTTAGCCTGCTTCCTCTTACTTTCAATTTACTGAATTATTTTTCATTACCGTCATTCAATTTCTTCTCTGCCTAATTATTCATACGAACCCACTCATTTCCAATATTAAACTATGAACATACCAAGACGGTCTGTTCTTTATACTTTTCTCTGAAAATATTTTCTTCTATTTTATTTTGCTTTTGATTTCCTCCTGCATCCAATTTCCTCTGCTTTTTCTGTGTATACATTCTTTCTCTCCCTCTCTCACTTCAATTTTCCCTTGCAATTTGTTCCTTTTCTTTTTTTCCTATTTTTTCCTGTTCTTTTTGCTGGCTTTGCCAATTTCCTCTGTGTGTTCCGTCGCCTTCATTAAGAACACAATAAAGTTGGGGATGGGCTTAGTCTGCTGCGTGTTTTGTAATTCCCTTGACGATTTGGGTATGTTATTGCATTAGAAGAGTCTGTCATACTTGCGAATAATAATAGAAAAAAGAGCTTTACTTAATCAAGTGCATAGTTTAAGGAAACAAAATTGAGAGCAAAAATTTGTACAATTTACTGAAGCGTATTGATAAGAATTGTCAATTATTAACTATGTAAGCAAGCACCGATTAATCATTGTATAACTTACACATGAAATTGAATTTTGTTATAAATACGAGTAGCATTCGTCCCATTTAACCAGAGCAGCCCCGATTTGAAGGATTTTGTCCTTGTGTTCGGCAGGTTTACATTTTTTCAGGTTTTCAGTTGTAACAACAGTTTCAGGTCTTTTTGTCTGTTCTATCCTCATTGCAATATTCTAAATATTACTTAGGTACGTACTATGTACTGATACATTAACACTTACTGAAGTAATCTTAATTTAAAATACGATTTAATGTTAGTATAGCACGATACTTACTAGCACATTGGGTTTTTATGCTATCTTTGGATCTAACATTCATTTTACTTTCCGGCCACCATTAATTACGCATCCAACTATGGTCGTCCGTAGCGGAAAGGAAGGGCAGTTGCCACATTGGAGTTTTGAAGAAGGTGAGGTGAAGTGAATTTGAGTTTAATGTGCCTTTCAGCAGCAAGGCTATAAGAGACGTGGACCTACTGATTAACGTGGAAACCGAACCACATAAGCTCCCGCCGGGAATCGAACCCGGATCTCACACGCAGAAGTGCGTACGCTAACCGCTTAGCCACGAAGGAACTCTGGATTTTCGAAGGATGTCCATTTCTTGAGAATACATGTTAAAGCACACTAATTTGCTCGCACCTACTATGGCACTAGTATATTTACACCAGATTATCATAAAATAAGTATCGCTCTTCCGAGAACTCTGGAGATATAACCATTAGACAGAATGCAACCAATCTTGGTAGGACTATATTTGGGAACGTGCAGAAGCGATTGTTGTAGAAAACAAAATTAGTTCCAGTTTTTACCACCAGATGTAGCTGTGGCGCTGCACAATGCCAACTAAGTGCAGGGTGGAAGAGAAACAACACTAGTGATGCTAAATGAAAATGAAAGGTTGTAATTACTCTTCCTGTGAGTCTCGTGGCATTGTTGCGCTATTGACATCGGGTGGACAGTGGTGGACGTACGAGAAATTTTAGACTGAAGTTTTCCTCAAAGTATCAGGATGCCTTAAGAAAACAAACGAAGTAAACGTTAGTCTTTCTTATGCTCATAAGCGTCGATCTCCCCCTCCCCCCTCTGCCAATTCCATGATTTGTAAAAAAAAATCGCTTGTGGAGAAAACACTCAAATGTTGTTCCACTACTTACAGAGGTTTGGTGGCGAGGTAAGAAGAGACGCGTTAACAAAATGGAAGATAAAGCTAGAATTGGGAGGGAAGCACTTTAGTGAGGAGCAATCAACGGCACAGCACAATGCAAACAGTGTACTCATGGCTTAATCTGCATGTGCAGAATGAGGTATGAGATACTGTTCAATTGGAGCTCCTTCCTAATGTTCTATAAAGAGAATTGGAACTACTGCATTTTCAATTGCAGAACGCAGTTGACCGCCAGAAACAGCCTGGACGTACTAAATAAGGTTTGGACGCAAAATCTTCAGAGTCGGAACGTCCCTGATAGACTGGAAATTTTAGATATCTCCACAAACAGGCCCGTATCCATGGGGGATCTAAGGACCCCCCCTAAATGTTGGTTGCTCCTCCTAAAATTTTCACGGTAGGTTTGCAAATGAACTATAATACGGTGATTAATTATAATATGGTTAAATCGGGGCCCCCTACATGTTTGGGCTGGCTACAGGCCTGCCCACAACCAAAAGTCACGTGGAGTTAATTCGGGTGATCGGGCTGGCCATGGAAAGGCAAAAAAACTGCTAAGAATTCGGTCTTCTGTGAAGTGTTTGTGAGAAACCTACCATACGTTACGCACCACATGCGGCGTCGCTCCGTCCTTCATGTAAATGGTTGATTCGAGACAGCTGCATTGCTGCAACTGTGGAATGATAAATGTGGTCAGCAAGTTGGCATATCTCTGCGAAGTGATGAAGCTTGTCACTGTCCCATTTGGACCATGGTCCTGAAAGAAGTACGGTCCGAGGATAAACTAAGCAGTAAACCAACACGACACAGTTACTTTAGGTTAATGTATTGGTTCTTCGTGTATTTCATATGGGTTTTCGCTAGCCCATATGCGGCAGTTGTGGGTGTTCACAATTCCGTGAAGGTAAAACTGAGCCTCGTCACTCCATAGAATATTCCATGGACAAGTATTGTCCACTTCCATTCATGCATGAAATGTCAATGCGAATGTCATACGATCATTGGCATCTGCGGAGCGCAATTGATCTTTTATTGTTACCTTGTAAGGATACCAATGAAGCACTTTGCGAAGAATTTTTCACAGTTAAATTAGGCATGTCCAGATGTTTTGACACTGCCTTTGCACTTACAACGCAATTGTTATTCATGGTTTTCTCCACGACGGCAGTAGAATATTTTGTACTTGTTCCTATTTTATACTCTTGCGACCTCTTCCTGGTCTCAATCCTGATATGTCGGCCTTTCTTTCATTGAAAATCAATAATATCATTTGTCTTCCACACTGCACTTACCATACTTGTCAATGAACAACACCACAATTGCTTCTGGAGGAGAGATTTGACACTAATTTTTTCCCGTAATTTTGGACGGAGCTTGCACTTTATGAGCATAGGAAAGACTAACATTCAAAAGCTTTCGTTTTTTTTTAAGATATCCAGAAATTTTCAGGGAACTTTTAGCCCAAAGGCTCCCCGTAAATCCTCGACTGACCACGGGGTATTAATAGCGTTGATAACCAATACCACAAGACCCACAGAAGAGATAATTACAGCCTCTCTTATCATTTAACATCAGTAGTGCCTTTTTTCTTCCACAATGTACTTACTTGGCGTTGTACAGCGCTACAATTACTTCTAGTGGCAAAATTGAAACTATTTTTGTTTTCTACACCAATCTCTTCTGCATGTTTTCAAATATAGTCCTACCAAGTTTAGTTGAATTCTGTCAAGTCTCCGGAGTTCTCTGAACAGCGATATTTATTTTATGATAACCTGGTACTATAGTACTATTGTAATTAATAAAGACATATGGGTAAATAATTGTTGTTTTAGTTAGTACAATATGTGAATATGCAATAAATGTGTTTGTGTTCGTTACTGTGCTTGCATAATGGTATTTTGCCTACTTGGAATCGATCCTTTGCCTTCTCTTAAAGCCCGTCTTTTTGCCTCTTAGAGAAAAAAAGAAAATTACGGGCGTTCCTGTATCCAACATGAATAAACCAAAAATGATTCTAGTACTATTTAGGTTTTAATTTCACTTTCTACTTTTTCCACTATTTCATTCATTCTCATCATCACCTTCCCCTTTTCCCGTGAGACGTTAAAAATTAAAAAAAAAAAGAGTGAAAGTAATCCGTTAAGTGTCTCAATTCGGAATGTTTACCTTTCTCCGAGCAGACAGGTGGACGCTTGCTGTAAATGGTACGATAAATGAATTCGAACTCAAACTCTGAGAATTATTTACTTTACCATTCTGTACTATAGTTATAATATAATTGTTAGATTATTGGTAGATTGCCGAGGGATTTGCATTTAAACAACATAAACTACTATTATGTTATTGGTTTTGCTCTTGAACAATATTTATGCGATTGGACTGTATGAGTATTCTTGTTGCAGAATTGCAAATATAGCACAAAAATAAAGAGTAATTTCAAATATGAACACGAAAGAATAAAGTAAAAAATAAGTTCTGTTATGATGCGTGCTTAAAGAAATGGCAAATTACTGCCTTACATATTACTACATTACTCAATTGGAGTTTTTTTTAAAAAAAATCCAATTTTCATCTGTTTTTTACTACTAAATAACAAGTTTAATGCTTTTTCTCGAAGTTTCTTTGAAACCAATCCGTTAGAAAATACAGGATTTTTGGATGTGCTGGAATAGCGCACATGCAAATTAAAGGGAGTCTACTGAAGTGGGTCTACATACTATACAGTTCAGGAGCGTGATTTGAATGCGCGACAGATATATCTTGCGATCAATAGAATAATTCCTTAGGCTGCCGTTTCATGCGTAATTTGGAAAGTAAACGAACATACACCCTCAGGATCTTCTACTGGTAATCTAGAGAATTAAAAAAAATAAAACCCTGAAAATACTGAAATTTGAGGAAAAGATAAAATGCCTGATATTGAGCACATTACATTTTAGTAAATAGATATAATATACTTGATTAATAATAATAATAATAATAATAATAATAATAATAATAATAATAATAATAATAATAATAATAATAATAATAATAATAATAATAATTTCGGCTATTATTATTCATTTATTCTACTGACCACGGACTCCTATATAATAATTAGCAATAAACATCTACTATAGTGAAAAATGAGTTCTGTTTCACATTGTGAAATCACGGTACATTTCCAAACTATGCCAATTTGAAATTGCGAAACCATATCTAATAAGTAGATCTATTAACTTCCAGTCGTAATAGAGGGATAAGTTAAAGACGCAACTTATTATTGGAACGCTGAAGCAATATCATAAAGTCGATGTTCTCTATATCTTACTGATTTTGGACTATAAAAATTAATTTGCAAACTGGAATTGGTAATTTTCAACCACATTCATTTTCAGTAGAGAGATTAGAATATAGACGAAATCTATTCTTAAGACGTTTAATCGATTGCAGAAAAGCTCTTCTCTATATATTTATTAGATTTTCTACAAACATTGTTTCTTAGGGGAGGAGAAAGGAGAAGGTCGAGAAAAGAAATTCATGTGTCGAAATTCACTTTATGCAGGCTTAACCATTACGAGTGCAATAAAAGGTAGAAGGTAAGGAATTGTTTCTTACATGTGGTCATGGATTTCTTAAAAAAAGAGTAGAAAAAATATGCAATGTTTATATGCATTCTCTTCGTTTACACGTTAATGTGCCTGCTCCTTACGAAAAAATTCCTGCGTCACTGCGCGGGTCCACAAACTTTGCTCTGCCCTTATGCGAGTTATATTCAAATTTTGTTTTTAATAGACATCCATCACAAATTGGTCTAGATTTTTGCACTATACTGCCGTCGAAAACATTCATCTCGAGCGAAGAACGTGCATTTCAGCTAGTAATAATAATAAGAACAATATACCCAATATTAATAGTTTTGTAGGAAGGAACATGCTGAATGTTTAATGGAACAAGACGTAGTCTTCGTATCAACTCAACATCATTTCGGTATATTCAGAAGTATCCTCTTTAACAATACCACAAATCAATCTAGAATACATTGATCCATATCTCGGTAATGAAAGTGTAAGATAAGAGTTGCACATTACAATACATGAGAATATTTCATTTTACTAGTCAAAGAGTAATAGGCAGGTATTTACGTATAAATTTATTCGGGGTCAAAGCTTTACGGGGGGTGGGGGGGACTTTAATATGACGATAAATTACAATAAAATTTGGAATATCATCCCTATAATTAGACCGAATTTACAGAGAAGTCTAGATTTTGGAAGAGTCCTGGCCCCCAGAACTCACCTACTGCGTACATTCCTCGAACAGAGTCTCTCTTGTTTAAGTAACTACCTGATAACATTAAGAAGGGACCACGAACTGGTTTTACAGGAATTTTCTTTGCGTGATATTTGTACATTTTTACTACTACTGCTATTACTACTACTACTACTACTACTACTACTACTACTACTACTACTACTACTACTACTACTAATAATAATAATAATAATAATAATAATAAGAAGAAGAAGAAGAAGAAGAAGAAGAATTGAAAATTATGGCTATAGTTTGATTGTAGGGGAACAACTAAAGTTGATGGAGATTTGTTGACATTTATTACTACTCCCGGTTTTAATACTGATTTCCGGATGGCACACATGGTAAGAGTAATCAAGATGCATTTGTTTTCAGGTGATTTAGCTTCGCAAGAGTGGGTTCTTTCTCGCCTCTTAACCATTTATTCAACTCGGAATTGGATCAAATTAACGATTTCCAGTTTCAACCTTTATCGTCGTAGAACAAGAACAACAAGACATAGCGAGTAATGGCTTTTAAATGTGGATTCAGAATCCGAGCATTCTATATTTGATTTAATAATCTACTGCAACAAGTAGCTATAGGTTGATGGACGACTTGAGTATTGAATTCCCATAGTTTGCATGTCTCAGTTTCACACTGTGAAACGAATCTCATTTGTTGTTCATTTCGGACATATTTCAGCTTTTAAATCTATGTCTAGTTGCTTCCAGAGCTTAAATGATTCATGTCTAGATATTGTAAATAACTCTTAGACCTATGATATGATCTACCTATCTACGGATTGACATAATATCAATCTACATGTAAGCTTTTCGGTGAACTTTACTTAATCACTCTGTATGAACATGTATTGATATTTGATTTCATTTCGGCTTGAATGCTCTAGTTATTGTATATTTTAAAATAGACATTAACATTATTAGTGATAACTTTTAATCAATTATGATTATAATTAGTCCTGATCATTACTTAGGTATTTTAGAATCACAAACAGGAGCATGCCTTTCTCTTCTATGTTTATGCGAAAATAATTTATTGCTAAGCCAAACACATTAACAGCTCATAAAATCATCATTGAAATGTATTTATATTAGAAATTAATTTGTTAGGTTTAGCACGACTTCAATTCTTTTCATATAGATAATAGTAATACATAACTTTCGGCTTTATTATTGTCATTGGTTGCTCTTTCAGCACTTCAATAATTATTTACCTTTTAGTTCCTTTTTTTGTTTTTCAAAACTCGGTTCATATTTTGAAAGAAAATATAGATGTTACGGGTGACACGATATTTTACTTGAGATGCTAATTCGAGCAAATTGTTTTTCGCTATATACTGCTGTTTTCATTTAATTCCAATTAATGTTGGAACAAGAAATAATAGTAATTGTTTTTACAACTTCCTTTTCTAGTAGAATACGGTTGAAAATTATATTTGTTGAGACATTGAATCGATTCCAGAAAACTACTTCTCGATATTTATTAACGTTTTGTTGTATGGTGATATTCATTTAAACTGTAAACGGTTGGTTTTCTTTAATTTCCAGTTTAACTTTATGGTTAACGGAGAAGGTGGAATATATTTCGTGGCATGCTGAATCGACTTCAAAAATCTGTTTCTTGCTACCTCTTACTGTTTTTGCTCTGACATTTGTCAATAAATGGTTGGGTGAACATAGTGGTTCTATAATTTCCCCCACTGTTACACAACGTTGTTTGAAAGTATAATAATTACGTACGTACCATTTAGTTTACAAAAATCACGTTAGCTCAGTGGGATACATTTATGCCTGGTGCGTAGAGTTCATGTGTCGGTTGTAGATCGCGCCAACTATATTTTGTGGTGAACAAACTTAGCACATCATTCATTCTACAATTTTATTTCTATTTCCTTTAGCATATTTACAGTATATACAATATTTTCTTTAGAGCTTTCCAATTACTCTCATTACTTGGGGTTGAAGTTTGACAAAAATGAAAAGATGAATTTACTCTGCCTCCACAATTTAGGAAAAATGTTTTACAATGATTTTATTTTCAAAAAGTATTTGGATTTGACATAATATTTAGTATGTTTTTGTTAAGGCTTTCCCGTAATTCACGTAGCTTAGAGGTAAAATTACTCAAGAGCAAGGATTGAATTGACTCACAATGAGGGTTGAATTAACTCTCACTCATTTAAGAATATATTTTGCAATATCTCTAGTAAAAGACATTCGATTTTATATTATATAGTGCACGTGATATTTCAGGCTTTTTCGCAATCGCCTGGCTTGGAATTACTATATATAAAATAATTTGATCAAAATGAGGAAGTGAATTCAACCGTACCTCTACTGATGTTAAAATTAAATTTTCTGTTAAAATTTCGCAAAATTCTGTGATTTTATAAAACATAGGTTTTGTTTTTAAACATGGGGGATTATTGCTGTTGTTAAGGTCGAATTTGATCAGAGAGAAGAGGATTGGTTCACGCCATTTCGTGAAGCAAGTTAACAATAACTTAGGAAACATTCCGTATGTTTTCTTTTACTCGTCGAAATGGGTTCTATCAACGTAAATGAAGAGGCATCTTTTTTAACTTCTATGTCATATTTAATGGAAACTGAAGTAATAATAAATAAATATTTATAAATCATGAAACAAGGCATGTATTTTCTTGGAAGCTTAATAATTTATCCTACTTGTTGGGATTAAAGTTGTTAACCGTCTTAAGGAACTAAAAACATGTATTGGTCATTTACGATTAGAATTCAATTCTGGCCCACTTTGCTTTGCTGCTAACTAGGGGCACCTATTCACTTTGGTACAATTGACACCCCTAAATTTACTTCACATGGTCCCCCAAAGCAACACTTGTTGCTACTAGGGACGATGGAATGGTCCAGTTCTCTTTAAGGTGGTATAGTGTGGTGATGAATGGCATATGCTGTGAGAATTGATCTTGCGGATGGTCTTCCTACTCCGAACTACACAAGATTCAAGCCCAGGTCGTAGTTTGGGAGCCTAAGTTCAAAACCACAAAGTTGAATAAGGACATAAAACTCAGAAACCCAAATTCAGTTATTGATTCGAAACTGATTCAATGACTAATATTTCCTATATCCCATCCCTAACCCTGAGTACGGTCTTCGTTAGAAGTATTGTGCTTACATTATTTCTACTCATTGTTCTGTACGTATATTTACAAATTTCTCATAAGTTTCAATATCTTTGCTTTGAAGAATACCCTAAACTTTCAATGACGTATTGTGAGTTATAAACTATTTACCCATGTGCGTATCCTAGCTACAAACCACAAACTTGAAAGTTCGATATAACATGGTGGTATTCGCTATCAATTCCTATTGTTCTTAAAGCATTCTGAGTATGGACACAATGATAGCGGTAGATGAGATTTTAAGACTTCTGATTATGGATTATGATGGATTATTAAGAATTTTGCAATTTAGGGTTTGTACTATTTAGAACTAGTGCCGTTTAGGAGTTATTCCGTTTATTGCTTATGTTACTTAGGTGTTGTACCGTTTAGGGCTTAGGTGTAGTACCGTTTAGTGCTTAGATGTTGTATCGTATAGGACTAATGGAACTAGTTGATGTTTAGATCTTCTGAGGTTTAGGTTGCGGTCTTTTACTGTTAGAGCTAGTGCCACATCTCCGTTTCAGCCACCTGTTAATAACACGAGAAGGTAGGAGTGATATAAGAATAAAATAAATTCACTTTTCCATCTTTGCTTTGCTAACAAAGAAGTCCTCTGTCATATGAAGAATGTAAGTACGAAATCAGGTTGCAGCATTCATGCAACTAGACACAAGCCTCTCTTTCTTTCTGCTTTTGCATATGAATTCTGAAAGATGTAACATTATCTTGTACCGAAAAACAAAAATATTCTCTTCTCCCAAGACACTAATGCAGTACTACAAAAACGTTTTATGGGATGTAGTATTACGCTGTTGGCAACCACAATGTCTGTCGACCAGTTTTTATGTTGGCATATTTTGATTGTCCAATTTAAAAATATTGTTTCCGGTAATAGGAAATTAAATATCGACTAAAAACGGGGAATTCATGTTATGCTGTATCATTACAAGACGGGACCGCTTACTTTTAAAGAAGAACACATACTAATAATATTTTAAAATAAAACCCTTGAGGAAGGGACCCAAGAGAGACGGTAATGGGAAGTAGTGCAAACTTCATACTGAGGAATTGCATAATATAGAATATACCGTTACATAATATCGTGAAGTTTATGAAGTGTAGGATATTCAAAATGGCAGCACATACAGCCAAATGGAAGAGAGTAGGAACGCCTTCAAAATTTTAATTCAAAACTCGATAGGAAAATACCCGTTAGGAATACCTTGGCGTAAATGGGAGGACTATATTGAAATGATCTCGCAGAGATAGTAGTACAAAATAAAATAATAAATAGTCGAGTAAGAACAAACCGAATGAGGAGCTCTTTCGAAACTTTCTAATGTGAGAGTAGTTTCGGAAACTATTGAAACTTTCGGTTTCATACTGCATCGAATTAGTTACTTGTATTCTTTGATATTGGTAAAATTATTATCCGGGAATGAACTCTGTGCTTCGTTATAAAAACAACTACATATTCTTTTTATATTTTTTAAATCTTACGTCTGCGTTTCAGGCAGAGAGTTAAGATTACGTTAGATTTTTAAGAGGTAGTAATATGCTAGAAAAACTAAGATCATTTCTACCGATGGTTCAAAGAATCGATTAACATAGTGAGACATGATTTAATGTAGTTGGGTAAAAAAAAATATTAAAGGTTCGGTATTGAATTTTAGTGCCCTCTACATTCCGTGAGTGTCTTGAATAAATAATTAGTTAAATTTGTGTAGTCGTAAGACCTCGTCCTCCATTTGAATTTTGTTCTTTATATAACTTAGGAATCAAAAGTTTGCTTATCATAATATTACAGAAGCTTGTGTAACTTTTGTAATACTTGTAAAACAGAACACTTTTCCCATCATACGAAACATCATTCAGATCGAAAAAGTTCGAGTAACTCGTGCAATAGTATCGATGTCACTGTGAGTGATTTTTGAAAAACAAAAAACAAATGACAAGTGAAAGACGAAACAATTTAAGTTAATTAAGAAGTTATTGCCATTACACAAATATTCTTGTATTAAATAAAATACACAAGACAAATATTTATAAATAATATCACTGGGAAAGGGCTTTTCTCTCGCTTAACTATTATATAAATTTTATTTGTATCTCTAATTCGTTTCACCTTCAGGAAAAAAAGCGTGTTTGTAATAACGTGAAAGCCATTTTAAGAGACGATAAAAAAGAAATGCTTGTAACTTATATGATAAAAACTGAGAATGTTTGGTAAATCTTGTTTTCGGTATTTTCTTTTGATACGTGACACAACGCAGTCTGTGACGTGGTTGATAACGGGAAGTGAAGAATGATCTGTCAGACGCTCCTCTCCGCATTCTGGGTAGAAGCCATGTTTAATGTCCCTTGTCGACTATTTTTCACCACCAATTCATGCACGATGCAAACCCTAAGGTGTATTCATCACACTTTACGCACACACACCCATACACGTATTCATGAAAACTCTCCACGAACAAACAATATTAAGTTTTAAAGATAAACCTACGAAAGAATATGGGTGTCATTAAGAAAAGATATATACCTGCAATATGTAATTTGTCTTTGTAGAAGCTATATTGTAACACTATATATTTGAATGCACAATATATTTTGAGAGATATTGCTTAATTAAGAAAATGTAATGTACATTTGTTTCAACAAAAATCATGTTTTGAGAAAGTAAAGTCATCTTAGTAAATGGCTATATAAAGATGGAATATTAATTACCTTAGTAAAAAGTTAATAGTAAGACAATTACACATATTATAATACAATTAGTTATTACGTTCACCTTCGGCATGCTGTATATTGTAGGCTAAAATCGTGATGAATTAAATGTTCCAATTGTTTATATTTAAGAAAGTTATCTATTTCATTTACTTATTAGTTTAATTTGCCCACTATCAAACTTAGGGTTCCATAATAATAAAATATAAATACAATTATGGGTTTTGTCCTACTAATAAACAAGAAAGTACATTCACTGTTAAATATCATCAGCAAGGAATTTGATATGAATAAATTGAGGTAGTCCGAACAAATATAACAAAGAAAACACAAAAAATTGGGAAAAAAACTATGTTTGTTTCTCAACATAGTCTTCTTTTATCTCGATACACTTTTCCCAGGGATGTTTAGTAGGTTGAATACCCTGTTTATAGTGCGAACCGTTAAGTTCCTCAAAATACACGTGTTGTTGGAAGTCTTTGAATACCATCGATACATTTTTTTCAAGTTCAGAAAAAGTAAATAATCCGAGCGGCTAAGCCTAGTGCGTGATGAAGCAAATTGAATTTAAATTCATTCTTTTTGGCCACTGCGATAAATGATGTATAAACTGGTGCATTGTCTTCATGAAATAACACTTTCTTTTTCAACAAATATGGCATTATTTATTGATTTCATTACTGTAGTAAGTTGATTATTTGTCCCTTTTAAAGATAATCAATGAACATTATTACATAAGCATCGCTCCTGGAAAAAATAATTGACGCAAAGAGCTTGCCACTAGATGGAACTGTCTTCGTCTTCTTTGTAGCCTATTCTCCCTTTTCAAAAATGAAACGAAAATTAAATTAAATCTTTGAGTTTTACATCCCACGCTTATGCCGGCCGGTCTAAAGAAAAGGTGGTGATGAGAAATGGATAAAATGGTAGAATGAAAAAAGTGTGAGGAAATGGGAGAAGCCCGAGAAAACCCACGCACACGGTGTTTGTCCACTACAAAGTTCACATGGTGTGATCTGCGATCGAAACAAGGACCCCATGCACAAGAAGTGAACGCTCTACCACTGAGTCCCCTTTCGGTCCATGATTTGACAACTCTTAAATCTCAAGTGTGAAGTGAAGGAACTATGGTTATGAAGCAACGCAAAAACTCCCTTTTATTACTGTGAAACATCGCTAAAGACTCGATTAAAACATGCTTACTAGGCTGTATTTGTTCCGTTTGGTGAGCAAACACGCCTCCCATATCATGCACAATCTTCTCATACCCAGATTTTCAGTTAATATGCGAGGTACAGCACTTGTTGAACAGCCTACCATATTTGCCAGCTCTCGTACTTTCAGTTGACTGCTATCCGTTGCCATTTTGTGGATTTTCTTCACCATATTGGCGTAGTTACCTCATTTGGTCAATCATTGCGATGGTTATTTCTGCAACTCGTACGGCTTCATTTGAACTCTGTGATACAAGGCTGTTGTAAACCAAGGTGATGAAGACCTCCTAGAGTAGAATCTAGCTCGGATTTGAAATTGATTGATCTAATGAAATCTTTCAAATAATAGTATTGTATCACATAACTATGACCGATTTTTCCATGTCTTCTAATTCACTGGGAACATTTACTATTCATGCCTGCCACACATACACTACACAACGTAATGTCTTCAAACTTCAAACTTGAATTTTATAAGGAATGTGTCTAATTTACTGATCATAACATTTTCTTGGCTACCAACTTTCACTCAGATATCTCAATATTTACTATATATCTATATAAAAATCTCTTGAAATTTTGGCATAAATTGGCCACCACCAAAACTATAAGGGCCACCAGCTTCAAACTTTCAAGAAATATATCATTCAATACAACCAATACATCCACAAGCTTTCATTCAGATATCCTAATATTTACTATATATCTGTATGAAAAGGCCACCGCCAAAACTTTTAGAGCCACCAACTTCAAACTGTGAGGAAACATATAATTTAACACCGCCAACACATCCGCCAATTTTCATTCAGATATCTCAATATTTACTATATATCTATATTAAAAATCGGTTAAAATTTTGGCTTAAATTGGCCACCGTTAAAACTCTGAGGACAAACTCTTGACGTTTATAGCATTCTTTTAGGATAATTATTGTAGGTTTCGATAAGTTTCAATTTAGTCCCACGAGAGCTATTTACTAATATCTCCTAAACTATCATAGCACTAATGTTAGTGTTTATTGTAGTAATGTGCAGTAACGAGCACTAACCATGTGAAATTTTTTGGTAGTATTTGAGATATGTACAGAGCTAAATTTAGACACTTGATATTTTCCATTTTGTAATATTCCCGCCAATTTTAAAAGCACTAATGACCATATATAGTGTAATGGTTACTATTACGTTAGTAGGTTCTATTGTAGAACTCAACATTAGGGCTTCAATCGTATTGACGCTAGAAGATGAATATCTTTGGAAGCAAACTATACGCTAGTCCCTCTCCACAAAAGCATTTATGACAAGAAACACTAATGTCCGGATTTTATGCCCAACAAGCACTAACGATTCCACTAGAAGGGATCATTACTGCTTTTGAATTTGGTGGGAAACCAATAAAAATTCCCCATGTAATACTTATGGGAGTTAGGTGATATATTTTTTCCCTATCTACACCAATAATGAAGGACTAACAAAACTATTAGTGTTTTCTAGAAGCACGAACGATGTTCTAACGAATGGCACTATTTTTTCTTAGTACTTGAAGGGGGGAAGTCAGCGTGTAATTACTCTCTATTATTGCTTTGGTTCTAGAGTCCTATAATACTGAAGTACTAGAAGTTGGTGCACTAAGAAGCACGAACGACACTCTAAAACATGGCACTATTCTTTCGTTAATGCTTGAAGTGGGAGCAAAGTGAACTTGCCTCCAAATGTTTTTTACTGAAGTGCTCTCAACGGGTCGGGTCAGGTCGGGTTGAAGACCGACCCGACCCGACCCGTGATCCGACCCGAGTTCAACCGACCCGACCCGACCCGTTTGAGAGCACGTCATTACACTGGGTGAACGATAAAATGCACTCCCATTGGGAATTAAACCCGGACCACGTGTACCGAAGTCTTACACGTTGACCACTAGGTAGATCAAGCGGGGGATTTGTATATGCAACTTAGGGAATATTTGGCACTTTTGAAGTTTGGTTATTTCTTTTTATAACTGATACCAATGTCCGATGTGGGAGAATTTTTTTTCTTGCTTTAGTTTTATGTAATGACATTTTTCTTCTCAGTTCTGGAACGAAAGGTCAGTGTTCTCACCTGCTCGGAAGGTAAGGAATCTTCTCGGAAGGCAGTAGCAAGAGTCTCTTGGTGGAGACAAAAGAAAATCGTTTAATTACAATGATAAGGGTTGAGGAAACGGGAGAACACCTGTGATTTTTTCCAACCCTTCAACTTTCATTCCAAAATAGGTTCTTATGATGCTGGGACAAGCATCACTTTGATTTTAATTTCTCGGTAATTAAAACTATTTTACAGTATATATAGTTGCAAGTAAGAACATACATAATATGGATTTTGTAACTTAAAATTTAAAAATACAGTATGATAATTAATTATAAAGTACTAATTTTATTTCATCACTTTCAGCCCAACAAATGAAATTCAAACAATTCGCACCCTGGGTCTTGGTCATCAATACTGCGTCTTATTCTTTATCTTGCACAGTCAAGTCTTCGTCCTGCATTTCGTAGTCTTGGTGGTTTTTCATGCTATACAAGAGCCAAGAATGCTAGCCTCATCGATACAAATGAACACAAAGTGTGATTTTGATTATGGTCTTTCATACTATACGGAAAGCAAGAAAATATGCTCATCGCTACTTGGTGATCACCAAAAAAATGGCCAAGAGCAAGATTACTATGCACTTCGTCTTGCATATCCAATCTTTACCTTGTTTTTGTATCGATGTTCTTGGGCTTGGTGAAATGAAAGGAAATATTCAGTTTAAGGTCCCTCGATTCTGCACCGAGTCTAAGGGAGATGGTGACCATGAGAAATGAATGAAATGGTGGAATGAAGAAACTGGGAGGAAACAGGAGAACCCCGAGAAAATCCTCTACATGGCGTTTCTCCACCACAAAGCCCACTTAGCACAAGCTGGGGTCGAACCATGGACACCACGCACCAGAGATGAATTATCTACCACTGAGCCACCGCGGCCCTGCTTGGGCTTGGTCGTCCATATCCAATCTTTCTTTTAGCCTTGCTTAAACAATTTCTAGTTTTGTTCTAAATCCAGACTCCATATTGGCGTAGATATTAATATTACAGTCGATTGGTAAAATCAATCTTCCACATTTAAAAATTAAAGTACACGCAAGTACAAAAATAAGCATTTACCATAAAAACACTAGCTGCAAGTGTTCAAAATAGATTTATGGTTTCTATAAAATCAGTTGAAAATTGCTATTTTTAATTAGGTAGGTGTTGAAAAGCAGCAGCTTTCGACTCCAGCCGAGTTTAAACTTAACCTAAACTCGGTTGACCAAAGTGAACTGACCCGAGTGACCCGACCCGACATCCCGACCCGACTGAAACGACCCAGTAACCTGACCAGACTGACCCGACCCAACAACCCGACCCGAGTGACCCGACCCGATAACCCGACCAGAGTAGACTGACCCGATAACCCGACTCTAGTAGCCTGACCCGACAACCCAACCCGAGCTCACCCGACTGACCCGACCCAACAACCCGACCCGACGACCCGACCCGAGTCGACTCGACCCGACCCGTTTGAGAGCACTATTACTGACGAACCAGAAATTCAGGGTTTCGATTTTGTTATCGTCACCATGTTGAAAGTGGTTAGTGGATTCCAAAATCGTGTTCGAATTCTTTTAACATTTGCAGAGATCTTTGCAACGAGGTACTACTCGACCCCCCTTTCTATTTGAAATTTTCGAGTTCAAACCTTACTTTGCACCCCTTTTTTTGGGTCTCGCAGTTTTGGTTTTTTTTAAGACCCTGACTTACCATGTGCCATATCATTGGAAAGCGTGTGTCTTGCACTTCCTGAAACTGTGACGATGTTTACATTATCTTAACTAGTAAACTCCGTATACTCCATTTCGCGTATCTTCGTTTTTTTGAAAAAAAAAAAAAACAATCGGTACACGGAAAATCGGTAGGTAGTACGGACAAATGTTTTGTAGGGCAACCTTATTCTTTACCCACCTTTTGGAATGTGCATTCGAAACATATCGTTCCCATTTGAAAATAGCAAGAACGAGGCATGTGTCCCCACATTACACCATGAAGAGGGGATTTCGGGATTTTGTAAATAATTTCTTTGAACCCACATTTGTGATGCAGAATCTGGCATCAATATTATTAAATATTAATGATGACTTTAAAAGAAAGTTTCCCAATTTCTGATTTAGAGACTAATATAGGATACATCTACCACAAATTGAATCTTATGCCAGGTAAGAGTAGATTAGGTAACAGTCTAGAAATTAGTCAGCATCTTCTTACGAACCACGGATTCTTTTTGTTAATTGGGAGTTGTTGCTACTAAGTAAGGTGTTACTAAGTAAGTTTTATTATTATTATTATTATTATTATTATTATTATTATTATTATTATTATTATTATTATTATTATTATTATTATTAGTAGTAGTAGTAGTAGTAGTAGTAGTAGTAGTAGTAGTAGTAGTAGTAGTAGTTGTTGTTGTTGTAGTATTAAAGGTCAAGTGTTGCTGACCAAAGTAGTATATCTGAAGCTTGACTTTACTTCGAAGATATTTTCTTTAACGATTTGATTACAAGCCTCATTCTGTAAGGGCGCAACTACTGGGTCGACTTTTAGCGAAATGTATATTTCATACAAGTACTTTCAAATGTTACTACTCTGACACTAATTTGCGTAGAGACAGGATATTCAGAAGAAACGAACGATTGAGAAAGTGTATGACCTAGCGACATTTAGCAAACTGTCGCCTCATGAGGGAAATAAAAATGGACACCAAGTGTGATCTTTATATTCCTCGCGATCGCTTCAAAATCATGCGATTCCATGTGCACAATACTATAACATCACATCGAAATATACATGCTAGTACAATGAACAACCTTTAATGCCACGTTAGCAATCTTATAACTCTTACCAAACAGTTCATTATGATTATTAATATAAAATATAGTTTGTAACAGCAGTGATTTCCAAAAGTCATAATTAATACATTGTTTCCTTGTTTCAGGAAATGCTGCTAAATGTAGAGATAACTGTCATAAACTGTCCAAATATGGTTGGACCATAGTTTATCATATTAATTTTTTTCTTCTGGATGTCGAATTTCCTTCTCAAATATCAGCACAAATTAAAAAATTCGAGAATTTTCGAATTTCGAATTTTCTTGTTCCTTTTATCAATGTAGCTCCCTTCGTTGAAGAGATCTCCTTAAGATTTGTCGAGTGGATACCTCGGGGATATACCAATTGTTGAATGAATTGGACCGGCCCGTGAGCAGTGTTGACAACTAGGGAAATTAAAATTTCCCTAAATTTGGACAAAAAATTCGAAATTTTCGAAACTTTTGTTTATAAATCCGCACATGCGTCCGAGTGCAAGTCAACTTACGTCAGTCGAATATTGACCTTTGCTGAATAAAAGCACATACAGATTGTTATAATGGGGTAATTAGGGGCGCACGTAAAATTCGTATGTAGGTTCTAAAACATGATTTTTCTAGTTTTTCACTAATTTTTGTTTTACCGTAATCTGATTTTTTCTTTTTTGTAATTTGAAGCTTTGTTTCTTAAATATCTCCATGATACTTGTAGGATATGTTAGTGGGTACCAGTGTTTATTGTAAGAAAGTTTGCATCTGTCTGGTAGCAGTGTTCCCAGCTACAAAAAAAAAAAAAAAAAAAAAAAAAAAAAATGGGGGAAGATGTTGGAAAATTCCCTTTTTTAAAATCTCTATTATTTCTCTCTTGTTGGCTACATTGAACAAACTTACCACTGTCTGAAAGCCCCGTCCGTAGCCTAGGCAACGCACCATAAAAGGTTTCAGTATTATAATTAGGGGAAGTACAGTTGAGGTTTATAATAAAACAGCTTCTGTAAATAGTAAGAAAATGACGAATTTCAGAGATAGAATAAGAGTTTTTTTTTTTTTTTTTTTAAATCATGCTTACTTTGTTAGATATTGCTATGATACTTGTAGGATATATTAGTGGGAAAAATGAAATGAAATCTTTAAGTTTTACGTCCCACGGTTATGCCGGTTAGGCTAAAGGAGACGGTGATAATGAGAGATGAGTGAAATGGTGGAATGAAGAAAGTGGGAGGAAACGGGAGAACCCCGAGAAAACCCAAGAGCACGGTGTTTGTCCACCACAAAGTCCACACGGCGCGAGCTGGGATCGAACCAGGGACCCCAAGCACCGGAGGTGAACGCTCTACCACTGAGCCGATATATTAGTGGGGTAGCGAGGTTTATTTTAAGATAGCTTGGGTCTGCCTGGTTGCAGTGTTGCCAGCCCAAAAATAATTCCCGATTTTTGGTGGAAAATTCAGAAAATTCTCACTTCTCCTTCCATTATTTCCCTCTGTTGACTAACTGAAACAAACGTAGCACTATCTGCAAGCCTTCTCTTTTGCTTACAGAACTCACCATAAAAAGTTTTAATAGGATAATTAGGGAAGCTATAGCCCCTATATATCTGTTGATTTTTGTTTCTGAATCGTAAAAAGTGTCAGAATTTCATGTGTATGATGACAGGGAATTTTTTCTTTCTCTCTTTGCATGGCAGCCAACGACTTCAGGTTTTCACTGTACCTTGCCAACACACCAAAGACTGTTTTCAGGTGACTTGGACTCATGTGGAAGCAGTGGCGAGAGCTTAAAAGAAATCTTGTAATTCGGTTAGGGATTTTTTTGTAAATATTTACCCCTACATTTCCGTTAATAATTTCCCTTTCATTGGCAACACTGCAATGTAACTTACACCAAAAAATAGCCACGTTGCTCTTCTATAAACAAACCTTAACTACATCACTCGGATAAATAGTTTTTGAGTAATAAGTCACTAACTGTAAATGTAGGAAAACACAAAGTACGATGGAAAGATTACTGCGAGCATAGTAAACATGCCTCTGGAAAGTAAGATAGAATAGTAGAATAGATTTTGCGGGAAGATCAATTTGGATTCTGGAAAAGAAATGGCACCAGATATGTTATTTGATTGATGGGAAGTATATCAGAACGAGTTCTTGACGTCAAGGATAAGTTGTGTTTATGCTTCATCGACTGACAAAATGTATTCGACTGGGTCAGAAAAGGATGTAGTATGACGCCCCAATTATTCAACATTTACATCATCATTATCATAGGTATTCTGCCATAACTGGCAGGTTACTTGTTGTAACTGAGAAGCTTCCAAGCTCCACTGTCTTCTGCTAACCTTTTCGTTTTCACGTGCGATATTTCTATTTTTCTATTGTCCATCAGCTGTAGTTTCCTTCGATCCATCCCTCTTTTTCCTGACACCATACCCTCTAGCACGTTCTTTGTTGGCCATTAATGACATGTTTATAATTTATTTCATATTACAGATGAATATAAAATAAAGAGACGTACATACCATAGCAGAAATGTAAATAATAAAGAAACTACCTTTTCTTTAGTTATTTAAAATATACAAATAAGATATTTTTATCCGGTGGACATTTCATTAGTGTTTATCAGCTTTAGTTTACATGACAGAAAGTTTATACTTGAACACACTCCATCATAAACGTACCAGAAACGACTGCGTTAGAGACGACTTTTAGAATTGTCTGTTTTTTTTAAAGTCCTAGCCAAGTTGAGGTCAAGTTCAGGTAGATTTTCATTTATTATAATGGCGTTAATTTTAACGGGAGAGAGTTCATACTCGGATACTTTCTAGCATAAATTATAATTATTGCCGTAAAGAAACTTTTAAATGCATACTTGGAAACGTCTCGGCTAGCATTATGTCAAGTTGTTCCCTACATTTTCTTTTATTATAACGGTGTTAATTTTATCTGGTTGAAGTTCGTATTCGGGTACTTTTTAGTACAAACAAATGGCCTAAAGATACTTTTAATACGTTTGTTTTTCTAAATGTTCCGAACAACTTGACGTTAACTAGGCCCGGAATTTTCTTTTTTAAATAGCAAAAGTATTTTAATTGCACCAGCGTATCACGTCAGAACCATATCATGTCAGAACATCAGAACCATATCCACGAAGAAATTAAATGTCGAGTGAAAGCAGGAAATCCATGTTATTATTCCATTCAAAATACTGTATTTGACCTTTCCAAATTCTGTCGAGAAATTTAAGCTTAAAATGCATAAAACGATAAATCATGCCTGCTGTACTGTGTTTTTGAGAAATATTGTTGTTTACTCTAGGGTAAGAACGAAGACTGAAAATATTTTAGAATAAAATCTGAAGACGAATATTCGGACCCAAGAGGAACGAGAATGGAGAATGACGGAAACTTCATACCGAAGAACAGGACCGTCACTTGTGGGGGCAGCTGACCTCCAGGGAAGCTCCCCGCCGTTCGAGGGGCACTCATTTTAAGATAAAATTTTCTTACTCAATGTACGATACTAATTTGAAATTATAAATGAAGCATCAAACAAGTTCAGTACATTACATAAACAAAACAGCACACAAAAGGAAAATAAAACAAAAATGAGTCGTGGGTATATTTCAGTAAAAAAAATGTCTACTATTTGGGGCCGTAGAAATAATATTTATTCATATGGATTTGAGATTTGTCAATATTGTAGTAGTACTCCCCCCCGTATGGCCGAATGACTCATCCTTACTCTCTTTTACGACCGGGATTTTTGAACTTCGTTCCCTTTTACGGCTAAGATGAGTGCTTTGGTACCTCGATTCTGATTGGCTGAGAGAAGTCACGTGACGTTAGGCCCCGCCCACGCGGGAAATTCAAACTTTCAGGTCACGTGGTATGACGTCATGAGTCACCCCGACCTCACCCTGGATTTTTGAAATTTGTTCCCTTTTACGGGTAAGATGTGTGATTCTGATTGGTTGATAGCTGTCACGTGATTTTAGACCCTGCGATATTTGAAAATTCGTTCCCTTTTACGGGTAAGATGAATCCTTTGGTACCCCAATGATAGAGGTCACGTGATCTTAAGCCCTGGGATTTTTAAAATTCGTTCCCTTTTTATGGGTAAGATGAGTCCTTTGGTACCTCGATGCTGATTGGCCGACAGAGGTCACGTGATCTTAGACCCGCCACACACCCCATGAGTGAAATATAGAGCAATATGTCGGTGATCACCATAGACCTGGATTTTTTTTATGGTTATCCTTAAAGTTCCCATGGAGGATTCAACCTCCTCCTTAAATAACCCTTTTTTTGGTATCATGATATTGTACTGAAGTTTACCTTAAATATTATCGTTCTCTTTGACAGATAAGATGATTCTTACCTTGATGGAGATCCTGTCCTTGAATTAGTAGCCTATGTCTCTGGAAGTAACAATGGTGAAAGAGGGGTGTCGCTTGTAGATTTCTTATAACACATTGTTGTGAGTTTAAGCGATTTATTGCTCAGTAAGCGCTTCATTAATGGAAACAGTGTTGCCAGATTTTTTCTTACCGAATCTGCTCCGGTTCTTTTCGAAACGGTTCCGCAGAGTACAAGAAATTTTAAACTAAAAATTTTTTCGAACTAAAAAATTTCAAAACTAAAAAATTTTAAACAAAAATTTTCGAACTAAAAAATTTTGAAACAAAAAAAAGTTTCAAACAAAAAAATTTTCGAACCCAAAAAAATTTCGAACTAAAAAAATTGAAACAAAATTTTGTCGAACTAAAACATTTTTAAAAAACAAAAGTTTCGAACTAAAGATGTAAATCACATCTAAAAATTTTCAAATCAAACTTTTTATCGAACTAACTTTTAAAATTTTCGAACTAGAAATTTAAACCGAGTTTTAGAAAAATCCTAAGAAATGTTTCTCCAGGAATCGAACTCAGGTCTTTCAAACCAAAGATGTGTATCCTAACCGCTTAGCTATGAATGAATTCGGTTTTAATCGTGCTTGGTGGGTTTCGAACCATGGTTCTTGAAAAGGATACACATATACTTTAAGAAAATAAATCTGACAGTGTAACGCTTCTCAAATCAAACTTTTTATCGAACTAACTTTTAAAATTTTCGAACTAGAAATTGAAACAAGTTTTAGAAAAATCCTAAGAAATGTTTCTCCAGGAATCGAACTCAGGTCTTTCAAACCAAAGATGTGTATCCTAACCGCTTAGCTATGAATGAATTCGGTTTTAATCGTGCTTGGTGGGTTTCGAACCATGGTTCTTGAAAAGGATACACATATACTTTAAGAAAATAAATCTGACAGTGTAACGCTTCTCAAATCAAACTTTTTATCGAACTAAACTTTTAAAATTTTCGAACTAGAAATTGAAACCAAGTTTTAGAAAAATCCTAAGAAATGTTTCTCCAGGAATCGAACTCAGGTCTTTCAAACCAAAGACGTGTATCCTAACCGATTAGCTATGAATGAATTCGGATTTAATTATGCTTGGTGGGTTTCGAACCATGGTTCTTGAAAAGGATACACATATACTTTAAGAAAATAAATCTGACAGTGTAACGTGGATTAAAATAAAATGCTGATAGACTTCTTTGTGTGACGACATAGAAGCACATATGATTGAAAAAATGCAAACGTCAGCGGATCGCATTACTTTAGTTTTACTACGAACGTGTCAGCATGATTCATGGAAAAAAGCAAACATTGACATTCTCGTATGGAATATGAGGAAAATGAAATGTCGTCACAGTTACGACAAGTAGTGACATGATCCTGACAGAAAGCATTTTGGGATCAGAACTGTGATACTAGATGTTGTAACTATTGAGAAACGTGAATGACGTCACGATCGATTGTTACACATCGTTTTGGTTCGTGATTCATGACGAAAAGCAGCGAGCGTTTTGATTGGTTCGTTGTGATGTCATTTTATAAATTTCCTCGTTTCTGATTGGCTGACGGTGACGTCGTTTTCACAACGACCTAAATAAAAATCTAAATTTCATTTTTCAAATCCTACATCGCTCTCAACTATCGTGTGAAGAAGATCTGTTCTTGAAAAGTGTCTTCATTTAAGAAGCTTCATTGCACCGACTTTTTGTTCATTGAATTTGAGGTAAGTTCAGTGAGATTTTATTTGTCACCCAAGATTCCAAAATCATTTTTATTTTATATTTGTGGGGTGGATCACTCATACACTGTTTTACTTTTAGTACGAAATATTTAGACTATGAATAAATTAGTGGAATGGGAAAGTGGGAGTACGAATCAGGATCCCCACACATTAGAAGTAAGCACGATAAACGATATGGTTTAGCGTCCCTTCAGCGAGCACCCGTCGGGAATTGAACCATGGCCAGAAAAATGTGTGCGCTTAGTTTTGAAAAGAATGCATTACAAAATTTCAGAAACTATGCCTGAGAACAATATGGTTCGATTCCCTTTAAAAGCATTAGCGGCCCCTTCAGCTTAACGTGATATTCGAGCAACCGCCCGAGATTGAACCTGGGCCAGAGGCGTGTACGTCAATCATTTAGCTTAGTTTTGAAAAGAATGTATGATAACGCATGAGAATATTAAATTTCAGAAAAGGCTTGACAGCGATCCGATGTGTGAAAGCAAACCCCACCGAGGATTGAACCAGGGACTTCCATATCCGAAGCATGTACGCTAACCGCTTAGCCACGAGTGTATGAATATGTGATTAAAAAGATTTACGCTATACAGATTTTGTTTTGACAATTACGTATGTGTAACGTTAATGTTCGGTGAATCTCTTCAACTTGCAAACGCATCATTTAAAGGTCGTTGTGAGTAGAAAAAAAATGCTTACGCGTACTTTCTAACATCTCAGTACTGTTGAAACATTCATTCATTTCATGCATTCTTTTTATCACTATAGAATCGTAGGTCAGTTACATGCTGATGTAATGCTCTCGAGTTTGACGACAATAAAACACTCATTTCAGTAACATAATTATTTAAAAAAACTTTGATTTCTAGTACATGTGTTTTCATAATGAGATTCTGAACGTCACCGCCAGGAATCAAACTCAGGACCTTTACATGAATTGCTTAGTTAATTATTTATCATGAATGTTATGATTTCCCGAACTAAGCGGTTAGCATACGCGCCTTTGGCGTGGGAGACCAGGGTTCGATTCCCGGCGGGGAGCTCATGTGGTTCGGATTCCACGTTAATCAGTAGGTCCACGTCTCATATAGCCTCGCTGCTGAAAGGGACGCTAAACTAAAAAAATCAAAAAATCAACTCAAATTCACGCTGCTCAATTCCTTTTTTCCCATTACATATTTGTTTTACCGTACCTGTTTGTTTGTTTTCATTTTTAATCATGGTCCAATCGGTTTTACTGTTTGTAATGAAATCACTCGTCATTATAGACGATTTATGTACGTTTATGTATTATGAGGTGTGCACGTCAACCATTTAGCTTAGTTTTGAAAAGAATGTATGATAACGCGTGAGAATATTAAATTACAGAAAAGGCTTGACATCGACCCCGACGTGGAAAAGCAAACCCACCGAGGCTTGAACCAGGGACTTCCACGTCCGAACCATGTACGCTAACCGCTTAGTCACAATAATAAAAAAAAAAAATACGCTATACAGATTTTGTTTCGACAATTACGTATGTGTTACGCTAATGTTTGATGAGTCTCTTCAACTTGCAAACGCATCATTTAAAGGTCGTTGTGAGTAGAAAAAATGCTTACGCGTACTTTATCACATCTCAGCACTGATGAAACATTTATTCATTTCATGCATTCTTTTTATCACTATAGAATCGTAGGTCAGTTATATGCTGATGTAGTGCTCTCGAGTTTGACAGCAATAAAACACTCATTTCAGTAACATAATTATTTAAAAAAACTTTGATTTCTAGTACACGTGCTTTCATAATGAGATTCTGAACGTCACCGCCAGGGAATCAAACTCAGGACCTTTACATGAATTGTTTAGTTAAGAATTTATCATGAACGTTATGATTTCCTGTTTATCAGGTGATTAAGATTTTTCTTTCTTCTTTTCTTTTGTAGTAAATTCACGCTGCATAATTCCTTTTTTCCCCACATTACATATTTGTTTTACCGTACCTGTTTGTTTGTTTTCTCCTTTTATTAACATGGCCGAATCGGGTTTTACTGTTCGCAATGAAATCACTCGTCATTATAGACGATTTAACATTGAGGGCAGAATGCTCGAAATTCAATTCAACGCACCACCCGTAGGAACCGATATCATACAGTATGTACACAACAGTTTCCAAGCAATGCTGGACCATTTGTTAGCCAATGTCGACGATGAGGCGATGGTTGGTTTATCAGTAATATCGCCACGGAACACGAATAAACCGTTTTGGGTGAGTTTTCGCCAAGCACGAAACTTGACACTGGAAACGATGTGGGCCTCCTTTGAAAGAGTGTTACAAAGTAACAATGCATTTCTCCTGCACGAGCCATTCACCGTTCATTTTCATCGTGTCGATATTCCACGTGGCTATGGCGGTTTGCGGCAAGGAGTACTTCAAAATGAAGAATTGTTACGTTGCAAGCGAGGGATTGTACGTGTACAAAATCAAGACTCAAGGTGCCTGGCGTACGCCATTGTTATTGCTATTGGTCTGAAGGCATACAAGAATGTAGATGTGCAACGTTATAAGCAGTATAAGCGTCAATCGAAATGTATTGTGGACGATGAAGTGAATGCGCTATGTGCAAATGCAGGAGTCAATTTGGATCATGGTGCCAGTGTAAATGAAATTCGACAATTCCAGGCATACCTTAAAGAATATAAAATTACTGTGTATACCAGTTTCTCAGGCCGTGACATCATGTACGAGGGACCGAACGATGAAAATCGCACTCCCATAAATTTGATTTGTTTGGCTGGCCATTTTGACATCATCCAATCTTTAACTGCTTGTTTTGCAACCAAGTTCTACTGTGAAGCGTGCCATAAAAAGTATAGTAAACGCAATGAGCATGTAAAAAATTGTCCTGTAACGTGCTCCAAATGTCTACAGAGACCTCTATGCGACAAGAATCAAACGCCGATATTATGCAACGACTGCAATCGTCAATTTTACGGCGAAGAATGTTTTAACAATCATCGTAATATTGTATATCATCGTGGGGAACCTGTATGCAGAATGGTGCAGCAATGTACTAGATGTTACAGAGTATATTCCTTTGTACGAAGTGGAGAACGCATGCATGATTGCAATGAGATCTTTTGCAATGTTTGTAAGAAGATTGTTCCAGGATCCCATCAATGTTTTATGCTTCCTGATCGACAGTGTTTGAAACCTGGTGTTCCTTCACTCATGCACGCAAAGAAAGCCTTGTTGATATTCTATGATATAGAATCTATGCAGGACACGAATATTGGCGATAATACGTATGTACACATTCCAAATTTATTGGTTGCAGAACAAGTATGTTATGCATGTGTTGAAAACAATAATATCCAGCAGTCTTGCAGTACGTGTGGTCAGCGCCAGCATATTTTCCAAGGAGAGGATCCAGTTTATAATTTTCTTCAGTACTTGCGGGAACGTCGTCCCAATATAAATAGGATTTTCTGTGTCGCGCACAACTCGAAGGGATACGATGGACATTTCATTTTAAAGGCTATGGTAGAACAATGCCAATGGAGACCTGACGTCATATTAAATGGAACCAAGATACTGAGTTTAACGTTGAATAATCTGACGTTCATTGACTCGTTGAACTTCCTACCTATGGCATTAAGTAAATTGTCAAAAGCGTTCAATTTACCCGCAACCAAAGGCTACTTCCCGCATTTCTTCAACACCAAGGAGAATCAATCGTATATTGGACCACTTCCAGAAACGAAGTATTATGGTGCAGATGAAATGGCCGTCGAAGACAGAAACAAGTTCATGCAGTGGTACAACGATCATCGTAATGACACGTTTGATTTTCAGAAAGAAATTCTCAAGTATTGTATTCAAGATGTCAATGTACTGCGACAAGCATGCGTTTCGTTTATGACGTCATTTGAAACAGAAACCAAAGTGAATCCCTTCTTGGAGACGATCACGATTGCCAGTGCTTCTAATTTAGTATTCCGCCGGAATTTCCTTAAACCCAACACCATAGGAATTCTACCGGCACATGGCTATCGATGGAGAAGTACCCAATCGATCGCTGCAATGCAATGGCTGGCCTACATTGAAAAAACCGAAGAAAAACAAATCTTACATGCGGCCCGACAAAAAGAAGTGTTTATTGCGGGATTCCATGTTGATGGTTACTACCAAGATCCTGAGACGTTAGAGGAGCACGTCTACGAGCATGCCGGCTGTTTTTACCACGGGTGTAAAGTATGTTTTACTACAGGCCGTAATCAGCCCATCTACAGCAATCCAGAAGACACCATGGAATTCCGTTATGAACGAACGCAACGCAAAAATGCAAGACTGCGTGAATTGGGGTACATTGTACATGAAATGTGGGAGTGCGAATTTAATCAGTTCTTAAAACAAAATCCTGCAATGGCGACGTATCTGAAGAATCACCCGTACATGAACCGCAGACCATTAAATCCAAGAGATAGCTTTTTTGGAGGAAGGACCAATTGCGTGAAATTGTACCACCAAGTCGACGAAAAAGCGGGGGAAGTAATAAAATATTTCGATATTGTCTCACTTTATCCTTATGTAAATAAGTGTGCTAAATACCCGGTAGGCCATCCACGAATTTATCTACAGGGTGATGAAAATATACCGCCAATAAATAAAGTCAATGGTCTAATCAAAATGACGATATTACCAAGTCGCCATCTTTATCATGGTCTCCTGCCTTACCGATGTAACAAGAAACTACTCTTTCCACTGTGTGCTGCGTGTGCCGAAGAAATGAACCCAGACCCTACAGCAACGTGTACGCACAACGACCAGGAGCGATGCCTCACTGGAACATGGGTATCATATGAAATCCAGAAAGCAATAGAATTGGGATATCAACCAGTGGAAATTTTTGAAATTTGGGATTATGACATTGAACAATATGATCCCATCACGAAAACAGGTGGCTTGTTCACGGAATATATCAATACGTTTTTGAAATCGAAAATGGAAGCGTCTGGCTGGCCCAGTTCCTGTGTGACCGAAGAAGACAAATCAAAATTCATACAAACCGTCCTGGAGCGTGAAGGTATTGCATTGGATCGGTCCAAAATTGAAAATAATCCTACACGAAGAAGCTTATCTAAGCTTTGTCTTAATGCTCTTTGGGGAAAGCTTTCGCAAAGATCAAACTTTAGCCAGACCACAATTATTGATCGGCCGGAAGAATTTTATGAAAAACTCACTTCCCCCGACATTAAACTCCATCAAATTGTACCCATCAATGATACGATGTTGTATGCGTTCTGGGAGTACAATGAACATGTGCCTGTTCAAAACCGAAACACCAATGTCGTGTTAGGTGCATTTACAACATGTCAGGCACGTCTGGAACTGTACAAGTACCTGGAAATGTTGCAGGAACGTGTTTTATATTTCGACACGGATTCTGTAATATTTACGGAGAAGCCCGGGGAGCCAACCATTGAACCTTCAACGTACTTGGGATGCTTATCGAATGAGATGGAGTCTTATGGACCACGAGCATACATCAAGACATTTGTCAGTGGAGGACCAAAAAATTACAGCCTAGAAATATACAATCCGGATACCAACGTCACCAGTTACATATGCAAAATTAGAGGATTTACATTAAATTACAATGCAGGACAACAATTAAATTTCAACACGCTAAAAGAAATGATTACAAATCAATGCCGTGGACAAGTCACCATCACTATCCCCCATAAGATATGCAGGACTAAAGACCATACCATCGTCACACGCAAAGAAGAAAAAATGTACAGTATCCAGTACACAAAACGTCGATTTAAAGAAATCAATTCTTATGATACGGTTCCGTACGGGTACGTTAAAAAACAGAAGATGGAACTGGAAAAAGAAGATGAAGAAGAAAAAACTGTAAATACCCAATAAGGCCGCCATTTCTTTTTTTCCTTTTCCTTTTTCCACTCCTTAACCACAAAGCAGCAACACCAAGAAGAAAATGAAGTACCCACAAGAGTTCATAAACCATCAACACAACCATCAGTGGAAGAAAATGCAGTCATCTCGTACCGAAGGAGGAACCTTGACCATAAAGCAGCAACACCTAGAAAAATGCAGTACCCAGAAAAAAGTTCGTAAACATCCATCGGTGAAAAAAAATGCAGTGATCCTGTACCCGAGGAGGAAGATGAACCTAAACAGATCCATCATTTACGAGTAAGTTTTATTTCTCTCTTATCAATATTGACTCATTTTTATTGTTTCAGAAAAAAAGAAATTCTTAAATTAATCCATCGTTTCTTCTTTTTCTTTCCAGGATACGGCTACAAGATTCGAAGATGATGACGCGTCCAACATATTCATTAACTAGATCCTGTATTTATTATGTTAATAAACATGTATAGGAAGAGCACATACTTTTCGTTAAAATACAACAAGTTGAAAAAAAAATATGTTTTATTATTTCTTGAAACCCTGAACACTTGTTTTCAAATCATGGTAATCTTGAAAATTTAAGGTGGAAAATATATTCAAGATTTGGTTTACATGATTTTGTTCGAAAAATAATTAAATAATTTTTTTAGTGTCCAAAATTTGATTTTTAATTTAGTTCGAAAAAATTTTTAATTTGAAAATTTTCAAATGTGGTTTACATCTTTAGTACGAAACTTATTTTTAAAAATTGGTTCGAAATTTTTTTAAAATTTTTAGTTCGAAAAATTTTGATTTGAAAATTTAGTTCGAAAGTTTTTAGTTTAAAATATTTTTTCGAAAAATTTTTAATTTTTTTTTAGTTCGAATTTTTTTGGGTTCGAAAATTTTTTGTTCGAAAATTTTTTGATTTGAAAATTTAGTTCGAAAGTTTTTAGTTTAAATTTTTTAGTTCGAATTTTTTTGAAATTTTTGTTTCAAAATTTTTTAGTTCGAAAATTTTTTGTTTGAAAATTTTTTAGTTACAAATTTTTTTTTAGTTCGAAAAATTTTTAGTTTAAAATTTCTTGTACTCTGCGGAACCGTTTCGAAAAGAACCGGAGCAGATTCGGTAAGAAAAAATCTGGCAACACTGTTTCCATTAATGAAGCGCTTACTGAGCGTTTAAAAAATCGCTTAAACTCACAACAATGTGTTATAAGAAATCTACAAGCGACACCCCTCTTTCACCATTGTTACTTCCAGAGACATAGGCTACTAATTCAAGGACAGGATCTCCATCAAGGTAAGAATCATCTTATCTGTCAAAGAGAACGATAATATTTAAGGTAAACTTCAGTACAATATCATGATACCAAAAAAAGGGTTATTTAAGGAGGAGGTTGAACCCTTCATGGGAACTTTAAGGATAACCATAAAAAGGGAACAAAATTCTAAAATACAGGTCTAGGGTGATCACCGACATATCGCTCTATATTTCACTCATGGGGTGTGTGGGGGGTCTAAGATCATGTGACCTCTGTCGGCCAATCAGCATCGAGGTACCAAAGCACTCATCTTACTCGTAAAAGGGAACAAATTTCAAAAGTCACAGGGGCTTAAGATCACGTGACCTCTATCAACCAATCAAATTCAAGGTACCAAACCACTCATCTTACCCATAAAAGGGAACGAATTTTAAAAAATCCCTGAGCCTAAGATCACGTGACCTCTGTCAGCCAATCATAAACACTCATCTTACCCGTAAAAGGGAACGAATTTCAAATATCGCAGGGTCTAAAATCACGTGACAGCTATCAACCAATCAGAATCACACATCTTACCCGTAAAAGGGAACAAATTTCAAAAATCCTGGGTGAGGTCGGGGTGACTCATGACGTCATACCACGTGACCTGAAAGTTTGAATTTCCCGCGTGGGCGGGGCCTAACGTCACGTGACTTCTCTCAGCCAATCAGAATCGAGGTACCAAAGCACTCATCTTAGCCGTAAAAGGGAACGAAGTTCAAAAATCCCGGTCGTAAAAGAGAGTGAGGATGAGTCATTCGGCCATACGGGGGGGAGTACTACTATTGTCCCCTTAATGATTTTCTCATGTATTGAACGGGCCCAGGAGCAGAACTAACAGGTTCGGAGACCTTGCCGTGCGAGAAGGACAACAGGCTCGGCGGGGGGAGGGGGTGTAAAGAATAAGAGAAAGATGCTAAGAGGGACCCAAGAATTAGAAAAGCAACTTTTTCTAGGGGGCCAAAAACGCGTATTAATGTTTGCTTCCCAGAAAAAATCTAAGTTACGGCGCTGACGAGGAAGTACATAATTTATGCAGACCAAGTATTCGAGAATAAAATACTAAGACGAATATTCGGATCCAAGAGGAACGGGAAAGAGGAACGGCGGAAACTTCATAACGAGGAACAGTTTAATTTATACCATTTTCGAAACATTGTTAGGGTCATCAAGTCTAGAAGGTTCAGATGGGCGGGTCATGTAGGTACAATGGAAGAAAGTAGCAATGCTTTCAAAGTTTTAACTGAAAATCCAATCGGAAAACGATCATTAGGAAGACCTAGCCGTAGATGGGAGAACAATATTAAGATGGATCTCACAGAAATAGGAATACAAAGGGGAAACTGGATCCAGTTGGCTAAGGATAGAAGTCAATGCAAAACTTTTGTGAACGCGGCATTGAATCTCCGGGTTCCATAGGCCACAGAGTTAATTAATTAGTTAGTTATTAGAAGGCAATAAAGATAAGAAAATTAATGATGAAGAAATCAGTACGTAGATTTCGCAAAACGTCAGTGAAAAAGTACTGGAAACTTAACTATGAAACCTATAAAAGAATTACAAATAAAATCAAAGTTGAGTACTGAAGGAAACTTTGAGGAAACTGTTCTGTACAGAAATAACAGGCATAATGCAGAAGCACAAATTGTATAAATCACAGAATGTTAGGCAGACAAATTACAAATGAAAAACTATCTAACATTCGCAAATCATGTTCCTCACAAGGGAATTATTTATCAAGCGAATAGAGTTTTGATAGCTGAATCCGTAGATCAAAATGTACTTTGATATAAGCCGACGGAAATGATAGATGTTATGGACACTGAATCTAAATTTTCTGCGGCATTGAAGCTTTGGCCTTGCTAAGCTATAAAATAAGCAATTATTTATTATTATTATTATTATTATTATTATTATTATTATTATTATTATTATTATTAATAATAATAATAATAATAATAATAATAATATTGAAGAGATATTGTTATATTTTAATCATACTTTGTTGTTACTGTTTCCATTGATGATTATCTGTACACAGGTTATTCAGTCTACATTTGACCAATTTCGACTTACCTAAAAATTTAGAAGAATCCATGGCGCCAGGTCCGTAAGTGCTCGATATGTTTCCCTTGGTTACTAACAATAGCCCGACAGCGTAATTTATACTGTAATAGGCTTCTCTGAAGAACTGGGAGGGGAATATTGTCCCATTCCCTTTGCACAGCTTTCCAAAGTCCTTCCACAGTTGTCACACGCCGTTTTCCCAAAGCCCGCGTCAGCAATCCAAATCCACAATAGTCCATAGGACTTGCATCTGAAGATTTAACAGGTATCTCATTGAAAGGTATCACCTGTGTACCACTTGCCTCCTCCATCTCCCTGTAGAATGCGAGGGACGATCGTGAGGTAAGTGATGAGGCCTTGTCCATGTGAGTGCGCACCAGATTGGCGTTATTTCCGTACATTGTTGGAATCTAATGCTTGTAGATCGGCCGCATGATCTGCTCCTGAAAATACTGCGAATTTAATTTGCAGTTCTTCGCCACCCTACGAATTCTCAGTTTACCTCGGTTACAGTAGCCAGTAACGACCATGAACCCTTTTGGGAAGGATTCTTTACAGACACGGTCCCACCTTCCGAAGTTCTTGGCGCCTTTCTCTCGGTACATGATGGCTCTCGGTTTGCCGCAGTCGGAAAGGTAAATCCATGCTTCATCGAGCGTTACGACGTACATCCACCTTTGTTTTGTCAGATGCTGTTCGTACAGCTTCCGAGCGTTACACTTTCGTTCCTTTTGGTGAGCATCCGTGAGAAGATGGCCGCGAGCTTTCACGACTTTTTCCAGCTTGAGTTGATGGTGTAACGTCCGGCTCACAGTCCACAAAGACACGTCAAGACGATTAGCCATACACCTTTGTGTTGGAGGATTTTCTTGCATTGCCATTTTGCGAACTTTCCTCTGAATGGTGGAGGTGACATTGGTGCACTCCCGCTTCCTAGGTAACTTCGTTGGTGATCCAAATGGTGGAGCTTTGCTTTTTAATAACATTTTTTATTCCATTGAACTGATGTTGCAACCATTCTTTACGCACTGTTTTCTAATGACAGAAACACTAAAGTGGGCTTCATAAAGAGCCGCAACATTGCCTTCCCAAACCGGCTTAGTTTGGGCGGTATTTTGGTCACAGAGCACAAACTCACACACTTGGAAACAAATTTAACACAACACTCACAACAATGGTCCTGTTTTGTGCGTTATTGTAGTCCTCGCGGAAAAACAACTCCTTTCGCAGGAAGCCACTGCACAACACTGCAGGACGCCACGAGCCAGGTCTGGTGAGTCCATTCTGCCCGGGAGGGGGAAGGAACGAAATCGGACAAATGTACGCTGAACAACCTCTGTACACATTCCTTTGACACATCAAAGTATGATTACTCTACACAGGAGGAAATCGATATTTAGAATTTAATTTCAGTTACGTTGCATAATAATTTTAAAAGGTTAGTCAAATTATAAAATTATTGTTTGTGCCTGTCATTTTACAAATTATAATATCTATACTTTCTTCAAAAATGTCACACGTATTTTCACACACTTATATAACTCTATTACAAAGTCATAAGCTGCTATTCAAAACATTTCGAATCGAATTTTTTAAACCATTTTTCCGCTTTCAAGGAAAGCTACAAAACTGCGAAAATTTGACGTAACTTATCATTAAACGTAAATACTAGTTGGAAGCGCATCGTAAAATTATATTTTATACTAGGCGCTCGTGAAACGAGGGTGAGGAGGTCCCTATGATACACTCAAACACCATTAAAACCATAACAGGAGGTATGAGTGTAATTCTAAACAAATTACAGTTTCAAAGATGAAACATGTAGAAATGAAAATCAACATCAATTAAATTTTCGTCATTCTCACTTCCTGAGTTCAATTAACTTCTCTCGAACGTGTTTCTGAACGGATTCTCTGAAAGCAAAGAGAAGAAAAAACTGCCTCCCGGCGTCGGTTTAAGATCTTTTGCCTCCATCGCCTCTGTCTCCGTGATCTATCAGAAATTTATCCTAGGCTCTCCTCCACTCTATCACTTGGATCTCCTGTTCTCTTCAAAATCAAGGGACTCCTTCTTGGTACAACTATTTCTCTGGACATCAAATTGACTTTCCCGTAAATACGGAATATAATCGTCCCCAAGATATCATATTCTTTTCTGTCACAGAACAAAACAAAATCATTCCCGATCTTTTCCTCCGGATAGTATGTTTCCGCAACTGGACTCTGTCTCTCTGGGAGAAAAAGCACTTTCTTCCTTTCGCCTGTTGTCTTACTCCTGAACTTAATTAGTGCAGAACGTCTACTCTTATCTAGAAAAAGCCGTCACCCGCACAACACGCCGGACAACTGCTCAATATGACTCAATCCTCACAGCAATTACATCTGCCAGAGAATTAAACTTTTATGATGACACAAGAGTGGCTCCTTCAAGTTCAGAGATTTTACCTTTCCTGGATCCAATCCGGGACGTGTCAACTTTTGTGATCAATATTTGTTTTTATATGTTGAGCGGATACATAAACGATAACAGATATTCGAATAATTGACCGACTGTTTTCACTCTGGCCTATGTCATTTATTCTGTTTTCGAAGAAATTTTGCTGATGAAGCTGTACAATATTTCGACATTCGAGTATGGTGACACACATCAATATTGTGATGAAATGATTCTCCAGTCACAGTTGATCTTCCCTTATGCCTATGACGGATACTTTTATTTAGATTTTTGGGATCAAACATGATAGAGTTGGAATAATCGACTCGTATGGTATGGCAGATAATACACGCATCGAAAGATTGAAGCAACTAATTCACAAATTGTATTGTCCGTTCACTGTAGCTTGGCGCTGTGTTTTGACACAAAACCTGGCCAGCGAATCTTAGCAGTCCTTCCCCTACTCTCCCCTTATAGCAGTTGTAACAGTGGAACTAACTCATCAATTTTAGCACTAGTAGGGTTTGGTATTTGCAAGTTGCGTAAATTTCGAAAGAGTTTACTTCTTCTCTAATCAGGACCGTAACTTGCATGGGACAGGGAAGGGGCAACTTCCCCCCAGGGAGGTTCCCCGCCGTTCGAAGGGGCCCATTTGGAGACGAAATCTTCTTAATCCATATACAATACGAACATGAAATTATAAATGAAGCATTAAACAGTTTCAATACATTACATAAACAGCGCACAAAAGGTAAATAAAACAAAAGTGAGCCTTGTGCCCACTTCAGTAAGAAACGTCTATTATTAGGGGCACTAGAAATAACATTTATTCGTATGGCTTTGAGATTTGTCAATGTTGTCCCATTAATTAATTTGTCATGTATGGAAGGGGCCCAAGGGCGTAAGTAACGGCCCCGCAGACCTTCCCGTGAGGGAGGGCCGACAGGCTCCGGGGGGCATAAATAGTAAGAAAAAGTTAGAAAGAGGGGGGGCCAAGAATGAGAAAAACAACTTACACACATATTAATGCTTGACCCCCAGAAAAAAAAAGTTACGGCGCTGTCTCTAATGTGAATTTATTGGTACACTTCTGCTAATAGTTAACTATATCAGGTTGGTCTCTTTAAACCTTGGGCCGTGGAGAGAAACAATATTACAGGAGGATAGTATTCATATTTTAAGAAGGTGGGGAAAGGAGAGCAAGGATGAGAAAGATGAAAGAAAGAAAGAAAGAGAATGAAAGAAACACTTCTACATTTACTTCATAATGAATTTAAACACACATAAACGAAAAAGGGATGTCGGAACCCACCACCATAATATTTGTGGAAGTGTTGACAACATAATATTCTGAAGGAATATATTTCCCGCCAATTCTGGGGCCTCGGTGTTTGGCCCAATTCTGGCCTTGCAGCAGTGGCGGATCCAGGGGGGCGATCATGGCGATTGCCCCCAGGAAAGGAACCTTTCTCATTTTATATATTTAAATAAAACCCAATCCCAGAGTTTGGAGCTCTTAAAAATAGCTCTAAGTAGCAGTATTAAAACCAACCACCCTCAAGAAGTCCGTCCTGGATCCGCCCCTGCCTTACAGAAGCTACTATCTAGTCATTCACCTCGTGGGACTGAGGAAAACCTTAATAAGGAATACCGGCCAGAGCCGCGTTCATGCCCACGCTCGATCTACCTATTTTAATGCCTTTTTTCGTGTTGCACAGTGTCTGGTAAGGGCACCCAAACAGGGCAAATGTGTACAGCTTTAAAATGTTTAAATGTTAAAATTCGCTTTATACTGTACTTTGAACACTTAATTCAATGTGTATTATATTCTTCTTACAGAAGCATGGTTTATTTCCTAATACTTTAAGTCTATGGTTGTTAGTATTTATAATTATTGCATCATACTAATCCTTCTCAAAGCTCGTTCAATTAGTATGAAATTCTACACTTAGCAGTTTGCAACATTGCAAACCTTCACCAACAGGCAATATGTGGGGAGAATATTTCTACCTATACTCGCATCGAAATTCCCAGCCCTTGTTTACAATCAGTACAATATGTTTATGTCGCCTTATTATGAAAACAACGCTGTCCAGCGAACCTAACGGTCTTCGCTACCTCTGTTTATTGTTTACAACACAAACTGCCATCTTCCAATATTGCCAGGCGTACAAGGTTTTCGCACACTTTCGAACAAGAACACTTGTACAAAATTGAGTGTGCATTATATGTAAGATTGTATTACATAATAACTAACTCAATTTTTCATAACGTTTATATCTCAATCATCTCAAAAGCAGCAATTTATGTAGTAATAGCACTTGGTCCATGACTGTGCAGAAGTAGGTACATTCGGTTCGGAGATTCATGTGCCTGGCAACCATGAATTAACCATGTAGGGGTGAGAAGCAAGGTTTTGACGCTCGCACTACAATTGTTGTTTGTAAACAATCTTCCATCCTAGAGTGAACAGACAATATCAGAGAGCAAGACCTGAAGTATCTGTCCCTCGACTCAGTGAGCTCTTATACAAACACAGATGGCAATATAAGGCAATAGATTGTGGGATATATTGTGTGTTTTACGCAACTATTTTAGCTACTGGTGGCGAAATACCTTTCTCACTAAATGATAACCAGATGTATCAGTATGGTCTCCAAATAATGACACAAATTCGTAGTGATTCGATACAACTGTCAAAGTGATGTTTTTATATTCCTTAGTGGTTGTATATAATATTTGTTAACTTAAAAATCATCCATTGTCTTTATGTTGTTGTAAACCATTATTAACATTTGGCACTAAATAGAAAAAAAAAAACTTTTCAAGCACAAATAGTAATATCCTAGAGAAAATAATTTTCCTACCCTTCAATGTTACTCATCGGTGTTTCTATTTTGTGCAGGTAAATGTTTGTCACCTGCTTACACATAGGAGATCTATCCTTTTGAAGTTCACTGTAATATGTAGGTATCTATCTACAGATTTTAGAAAAGTTTAAATAATTTGACCTTTTGACCTTGAAAGTGACCCTAAATGACTAGTTCGGTTATTGGATCTTGGTATCGACCTAAGGTACATATATACCAAATTTGAGCCCCCTAGCTGTTACAAGTAAAACGTTATCGTGTTTACAGAGAAACGTATTTCACCCCATTTGCGAATTTGTATAGCTTTTACCTAGCGATATTAGTATACATGAAACCAGCTAAATATGTTTGAAATGAAAACATATAAAGCGATACTTTCTTTTTTAATTTCTGAAAGGCACTCAGGGTGGTATATTTTTACCACCCGGCCTATGCCTACTTTTAGAAAATGGTAAATGTTACTTTAGTAATCAAATAAAATCATATTATTTCCGGAGAAATCCATAATATAGTTCCCATTAGTTTAAGAACACCCGAATAATTCTCTCGAAATTTAAAATTGCAAGTACCTATGTAGGTATCTTTGACTCATTTACAAATTAATAGTTAAAGACAGCTTATAGTGACTTTCACAGAAACCATGGGGATATTTTTCATGATAAAAAAAATGTCATCTAATAAAATAAGTGTTTCATCTGTAAACGGCAACAAGCATAAAGCAGATACTGAAAGCGAAAATATAAATCAGGAAATGTTTCATTTGCTACTACTCAAGGAGTCAATGAAACTTGCAACTAAATCATTTCAAATTAAAATGTATATTCTAGTTTAGCGTAATATATTATGCCCAGTAGGCTAAACGAAATTGATAATAAAAGTGAATAACTGAAATAATTGAAGGAATGGAGATATGGGGGAAATGTGAGAAACTCAAAAACTCCCACGGGCACAATGCGATCTACCACAAATTCACAATTTCGGATCGAACTAAGGACACCTCTAACTAGAGGTTGAACTCTGAACTGCTGACCTTGCGTAACCCGCTTTTTTCTTTTATTGGATATAACGTGAGATATTCAAAGGTACTTTCCCACTATCAATTAAACTATAAAGTTATAAAGTTTTTATTCATTTTATACGCATCCGCGGAATGACGTGTCCTGCTGCGTGTACTGCTTCCGTGACCAGCGATTGTTCCTTTATTTTAATGCAGAATGTTAAGAGCAGCTACACTTAAACCAACACAGTGAATGGGAGAACAACAAATGAAAGTTATGAATTGTTCTTCACTTTTTTTTTAAAGAAAGAGTTTCAGACTAGTTTTTTGATAGAAGAAGGACGTATGTTCAATCACTTTATTTCATTAAATTTCATTAAATTTACTCTCTCTGCACTATTGACCAACAATAATCATCCATAACGAAATAACAATCCCTAAGTCTAAACTTCTAGCTGTATTTAATTACTGTTACTTCATATTCGTTCAGCTATCACGAATACTTTGACATTAGTCAATATTACTTACGTTGATGTTGATGAATCTAATGCCAGATTTGTTTTTCAATTGTTTCCTATATACATATGTTGTACCAAATCAATTTTATTAAACGGACAGAGCTCCTTCGTGGCTAAACGGTTATTCGTTTTGGCATAGGAAACCCGGGTTTGATTCCCGGCGGAGTACATGTGATTCGGATTCCACATTGAGCCTTAGGTCCACGTCTCATCGTCCACGTCCCTGCAGAAAGGGACGCTAATTAAAAATCAATAATCCAATCAATCAAACTTAATCGGATAATTGGGCGTAAAATTAAATGAGAGTTCCGAACTACATACATTTCCGCTGAGAATTAACCTACTTGTCTGCAACAAATGCATTTAAAGTATTAAAAACTGAAAAGGTAGCTAAGAAAAATGCATTATGATGTAATGTATAGATGATTTTGTTAATTCCGTTGTTATTATTCTTAAGAAGTATTCTGCCTATTGGCAGATCCTCCGACTAATGAGGGTTTCTTTGTTTGTTTGTTTGGGTATGAAAATGTTTTTGTTTTTTCAAGTATTTCTATCTTCAGCTTCCTTTTGACTCCCCAAATAATAGATGAGTCGTGTTCTTCCGCTTCCCATTCCACATTTTCCTTACGTCTTTCTCTCTATAGTGATATGAAGGAGACAACTTTTCGCAAGATGTGTTCTATTCAATTGACCTTCCAACCAAGGATGCACGCTGAAAGCGTCCTCTTCTCTCCTACTCGTTTTAAAATATCTTCGTTTGTTACTGTTTCTGTTTATCTATCTTCTCCATCTTCCCCCAATACCACATTTTGAATCTCTAAATATTTCTTCTCTAACTTCCGTAATGCCCAAGTCTTTGAAGCATACAGTGCAATATCCCATATATAGCCTACTGCTTTAACTGCTTGATCCTTAGTCCAATATTAAGCCTGCTAGGGGTACGGTGGTTGAGTCGGTGAGCGCTCATCTCCGGTGCATCGGGTCCCTGTTTTGTTCCCCGACAAAGTGTTTGTAGTGGACAATATCGTGTTCATGGGCTTTCTCCGAATACACCTGTTTCCTCCTACATTCTTAATTATTCCACCGATTCTTCCATGATCATTCACTTGCCTTAAGCATCCGTCTCCTTTGTCTTAAAGAATATAATCGCCGGACGTTAAACTGAAAGAACTAAGAACTAAGAAGTCGCTAGTTTAGACTAAGCTCTTCTTGTTGAATGACTCTGGGTAGGTCAATCATTGACCTGATCTCTTTGGTGGAGTAAACGTCTCTCGTCAAAATACTTCAAAGACATTTGAAATTATCGACCTCTTCAAGTTTTCTTATATTATCTTCTGACCCGTAAGGCGCGTTTCCATGGGATATTCTCTAACTTCCGATTTTTCGGCATTGCTTTCCATTCCATGTAGTTTCCTAATGTCAATAATTTTGTCCATCATCTACTGTAGTCCTTCTTAGGTTCCATCCATAATACCTGCTTATATGATCTTCTTAATGATCTGCCCTCCAATTTTGAAATCTCCACTTCCCATTAATGCTTCCTTCATTCAACATTCAACATTCACTGCAACTATAGAAGTACAATGGAAGAAAATAGAATAGGTGACCACTTGCCGATACATGAGTAGTATTTTTACACTGTTCAACAACGAAAATGTAAATTGAACACAATCAGCTAATTCTTATTGATTTTGTGGTGCTGATCACGAATTTGAAAGTTATTTTCGAATATTAGCTCTACTTTTCGTTTTACAGGCATGTCTAATAATAACGCTTTAAAAATAAATATATTCGCTTCGTTTGGGGTAAAATGTTACACTGAGCCGGCAACACTGCAGAAACTATATGAACGCTTGGTTTCATTGTGTTCCTTATCTCAGTAGTGTTCTGCTATTGTTAGAAAAGACAGGTTTAGTGCAGTTATCAGCGTTTTGGGTGTGACGTTTGTGTAGTGCAGGACATAAAAATACAACTAGAAGTACGCAAAAATACTGGTATTTCGAATGTATATTTTTAAATAGTTGTCGGAACTATTTCAAGTGACATTTTGAGGATTTCAATAAAGAAAAATGCCGCGAAATTGTGTAAACAGTGCGGATAGCTTCTGCTACGTGTGTGGGGAAGTGGCATTTTCCTCACAAAAGCAGACTATAACACCACTAATAAGAAAAGCCTATCAATATTACTTTGGTGGTAAAATTGGAGACCAAGATAAATCTTGGGCACCCCACATTGTGTGTAATACTTGTGCCAGCAATCTAAGAAATTGGATTAATGGGAAGGGGCGCTCAATGCCTTTTGCAGTGCCCATGATTTGGAGGGAGCCAAGTGACCACATTAGAGACTGTATGTTATTTTTGTATGGTTCCTTCCGTCAAGAAGGGAATTTCCACGAAGAAGAAGCGGGCCTTGATCTATCCTAACATTCCTTCTGCAATGCGCCCTGTTCCACATGGAGAAGGACTATCTGTTCCTGACCCACCTAAAGAATACGATTTTTTTTCTGATGATGATCAAGAAGTTGAAGCTCCTGAACCGAGTACTTCGAAGGACCCTACATTTGTTGTTGAAGAACCTCCATGTGAACCACATAGACTTGCTCAAGAAGAACTAAGTGATCTAATAAGAGACTTGGACCTCTCGAAAAGCAAAGCCGAAATTTTAGCGTCACGCTTAAAGCAATGGAATTTATTGCAGGAAAGAGTAAATATTTCAGTGTATCGGAATAGGGAGAAGATGTTCACGTCATTTTTTACTATTGAAGACACACTTTGGCATGTACAGATATAAATGGTCTCATGAGGGTACTTAAAATGAATTACGAACCTACGGAGTGGAGGCTCTTTATAGATTCGTCCAAGGTGAGTTTAAAGGCAGTGCTTTTACATATTGGAAATGAACTTCCTTCAATCCCTGTAGGTTACGCAGTTCATATGAAGGAATCTTATGAAAACTTGAAACGTTTACTTCAAGCCATTAAATATTACGATTTTCAGTGGCTTATTTGTGATGACCTTAAAGTAATAGCACTGTTGCTAGGTATGCAGTTAGCGTATACAAAGTATTGTTGTTTTATATGTGAATGGGACAGTAGAGATCGTGGATCTCATTACCGCAAAAGTGATTGGAGTACTATAGAAACTCTTCAGCCGGGAGTGAAAAATGTGCAGCATGAACCACTGGTAGATCGTAACCGAATTTTGCTTCCCCCTCTACATATTAAATTAGGTCTTATGAAAAATTTTGTTAAGAGCATGAACCAAGAGAATGAGACCTACAAGTACCTAAAAGGACAATTCCCTCGATTAAGTGATGCCAAAGTTAAAGAGGGTGTTTTCATAGGACCACAGATTAGGCAACTATTCAAAGATCACAAGTTTGACGAAATTCTCCAAGGTGAGGAGAAAGCTGCGTGGGAAAGCTTGAAGAGTGTTTGTTCACAGTTCTTGGGAAGACACCGAGCAACAAATTAAAAACAACTGGTAGCAAAGTTGTTATTGTGCTACGAAAATCTTGGTTGCAATATGTCTCTGAAACTCCACTTTCTTCATTCACATCTAGACTTCTTTCCCGAAGATTGTGGAGCAGTAAGTGACGAACATGGTGAGCGTTTCCATCAAGATATTGTAGACATGGAGAAGAGATATGAGGGAAAGTGGAGTTCTAACATATTGGCCGACTACTGTTGGACTATCGCAAGGGATGCTCCAGATGTAACCTACAAAAGGCAAGCCAAGCGAAGACGCTCAAAATAAAATAAACATAATCCTGTACAAGGGATCACTTGGAACTTTTGTTTACATTGCAGTGTAGTTCTTGCACAAAAATGTATTTGTACATATTTTTCATGTTTTAATGTTAATACTGATTTTTTATTACGGAATTGTTAATGCTTAACTTGACCACGGTTACTTTATTTTCTGTATCGCTGTGAAACTGGTATTTGCGCAATTTTGAAAAAGGAAGTACAAGGGTATAGAAAGCTATAGGTTAGGGTACTTCTTAACTCCCCAGCTTATCACATCATAGTGAAATAGATAAAAAAAAGTGAAAGTAGGTTTTTACAAAGATTTTGTTTAAATGTTCTATAAATATTCATACATTTGTATATATACAGCTACTGTTGTACAAGGACTTTTTTTCACAACCTGAGCTAAGAAAATTCTTCTATTATCATTTCCTTTCATATTATGCTTAAATGAATGCAAAAATCGCAATTTCAAAGAATTTACATTCTTTCGATCAAAATTTGTTGAACGGTGTTATTAGTGATGCCACCAAGTGCAAATGTAAAACAAAAGCAAGTTAGGAATGGTGAAAGGCTTCAGGAAGAACAAAAGCCTGTTTTGTGGGACCTTGATTAACGAGTTGAGGAAAAGACTCATAAAATGCTTCGTCTGGAGTATTGTGCTCTGTGGGACAGAAACATGCAAATTTGGCAAAAATGATGAAAAACGACTCCTTTTCGAAAGGTTGATGTAGAGAAGAATGGAGAGAATTAAATGGGTTGAGAGGAAAACGTATGAGATGGTAGTAGAAACGGTGACGGAAAAAGAACAACTTTAAATATTAAGCAAAGAAAGAGAAATTGGTTGTGTCATTGCTATGCAAGATTTGAATCATTAGGGACGTGCTAGAGGGTATGGTGTCAGGAAAGAGAGGGACAGGGTGAAGTAGACTACAGTTGAATGACTATAGCAAAATAGAAATATCGTACGGGAAGACGATAGGGTTAGCAAAACATGTGAAGCATGATAACTTCTCATGGAACATACTACATACTTGTGTGACCCAGTCGAATGCTTTCTGACAATCGATGAAGCACAAACACAACACTTCCTTTATACCAAGAACTTTTGCTGATATAATTCCCATCAACTCAATAGTTTATATGGCGCTTTCCTTTTCAAATCCAACCTGATCTTTAAATAACTATTCTATCTTACTTTCCAGACGCCTGTTTAGGATGAGCGCAGAAATCTTTCCGTCGTACCTTCCAAAAATGTACATTATTGTAAACTTTAACATAGAGGGATAGGTACTCAGGGTGATTCTGAAATATTAATAGCCAACATGAAAAACTGACAGCCAGGGGCTACCTACACATTTGAGTTGATTTTGAGTTTATCGACCCTTTCAGCACCGAGGCTATATGAGACGGAACCTATTTATTAACGTGGAATCCGAACCACATGAGCTCCCGCCGGGAATGTAACCCGGATCTCTCATGCCAAAGGTGCGTATGCTAACCATTTAGCAACGAATGAGCTTTACCTACATATTTGAGAAACATGATATTGACTAATAATGATATCCATTCTACAGCATGTGAATACTATTTGACTATTTCTTTCATTAGTAAATCTTAGGAATCTCCAAAAGTCTTGAACAATGTCGACTTTTAAAGAAGATAGATGTGTCATAAGTATAGCAATTATATCCTTGGATGGATCCGGTACTTTCTGGCAATCATCTCTTCATTTGGCCACGTTCTTAGGAAAATCGCAGCGTAAACCTTACTGTCAAAAGTAATATACCACTTCTAGATTTTCAGGATGAGGGAATTATATCATATAGCTAGGTTATTTATGTAACATGTATTTATGAAATATGAACAACAAACATCTCCTGAGTTGTTTTGGGAAGGTCATCGAGAAAAGCATATCCCCAAAGGTAAACTATTCTATCTAATTTTGACAGTATATCGAGTAATTTTTAAGCAAATTGTCGAGAAAAATTTCACTGTCAAAGTAAACTATCCCTTTTGAATTTTTCTTTTCGGAACAAGCGAGTTATACCATATTGTAAGACTACAAAAATATTTTTACTGAAATTACAACAACTTTGTCTCAGTTATTACTGAGAAAATTGTAATAAAAATTAACCCTTGAGGTAATGTCTCCGTCTGTATATTATCGGGAGAAACGATTTATGCTGTATCTTAGTTTATTAATGAAACATTTCTTTACGAAATATGAAGAAAATTACCTGAGGCGTTAATAGTAAAATCATCGGGGGAAAATTCACCCTAAGAGTAAACTACTCCTTCTGAATGTTTACCTATCGAACGAGTTGTCATATTATTAGGTTATTAATGATATGTTTATTTATGAAATGTCTTTGAGAAAATTGTGCAAAACGAACGCATACCATACATTAATTACAACTTATGTATTTTTTTCAGAAAAATGATTGGCACTACGGTGGAGAGTTGTTAATAAAATATATATTTATAAAAAAATAAATAAAATCGTCACAGCTTTTTTTTTTTTTTTTTTTTTTTTTTTTAGAAAATTGAATTATTTTAAATTTTCATCCTTCAGTAAACTACCCTTACTTTTAGGTGTCGAAGGATATTAAATTCGAAACGATAGTGTGTTATTAAAGCGTTATGTCTAGAATTCGGTCCAGATACGTTGAACAGTATGGAATGTATTTAAATGCATGTAAAAGCGTGACAAACCGACAGACGAATAGATGGGCAGACATCGAAAAATCAGTTTTTCGATATGTAGGGGCCATGTAACTTGAATTCATTGAAATCTCGTATTCGATATTTATAACTATCACCACACTTTCTTATTTCATCGCTCGAATGTGAAAACGAATAGGCCTACACCAACACGTAAAGTGATAATTTGTAATCCCCAAAATTTAATTTATGTTTAATGTGTTGTCATGCTCGAAAAAAAACTTATGCCTTTTACATCATTTTATTATCAGTTTTCCACGCTACTGTATAATTCGGAAGAGCGGTATGATTATAGTTAATATCCATGGCATATTTTGGAAGCATTCTTGTTCCTTACAAAAAGAGATGCTTCTTCTTTGTTACTTACACAGACTTATGATTGCATTTCTTGCACTTGTAGATATGAAAAAAAGGAGAGACGGAGAGGTGTCAATACTCTAAAAACAAACAAACACACACACACACACACACACACCCTCACACACACACACACACACCTACACACTTACACACACACTCACACACACACACAAGAACAACGATTTACATCAGTTTTTTTATGACAACGAGCTATTCCACTTCATTGGCTGTGACTGTAAGGCTGCAGGTCGAGCATGTATTTATTTCTGTTCCTGAGTCGCAGACACAGTAGAAGTGAGTTGAAGTTTCTTCTGCTGTGCACAAACGGAGAGGGGAGAAATAGGCATACCATACCATAAAGGGAAAGCAATCGCTATTACTAATAGTACTCTAATTCTGAATAAATACGTCATTAGAGGAAACAAAAAGTTATTTCGTTATTATATTGTTTCGGTTCTTACTAACATAAAAATTATACACTTTCTATAATGTTTTATAAAAAAAGTAAAATGGATGGGATTGGATGGGATTCGATCTGGTGTCAAAACAGTACAAGAACTACCAATTCCTTGTTCTACCCACTTGACCACAGAGACTACGTTTTGCTATCCGTTTTTTTAACAAATAAATGCTCATGGCTATAGAGCATGTCACTTCCAAATTTAAGAAAACAGTTTTCTTCTTTGTTTCTATATTTCTAATTTATATTTGTCATTTATATTTCTAATTTTTTATATGTCTAATTTATATTTGGCAGACAATTTACACCGTAGGTTTAAAGCAATAAATGCAATATTTTACTCCACTTTCTAGTTCCTTGATTCAACTTCTGGATACTACGATACTACCAATCGTGAAATTCCCTCTGCAGTCGTGCTCTGCTACTGGAAATATTCACTCGAAAGCAGCATTGCCAGTATATACAAAACCGAGTATGATTTTTTTTGCTTATATTTTTGTTATTTTAATATCTTGTTTTGGAAATATCTTTTTAGATGAATTGCTTTCTATTTTCTCCACTTACTAATAACTGAATTTTACCCATAAACGTAAGTAAAATGGAATAATTGAGTAAAATCGTGGGTTACAGTATATGTGCGATTACTTTTTTGCGCATGAGGGTACTTCGACGACGAACGATCCGCAGAAACAAAGCAAGAAATAGTGGAAGAACTTGAACTCAGATACCAGCACTGACGAGCCTCCACAACTCTGCAAATACGTACGTACCTCGTGGTGCTCTTGTTTCACTACATGATGCCAATATCAAGAATTTCGTAACGTAGAACATGGAAGTTTACTTTGATAGGACATTCTTTGAACAGTCTGGATATTGCGTCCTGTGCTGCCCAGCAACTTGTAGTAGGTACTGTTTCTGTTCCTCGTCCTTTGTGGTAATACCGTTTTACTCTTGTATGAGAGAAACTCTGAGTTCTGCATGGTCATTAACGATTTGCATATATTTAACTACTTCATAACCAGCTAAGTAGTCAGTGTTGGATTTTCTTGTCTCCGGATTTTGTGTAAATATTGCTCTGGGGTTTTATGGGACATAATATGAGGAACTTTGGGTTGAAACTAATCATAGGAGAAAATGGTGCATTTACCCCACCTTGTAATTCATGTTAACCTTAAATTTTCTTGAAACTACCCGATTTTCATGAAGCATTATTCATAATATCTTTTACGTTTCTGACGAATATTGTTGCTTCAGGAAAACATTACTCAGGAACAGGGACGTAGTGTGCATTAAGGCTATAAGGCTTAGCCTATCCATTTGTTCGTACATCAGCCTGAAATGTTGCTTTTGGACATTGATACAATTATTTTTATTTAAAATGGATTTATTTTATAATGCGCTGTTTAAACATCACGCGAGATATAATAGATTGAAGCTTCTGCAAGAACGCATTGCAGGCTATGAGCAGCTAGAATTCCGCCTTTTCTCATGTAATATTGAGAGTAGAGCGGTGCCAATCGCTTTCCCTTCACCCACATCAGACGAAAACCATCAGCAGTACACCAATTCAACCCGATGCAACGAAAGTGGACGAATGTTGCCGAAAGGCTAGCCTTTCGGATGTTTGGAGAAACAAAAGGGACAGGACGCGGTCTTTTAAGAAAGTATAAAACAGAAAGACTATGAAAAATTTCGGAGCTCCCTTTCAGTATCAAGGACGTTATTGCGTACCGGTTTGCGTTATCGCAGCGTAAAATTTGCATTTGAGTTGGCAATAATTGACCTAGCAGTTATAATTGCTTGTTGTATTTTTTGCGTTGCGTCTCTACCCGCACGTTGTGCGAAGATCGATACTGAATGAGGCCTCAGATGAGGTATATATTTTATTTTTTTCTACTTTCAGTCTAAAAATAGGTTTTTCTGTAAAAAGCATCAATTGAGTGTGAGCTGCTGCACTATTGTTATCCATTAGTATGCTGATATGTGTTGTTGTGGGTGAAGTGCTTAAGTTTGTGTCTATGATTTTGGGGGCTTAAAATTAGAACAGCCCTATATCCGTTTTTATTTGTTTGTATGTTTCTATATGTTTCTATGAAACAATGCAGTGTATGTGTGATATGCGAGTGTCGCATATGTAAGGAAACCGTATATGTAAGGGAAATAAGAAGCAGAACCATTCTTAAACTGTTTCTTGCACTGTTTGAGAAATATACTGCATGAGTTATCATTTTTCTATCAAGCATTACAGCCAAGTCCGTAGTCAGAACACTAAGACGTGATCGTTTAAATAAGGGCGGGATAGGTTCTTTTGGAGGGAGGGGCAACTTGAACTCTTTTTACACCCATATATACATACAATAAACACTCTCAAGTTTCAGGGGACTGTGCACCTCCTAGACACCCTCTATCTACGAATCTAATTTTAGCCTACCTATTTCAAAACTTCACGCTACGTTACTGCTCAGCAATAAAATGAACTACACAGTAACTTTAAGATCATGTTTCAGAATAACTTTCAGCTTATGTGCAAGGAGAATAACTTTCTGTATACTGCTATTTGTTCATTCAGTTATTCTGAAATATTAGTGTAGAGTTATGGATGTATATCCTCAAATTTTCTAAATTGACAACAATAATGATACCAAGACACTTGTCACACTGCTGCAGTGGTTCTAAGATCTCCTGTTCATAAAAACTCTTGGCCTGCACATGCGAAAATCGTCAGTACAGCTATATTCACATTTTCGTTATTTGCAAAACGCTTACCACCCAATTACTTTTTAACGGCAGAAAATAGGCGAAAGTCACTGAGTAAAAACCGGTCTATAAAGGAGATGTTTAATGCATTTTTTACCAAGGCTGTTTACAAGTTTACAGTTATTTTGATTGTAAGAACTCTTGTGTTTTTGTCAAGGAAAATGACATCTCGTAATACTAGCATGTCATAGGAGTTTTTCTTGATTGTAGTTTTAAACATGTAAATTTCTACAGTATCACTGTGAATTGGCTGTTGTTTCCTCAAAGAAATCTAAAGGAAGAAGATCTTCCATATCCTAGAAGACGATCAGAATCACTGTCTGTGCCTGTGGAAATATCTAACTTCTTGCGGACTGGTGGATTGGGATTATTTTACGTTATAGGTGCTGACTTCATCTCTGCCTAGCAGCGGTAGACAAAAAGGTTGTCTTCTATAACAATTCGATTAAGGAAAATGTTGTCCTCTCTCTTATAACGCAAGAGAAACTATGAAGAATGACCATGCTTTTTCACTCGTAAACAGGAGACAAATTTTGGGCAGCCACCTCGCCGAAGCGTTGCGGTATTGCAGACTATAATAAATAATTACATGGTCTATCTTAAACTTCCGGGTAATTTCATTCACAGTCATTTATCTGTTCACTTACCCTTTCATGTTCATTTACCCTTTCATCATTCTATCCACTACTGGATACTGATTACGGTGCTGCGCTATTGTTGTCAATAACACTTCCATGTCCACTTGCAAACTGTCTACATCATTGTCTTATGATTTGGGTTCCAAACTATAAGCATATACGAGGAGTCAGTGGATTCCCGGACATAACGTTTCACGCCAACACATATTGCACCAGTATACACGCCTGGGCTCCTGTCCAGAATTGCAATACACTAACTATCATCTATCATTATGGTCAAACATGCTTTTCTCCTGAAAATGTTCTCTCAATACACTACGACCTCACCAAAACAAAACAAACTATAAAGACATAAATTTGGTGGAAATAGTTATTAATATATACTAACATCCAGAACATTAGTTAATAATTCAATACACAATAAAATAGGGAAACTTACTCCCAGACTATTTCTCGTCATATATAAGATGGCATTCATGAAACATGGTTTGCATTTTGTTGAAAATTTTAGAATTCCTCCCTAGCATCTTATCCCATTTTACCCTCCTTCAAAATTTTAAGAAGATATTGGTATTCAACGTAATATGTTGCATAAAAATCAATAACTTTTACATGGGTTATGTTGAAAAAATGTTTGGTTATCGCATGTGTATCAACTTATTTGTGTCAATTTGAAAGTTGGAGTGAAATTTACCCATTTTCCTCCTTTATTGTTTAAACTAATTTAAAGCGAAATACGAGGATAATTTTGTAAGGTTCGACAAAGAATAATTGTTTTAAAAAAAAGTAATTACAATCGAGTGAATTTTAAGGTAGTATCGTGAAACAGAGAATATACGGGCCCACAGTGAGATACACAAATGCTGATTGAGACTAATTGCACAATCTTGCATTCCTTTGTTTCAATTAATAACTATAATTTATTATTATTATTATTATTATGAATAATAATAATAATAATAACTAGTTTCAAGAAGAAATACTGTTTCAAAATATTAGATTTTAAACAGGATTTCTAATTACTATTTAAGCTTAGCTGTACAATCTGCTGACCAGCTATAATATCGTTCAAGAAGAGCAGCTCTCTATACATCATACTCATGTGTACAACCAGTTCTTTTTTTTCGAAATGTATATATTTGCTTTAAACTGAAAGTTTTCTTTTTGAATTGTATGAACTCTAAAATATAGTGTATCTTTTTCCAAAATTGACAAAGTCATTAAAAAGGAATTGAAATTGGAAACATCATGTTATTTGATATTTCCATCATTAAAAACAGGAAATGTGAAAAATTGAAGGAAAGAAAACTCAGAAGAAAACATTGTTGCTAGGATTACAAGGTTCTCCAAAGGAAACGTGTAACATGATCTTCGCGTTTCACTTTCCTTTGCGTAATTGCGTTGCCTTAAAAATACACTCTACGTGACCTATACATTAGAAAAAACAAGGAAGTTAGTTTCAACATTTTATAAAACTCCACGTGCAGATCAAACTCAGCAAACAAACTGGAGTTTCTCTTTTGCTATTTTGTAATGTAGTGTTTTAACTTTTATTAAAAGTTACACCATACTTTTTTTTTTAACAGATATTTGAGTTATTTTAAAGTACTTACTTGAAACCTTGTGGTAATACATGCTTACATGTGTAAATTTCAATGTTTAATTACATATTTTTGTCTTATATGACGAGTGTTTATACTCGATACTAAAACTAATACTATTATCATTTTATCCTAAATACTTACACTATCACCCCTAACCTCAGAAGGATTATGGTTGATAGCTTGAACCTACAAGGTATTTCCGATTAACTGAATATGAGTTCGTTTCCCAGATAGCATCCTACGGTAATCTCAACCTAACTACTCACGTTTTTTCATTGAAGACAATATATATATACAGTATATACTGTATATATATATATATATATATATATATATATATATATATATATATATATATATATATATATATATATATATATATATATACCACTAGGCTGGTTCAAAACTGAGGGATTTTTTTTTTCGAATTTCATTTGCGGCACCCTTATATTTATTACGCCACGGAAACAAGATACACTGGTAAAATTTTAAATTTTTACAAGTTTTAGTGGTTGCGCAAGCCGATTGAAACTTTGAATGATATTGGTATTTACACATTGTTATACATATATATTGTATATATTGTTCTACATTGGTTATACACATTTTATATACATATTACACAACTATACATAAAAGCACATTATTGCTGATTATGTTTGCATTATTAAAACTTTGTAAAGTTTATTTGTTAACTCTATTATTACACTTCACTCGAAGTTTACTTTGATAGGACATTGGTTTGAACAGTCTGGATATTGCGCCCTGTGCTGCCCAACAACTTGTAGTAGGTACTGTTTCTGTTCCTCGTCCTTTGTGGTAATACCGTTTTACTCTTGTATGAGAGAAACTCTGAGTTCTGCATGGTCATTAACGATTTGCATGTATTTAACTACTTCATAACCAGCTAAGTAGTCAGTGTTGGATTTTCTTGTCTCCGGATTTTGTGCTCATAATGCACCAAACCAAAGATTATCCTTTTGGACGGAAGTTACCATCATCATTTCTAAGTCAGGAGTGGATAATTTAACTCTCATTCTTCTCTGATTTTATGTGGAGGAGTCGTGATTCTAGAAAAACTTCGAAAATAAAGAAAATATACACTATTTTTATGAAAATCAAATACCTTCGTTTCCTGAAATTCTTAATTATTAATCTTTCCTAAAATTCACACCCTCATTCATTACTCATTTTGATACCACACAGTGGGAATAGATGAAATAGAAATCAAATATACTTTTGAGTGCAGCACCTATTCTGCATGCGTAGCGATAAATTTTAATCTAGATCACGTTTTGGTCCGCCCGAGTCATCATTTCAAATTAATGACTTGGAAAAATTCAAGTTTTTAATCTTCAAGTCCGACGATATGACAAAGATTATATATCCTGATGTAAAACTCATTCAGTTTATTATATATATATATATATATATATATATATATATACAGGGTTTCATAAAGTATGGACAGATTTAATTCGCTTATAATTTACATAAAAATGCTCATATTGAAATCAAATAAAGTGCAAACGGTAGCGGAAGGATTAAATTTTTACCTGTAATCTGCACCAGCTCAGTTCATTCACCGCCACACCTCCAACTGGGCGCCATTTACGTCCACACATTCGCGTAGGCGGCGCTGGAATCCACTCACAGCGTTCCGACGCGTTTGATCCGAAATGCCAGCCACAGACGCCCTGATTTTGTCCTTTAAGGTCTCCAAACCACTTGGCTTCTTTGCATAAACTTCCGTTTTCACATGACCCCAAAGCCAGAAATCGCAGGGGGTAAGGTCGGGTGATCTTGGCGACCAAGCGGTCTGGCCACCGCGGCCAATCCATCGGTTAGGGAATTTCTCGTCAAGGAGCTGTCTCACCTTGATTGCATAGTGAGGGGGTGCCCCGTCCTGTTGGAACACGATGTTGTTCTGGATTCCACGTGTCTCCAGTTCCGTAATAAGGTATTTCTGCAACATATCCAGGTACGAATCTCCATTCACGGTCTCCTCTTCAAAAAAGAACGGTCCAATCAGATGATCATAGGACACAGCGCACCAAACGTTCACTTTAGGTCTATCTCTCTCATGTGTCTCAAATTCCTTTGGGTTTTCCGTGCCCCAAACGCGACAGTTGTGTCGGTTAACCTTCCCCGAGACATGGAAGGTTGCCTCATCTGAGAACATGATGGCTGAAAGGAGAACGTCGCCATGTTCCAACTGCTTGAGCATGGCGCCACAGAAGTTGAACCGGATGTCCAAATCTTCATCATGCAAATCCTGGACTATCTTGATTTTGTAACCTTTGGCCTTGATCGTCTTCTTGGCTATCTTAAACACGGTTGTCTGTGGAATTCCGAGAATCGGTGATTTTAGCTCTGCGTACCACAGAACACATTGCGCTTTCTCTTTCACCGACGCCATCTTTGATACGGTAAAAAAAAAATAGTCTTCTCAGAGGAGTTTTTCATTTATTTATTTCTTTAAAAGACACACACACCAATACAGCTTACAACTTACTTTTAACAGTCAACATTGAAACAACAATGGATGGGATTTGGTAAGAAACTGACCCTTACCCTCCCTCTCCCTCTCTCAACGTGTTCAGAGTTACCGCTTATCTAACAGTGTTGCCAACTAAAAATTTAATCCTTCCGCTACCGTTTGCACTTTATTTGATTTCGTTATGAGCATTTTTATGAAAATTATAAGCAAATTAAATCCATCCAGACTTTATGAAAACCCTGTATATATATATATATATATATATATATATATATATATATATATATATATATATATATATATATATATATATATAACTGATTTGCTAATTACTAGATATATTATCAATTATGATTAGAAACAATTATAAATGCCTAGCAAAAACAAAACAAATATATTAAATAATCATATTAAACTCTATCCTTTCAGGATCTCCTTTGTGGCTAAGCGGTTAGCGTACGCGCCTTTGGCATGGAAGATCCGGGTTTAATTTCCGGTGGGAGCTCATGTCGTTCGGATTCCATGTTAATCAGTAGCTCCACTTCTCATATAGCCTCGCTGCTAAAATTGACATTAAACTCAAAATCAACTCAATTCTTTTCCTTCAGGTAGCAATAATTTTTTAGCGGGAAAAGAAACCATTTAAAGTTCATTCCAAAGAAATATGAGTTGTCTTCTTCGAAAATATATGTTACATTTATTAGTAGGCTTAGGTGTAGTTTAGAAAATTCTTATATTTTGTGTTTGAATACAATATATAATATTTAAATATAGTGAAGGAAATCTGTAGTTTAACTATAGAATGCTTCTTACTGACAAGGGACGTATGCAAAACATGACAGCAAGATATATATATATATATATATATATATATATATATATATATATATATATATATGAAAATTCTTATCCTGAGTAAATGTGGATCGCTAATCATCGTGGTGATAGTCACTCGCTGCGGAAATACCTTGTTTACCCACTATTTATAATACATATGCCAAGCAGTGATCGGGTAATGCTCTGCCGAGTTGTACCCCAAAAACGCCGGAAAAAAGGCAGGAAATGAAAAATGTGTGCAGGTAACCTGATATCTACGGGAGGGGAACACATGATCTTGAACACGGCAGTAGTATCACTGAAGTAGTGTTTGCATTTCAACACAAATTTATAGTTTTTCAAATAAAACGTATACCATAGTATGACATTAAAATAATTGGCGTAAAACGTGAAAGAAAATGAGAAAAGGTGAGTCAGCAGTGTTACCAAATAAAGGAGATATGAAGCTGTAAAGTTAACTATTTATGGAGTTTGTACAATGAAACGAACAAATGTACAGCAACAAGACTTCAGAAGGAGCAAATGTACAGCAGGGAGTAAACTACTTTGTGGCAATGTTTAATACTAATTGTTTTAATGTTATAAAATGGTATACTTTCTGTTTGAGAAACTATAATTTTGTTTTGGGATGACAACACTGCTTGTGTGCGGCTACTGCTGTGTTCTTTGTCACGTGTCTCCATCCCGTAGGTATCAGATTAGGTACATATATTTTTTTCATTTTCTGCCTTTTCTCCGGCGTTTTTGGGGTATATCTCACACAGCATTACCCGGTCACTGCTTGGCATGTCTTATACGTAGCGGGTAAACAAGACATTTCCGCACTGAGTGACTATCGCCACGATGATTAGCGATCCACAATTAGTCAGGATACCAACTTTCATAAATATCTAGCTGTCATGATTCGCATACGTCCCTTGTTAGTAGTATAGAATATAGCAATAGATTGCAATTTACTTTGCAATTTGGTGTTTTGTTATTAGTTGTGGCTTGTTAGTAATATTTGAAGGTAAGTAGTAGTAGTGGAGTACATTAAGTTTTAGACTATGCTTAGAACCGCTAGCTTAGAGGATTGTAGAGATGGGATATATGTACTCAAGCAAGTTTAGTTTCCAAATAGCAACACAGGATATCGATTATTATAGTATTCTACACTATCAGATGAAGTTTCTTACTAATGTATGTGTTTCTTATGTGTTATGAGATTGAAGATTAAGATAATAGAGGCTTCGTAGCTAATTACCTCACATTACTTTTATCGTTATTATATTCTAATTGTAAAGCATTTCCCACTATTTATATATGCATAATTATCTTTCATCATAACTCTATTACATCATGAGCTCCTCCGTGGCTAAGCGGTTAGCGTACGGGAGGCCCGGGTTCGATTGGCGGCCGGAGCTCATGTGGTTCCGATTCCACGTTAATCAGTAGGTCTGTCTCATATAGCTTCGCTGCTGAATGGGATGTTAAACTCAAAATCAACTCAACTCCATTACATCATGTACCGTAGTACTTAATTATATTTTTGTCATGTGTTATGGTTGATGTATACGACAATGTGATGATGTGTGTGTGATGTATACGACAATTATTTATTTACTTGCAGCAAGTGTTGATGACATATTCCTCATGTCAAACTATACGTATGTTGTACTGTACCAGAATGGAGGGAAAGTAAGTTTTCCTGTAAGCATGGATCCGAGGGATAACAGGATGTGGAATCAATTTTCTGGAATTAGACTCTTGAAGGCTGTCTAAGCTTTATAAATGAAAGTGTAGCAAAGACGGAGAATAAGTAGCAGGAATTTAAGATCAGATACTATGTATTTACAAGAAATGTCGAATAATAATATGTTATCGAGTACATGAACGACAATGTTTTCTACTGAAGCGAATTTAGTTCCGAATAGTTCTAAGGGTATGCAAATAGTGTGACTTTGTTACTTCACTTTTGTAAAACATGTAATATATTTATTTTCATTGAACAAAGAAATGAAGTTAAATTATAACGGAAAATTAATAATTTCTCAAAAAGAAAATGAATGAATGAAAGAAAACAGGTTTCACAATATTCTTAGGGAATCACAAAGTGAATACTCTTATACACCACAGAATTTGCTTCTGCCGCTAATGATGATAGATCATTGTTCTAGAACTACTCAATAATAACCAAAGAACAAAGTGAAATATGCAACAAGTTGGTAAAATTCGTATGAAGATTACATTATGTAAAATAACTTAAAGAAGTTAAACGGATTTATTTTATCCTTCAAGTTATTCAATCTGAAATACCGGTTCTTGTGAGTCACCCTGGAATGCCAAAGATCATGAGAGAGAGAGAATGTGTGGTGTAGGACGGGGCAAGGATGGAACATGACATAGCACTAGAAGAGGAAGAAACTTTTTCATATATAAGAATTGACTTATGGTTTCTCTCCACGTACGTTTTAAAGTGAACATGAAGGAAACTTTTGTCGGCCCCTTTCAAGAGTTCCTTCGATATTTTTTTATTTGATTTGCTTTTCCCATTTCACTTCTTCCTTTCTTTCTGGAATTTTCAGAAGTGAAAAGCCGATTTTTATCTCTTTTTCTTCTTCCTCCCGTCGCTTTGTCATGTTTTCTTTTGGAGGTAGGAGATAGAACGGAACTCCTTAGAATGGTCAAAGGTTTGAATCTTGATTCTTCCGGTATATCTTTGGGTTTCTATTCATCCGAAAGTTAGAAAAGTTATGAACATTATAGATGTTTGAGTTGTACAGGGAACAGGCAAACTAACTTTCTCTTCCTTTCAATTCCTAAGGGAGATAGAAACTTATGGAAATAACGCTAAAGAAAACCTGTATTGCTATGTCATTAGGCCTTACTTTACCTATGCATGATCTTAGGGTTTCATATAGATTCCAAATTTGTGGTTAGGGAAGGAAAACTGAAATCTATTTTTAAAGCAGTGTTTGAAGCGAAGGTGTAATGCATGTTCAATTTATCGAAAACATATTACATACCGCCAGTTTTCACATTATACGACTGTGTCATGCCAATGTAAAACTACTGTCACAATGCAAGTCATTTGCTATATGGCTTCTTAATAATAATAAAAAATGGTTTGAATCTTCCTGCCAGGTTGTAAATACTGAGATAATTTCAAACTTTCGAAATAACAGTATCACTGATTAATTTTATATGTAGTCTGTAAGTTTTATACAATTTATAAGAAACCAGTGAGAATGTTCCAAGAACATTGCCAGAACGAAACTTAAACGAATGGAGAGGGAAGGATAACTGCGATTGTTCCTACATGTGAAAGTAAATATTTTATCCGCATCATCTTTTGTTTCTTACAAAATATTATCTCTCTATGCCTTACGGTTCCCGAGATACGGCTCCTTAAATCTCGCTAAATTCGGACTTTTTTGGAAAATATCTGGGGAACAGTGGCCAGCTAGCCAATTGCTAGTTGGCTAGTGGCCACCGGTTATTATTAGGTACGAAAAAATTCACCATCCTCTTAGATATTTATCAACACCAATATGATCTCTCTTTGACTTACCGTTCTCAAGATATGGCTCCTTAAATCTCCCGAAATCGAAACTATTTTTTCGCCAATATCTCGGAAACGGTAAGTAAGAGAGATGATATGGGTGATAATCAATATACCTAAGAGGATGGTAAATATTTTGGTACGAATATTAATTGGTAGCCAGTAGCCACTGGCCAAACCCGAGATATGTTTCCTTAAATCTCCGGAGATGGGTACATTTTTGATCAATATTTTGTGAATGGTAAGAGTGGCGCGAAAAATTCCATCACTTCTCAGATAGTTTTTAAGTTCCTATCGAACGAAGGGCTCAAAATTTAAAAAAAAATCGTAAATATTAGACAGACAGAGATAGAGAATTCAGAACGAACTTTTTAAGTTCGTTGAAAATGTGGGGTAACTGAAGCAGAAATCACCATATCAACAACATCGCCGCTCAAACGCATAATTTGAGAGTTTGAAGTTACCAACACGGTTCAAGAGCTATTTTTGTACGAAAAAAAAGTTGGTTGTCTGCTCGCACGTTGACGCGTTTCCGAAACATTCTCGCTCTGTCAATGCGTCTGAGGTTTTGAGTAAGAAGACGCGCTGGATGCTTTGAACGAATAAAAGCATAGAGATATTTTAACAAGTACTTCCCTGTTTTCTTTGTTCTATATATAGGGTGTTTAATAAGTAATGGTCATAAATTAAACCGTAGATAGTACATGCCAAAACTAACAAAAAAGTCTTAGTAAACATGTGTCCGCAAACGCTTCGTAACGGAGATAGGGGCTGTCGAAAGTGTGGGAAAATGAAGTTTAGAGACGAATATCTCAAAAAGTATGAATCGGACAGAGGGCGGTCCAATGAATGACTATCGAAGTCAGACATGCGCTATGCAGAAATGCATGGTTGATAACTCTGCAATGCGCGCGCAAGGGATTCCCCAAAGAAACGGAGGGATTCCCGGAAAATTGTCTAAGGAAAGGGGGCTCGAGATGAACATCGAGGGCGAGTCTATCCACCAGTAATTCATACGTCGTGGTACCAGTTCGAAAGCTCGAAAAGATACAAAATGGCGGACAATGTTTACGTGCCGTGTGTGGTTGCATAACCAACAGGAAATGAGAGAGGCAATCGAAGAAAGGTGGTGGTGCATGTTCTAAACTACTTCAGAGCACATTCCTAAGACGAATGCACATGTACAGAGTAGTCCTTTACTATACCAATACCAAGGTAAAACAAAAGATGCGCGAAAATGAATGGAATGGCCGAAAGGAACACTGGTAGAACATGCAAGCCAGCTGGAAATACTGAATTGGGGTTGCAACAGATGTTGAGCTCACCTTGGGTGCATGATGTTACGGGTTCAAATCCGCTGAAGTGCCCACTGAATGCAGTGGTTCTGATCTCAGATTTTCGAGAAAGGGTGGAAAAATGGTGCGGACATATTCAACAGGATGCCGACATATTATCACGAGTACGTGGATCTTTGCGAAAACGAGTACGAGCATGCATTCGCATGAATGGACGACACTTCCAACATTTACTTTAATGATAGAGGTACGTTAATTTCTCATGAATCTCTTCTGTGGTTACACATCTGGGTATTTACTGTTTACCTTATGATTAATGCTGTACACATTACCAACATGACGATTTCTGTTTGTTGATATGGAGAAACACTACATGTCCATCATTTTTTGCTTGTTGTAATACATTACGCGTTCAACATGCGGAATGTTTCAGATTCGCCTCCCACATACTCGAATGTTGTCATGCTTTTCCCATTGCAATCCAGTTTGCGGATATTCGTTACGTTAACTGCTTAGCACATAATGCTTCATCAGTGCCTTGCATACCGTTTGATTTACCTAAGTGCTGCCACACTTGTACGTATGCATTAGTTGTCGGAATTCTTCCTGGAGCAATTTCGAACGTACATCACAACACTTCGATTACCTCTGTCATTTCCTGCTGGTTATGCAACCACACACGGCACGTAAACATTGTCCGCCATTTTGTATCTTTTCGAGCTTTCGACCTGGTACCACGACGTATGAATTACTGGTGGATAGACTCGCCCTCGATGTTCATCTCGAGCAACCTTTCCTTAGACAATTTTCCGGGATTCCTTCCGTTTCTTTGGGGAATCCCTTACGCGCGCATTGCAGAGTTATCAACCATGCATTTCTGCATAGCGCATGTCTGACTTCGATAGTCATTCATTGGACCGCCCTCTGTCCGATTCATACTTTTTGAGATATTCGTCTCTAAACTTCATTTTCCCACACTTTCGACAGCCCCTATCTCCGTTACGAAGCGTTTGCGGACACATGTTTACTAAGACTTTTTTGTTAGTTTTGGCATGTGCTATCTACGGTTTAATTTATGACCATTACTTATTAAACACCCTGTATATAATTATCCAATTTGATTTTGATGTTAGCGTTCCGTTTAACAGCAAGGATATATGAGACGTACATCTACATCTTAACGTGGGATCCGAACCACATGAACTCTCTTGGAATGGAACTCGAGTCTCCCCCTCCAAGGTCGAATATGTTAACCACTTACTTACGAATGAGCTCACAGAACTATCTAATATGTGTTGCTCTCACATAAAATTTTATATGATTTAAGTGATAAAATGGGTTTCCTTTCATTAGTATCGAATACAGTAATGAATAAGTAAGACAGTGCAATGCAAACAATATTGCTATGCATGATCGTTAAAATATCTTCATCATTTCATTGGAGCAAGGAATTGCACGTAGTTGGTGTGAACTGCTTCAAACTTTTCTCTAAAGCTGCAGAAATGTTTAACTAAATGTTTCCGGGAATTTGTGAAAAAATAAAATATTCCCAAAACTTTTTGCGCGAGCATGGTACAGTACTGTATATCATCAAATCCTATATCAAGTTTAACCTTTTAATTACGGAGCCTTTTTAAAAAATAAAGCCTGGGATACGGCGCCAATTTCTGTAGTTGCCTAGTATGTCTCCTGAATAAAACACATGCAAGTGCATATATGTGATACCCAGAAAGTTAAAAAAAACAATTAGGTTTAGTGGGCAAACTGTAAGGTATCTATAAATAGTTACTTCGTATCCCAAGCCTTATTTTTAGGTAACTAAATATAGTTACTTCGTGTCCTAAAGGTTAAGGCAATTGGAATCCGTTCCTGTGAACGAAACGTTCTCCCAAAACAACGTTTGCTTTTAGCTTCATTTTCGTTTGATCTGAAGATCTATATAAGCCTGTAGCTGGTAAAGACATACGGTTTATACTCCAGAGTAAGATAAACGTCCACATCCGACCTATTAGTCTCCAACTCAGAATTGTATACATCACGATGAACATCAGAGATCATTACAAAGTCTCTAGAGTAGCTTCTCATACCAAATGAGTGTATATGCGGGTTTGTTAATATTTATCATACAGCATCCAACGGCTTGCAGGAAATCATTTAACAACAAAGTAGATATTGTGAAACGGAAATTACTGGTAGAATTATAAAGATCTTCCAAAGGTATATCACAAATTTTAAAGAAAACCAGAAAGATTGAATTAAATGTAACTGTAATCAGAGAACTCGAAAGCAGTGTTTACAACCGAAGATGTGTGTGAGTCAAAATCAGCCTATTACAAACAAGAAACACAAGAGAGACAATTTTATGTGTTGATTTTGAAGAGTTTAATTACCAACAAGATAAAAAATCCCGAGTACAATGTGTGGATGTAAGATGTGGTTCTCTAAGAATGAGTCAAGGAAGTGTCTATCTGTATCAATACTCCACCAGAATTTGAAGAGAATGTACATTTGTGGTGGACGAATGTATTTTTTACAATAACTCTTTGTCATTTGAATCCACAAAGAATATCTATTGTTTTAATACTTGCTGGACATATTTGTTGAAGTTAATGGCTCATCGTTTAGTATTTGGTGCAGCCGCTTTTATTGTGTTTCCATGATGTTCTCTTCTAATATCTGTTGTGTGTACCTACCACCCAATTATATATTTTTATTTTGTAAATCCTGCCGGCTAAATGATTCAAATGATACAATCTTATACTACTTGTTCGAGCTACTGATGAATCACTGTTGTATCAACTTTATTCGATATTTTGAGATATTCGATCATTAACAGAGAAAAATTGGGTTTAAAGGTTTTTCTCTTTTTACAAGATGGCGGAAGTTAACTCTATATTGAAGATTGTTTATTGCCATTTTTCATTATAATAAATGCATTTTGTTCCTTACAATGTTAGAATTATTATGCATTGCTAAAATTTTACATTAATAGAACTATTATCTACCAGTTTTCTTAAACGATTAGGAAGGTTTTTGACCGACTTCTGCAGATACTCCCGTAGTAGTTTATGTCTGCAAGAACTTGTCTAATTCACTCCCCCAATTCATTAAGATTCTTTGTTTTTGGATAATATCTGCCTTCTTTCTAAATCTTAATGTCCATTGATTCAACGTTATTTAGTTAATTCAAAAAATAAAATAAAATAAAATAAAATAAAATAAAATAAAATAAAATAAATAAATAAATAAATAAAAACAGGGGATAAGGTAGCAAAGATTCCTAACATACATCAATGAATTCATAGAATTTGTCATATGAACTCACTCTATCTTTAGGCCAATAAATAAGGTTTTCTGAGATTTTCTGAAATTACTTTGTCTGAAATATTATATAAGTATGTGTATTGCAAAGATAGAGGAGACCGGGGGCAATAGTAACAAATTTTACATTTTATTTTTTCTCACATGTTTATGTTCCAATAACTCTGAAAGTTATACAATATGTTAAATGAAGCTTTGTTGTATCACTCAATTTTTTACGTACATGACAATTTCTAATATACAAAGTTACGAAGTATTTTATGACAGGATCTGTCTTGTTACAAACGCCCCCGTGCCGGTTCAATTGTAACAGAGCTTTGGGACAATTCGTCGCTTATATGACGTACAAACGTAAGTACCAGAAGCATAATTTTACAGGAGAGGCATTTAAAGAAATTTATGTATAATTGAACCGTTCTGCACATACAACTAAAAACTACAGCTTCAAAATAATAACTCCGTGTAAATGATATATGATGACTCTTTCGAACATCTGTAGCGTGCTCATTTAATATGACGTCATCACGCTAGAAATATGCTTTACATAGGTATACGTCTGTTCGTCATATATGCAATCTAATGCATTTGGCACTTACGTCTTAATTACTTGTAACTTTATTAATACATGAATGACTGACTGAATTATTCTTTTCATCCTAAAGAACTGGTGAGCTTGTAAAGACGGGTCATATAGTATTTGGTAAAGTGAGCTCTGAATCACTCTTTTCAATAGGCTCCGGCGAGAACTGAACCCATAACCCCTCTCGAAAAGCGAGCGCACTATGAAGAATTGATGTAAAATAAAGTTGACACTTAACACAACTGCAATCAAAGTACAAATTCCGTTATGACAGTTTTTTAATAAGTATATTACAAATTTTATTAATAGTTTTGAAAAATTTTAAATGAAAATAATAATGGTGAAATATTGACCAGATGCCTTCTTTTATAAGTGTGGAGCGCCTTGATAAAATTTTTGACATTAGTTGTGACGGATGACCGGTGACCGATGAGTTGTGTTACGGATGACACGTCTCCAGATGTGCCAAGGCTGTCAACATTGTGCTGTGAGAAAAATCTTCCTAATTCTGTCCATGAATTGACAAAATACACAAACTAATGATTTTCAGACTTGTAGCACTTGCTAATGTGTACAGCAGCATGATAACTACAATCGTATTTTTGTTTTTGCCACTGAAACCATCAGCAAAAAGTTCGATAACCTCCGTGTCTTGAGTATCAAATTGTTGAAGATAGTTGCCTACACATGAAACTATTTCGGAATATCATCTCTTGCTGACACCTTCGTGCCATAAGAAGCAATGACAGTCTTTGTTTCCAATATTGTATATAGTAAAATTGTATGTTGATAGGCGATGGTGGTGGAAAACTGCCTGTTGATGTAACCATGTAACCTTGTCTGGATGTTGTGTAGCTAAAATCTTGGCCTGCTCTTTATTTCTCTTACGATATTTTTCTCGATTATGCGTTCGTTATAAATATCTTGCATCTTCTTTTTTGTTACCATATTTCGTTAGCTTCTAGGTAAGTGCAACATAGACTACATTAATCTTTCTTTGGGTGGTGAAATGAGGGATTCATTGATTTGAAAATCTTATAGTATGTCTGATAGCTTGCATTCGACTGTTTATCTGATTATTGGCAGTACAATTCGTACATTTTTGCTTTAGTAAGATCTGAGTGAAGATAGTCTCTCGAAGATGATTTACGACAGTAATATGTCTCTATTCGTGGGAATCTGTTGATGTAAGCGACTATAGAATCAATCAATATTTTGTCTTTTACTTTTAAGTGGTCATGCCGACTACCTTTTTTATCAAGAGCAAGTACACCTTGAGGAGTAATTTTGGCTAAGCTGGTTGGTGTTCTTGAAATGCTCAAAGTATTTAAGAACATTGCTTTAAGGACGGAAATAACATTTTTGTCGTGGTGAAGGTATAGGTAAGTGAGTAACTGATCTTGATTTTCGCTCTTTGTTATTCTTCTTTCAACTGAACTCTTTTTCACGTAAATTCTCGTTGCAAATTACTTGTTCCATAGAAATTTTAAAATATATTTTGCCTCGCTTCATCTGTTATTAGTCAACACTGCTTTCTACACGTAGAACCAATACATCGTGGCTTCATTGAACGAGCAGAGATGAACTTTCTTGCATTCGGACTGAAGTATGATTTACTTTAATTCCGTAGTTTGCAAGCCCTTCATTTTGTTTTTTCGACATATCTTCTCCATTGGTACTTCTCTTCTTTCTTCATTCACTATAAATGTACTAGAAATTGATTGAATAGTAGATATACTTGGAACGCCAATTCGCCACAATTAACATCCTGTACAAGCGTCTTAAATGGAGAAGGTCTGATTTCTAATTCCCCGTCAGTAGAAGCTGATGGATGGTCTCTGCAGTCGTCAATGCTGACAACATGCTTGGAGCATAATAAACGTTTGCATAGGAGATGTATTGGAATATTCACGTTTCTAGTTTAATTATTTACACTCCTGTATGTATGGTGGGTCACGATCATAATAATCACCATCAGGTAATTGAACACTTTCCTGTTCATTTTTTTCACTCTGACTGTCAATTTCCTTATTTTCAGAGCCCTTCTTATTTTCTTTAGTACGTTCGTTGGTGCAGTTTTATTCAAATTAAAGGGTCATCTATAGATTCTGACTCGGATTATTCTGATGCAGGAATGCAGGATCCTGTGCTTAATATTCAGTTTCAATCACAGTTCCACAGTAATATTTTTTTTTCTGACCGCCAATACAATTTAACTTAACTCTTTTGCATAATGCATTGTTATCAACAGTTTCAATATCTTTGGATGCCACTACATTCAAAGAGGCATCTTCCCACTTCTCACACATTCATGGTTATTATCTAGTAACCAACAGAGAAAAACAACGCGTGGGTAATTCTCGACTGTCTCTGCTCGACTGTGTTAATGCTCTGACAGCAAGTGTTCCAGGATTATCTTATCATTATTTCTTTTGTCTGTAATAGCGAAAATATAACCGTTGATTGTTCTGAACAATCAAATTCGGCTGCACAAAGATTTTAATAGGAACCATCAAATGATACTGCACAAAAAACGGCATTGTTGCTGAATAAGACCCAGTCTCAGTATCATTTATTGTATAGTGCCAGGAAACGTAACGACCAATTATATTACATATTTTACATGACGGAAAGGCGTAAGCGACACCAATGGCGCTTACGTTTTTACGTAAAATAACAAGCAATACATAAGTGTCGTTTACGACAGTTGAACATTTCTTACTGAAAAAAAAAACTTTTAGAGAAAGAGTTACGCCACTTCGTCAGATGATAGAGTAAGGTTTCAAGAGTCCCCACTTGAAATATCTCATTTTTTTTTGCAATTTTGGCGCTTACGTCTGTACGCCATATAAGCGACGAATTGTAACATGATGCTTTTAATGAAAAGTACAATATATGCAATGTTTATATATATATATATATATATATATATATATATATATATATATATATATATATATATATATATATATATATATATATATATATATCATAGCATGGCAAGACCATATATATATGGTTAAATAATACTGATACTGATAATAATAATACTGATAGGTTTAACAACGGATGGGGACTACAAACTAAGAGTATAGATTACATTCTCAAATTTAAAAGTAAACCTATTTAAAATATACAATACCTACGCGTCAACAAGATGCATGAATGATGAGTTATTTGTTACGGGTGCGGTAAAATATTCATTCGAAATAATTTTTCTTCTGCTTAACTTAAACATGACAAGCAAACCAAGATTAAAATATGGCGTAATATAAAAATACAAGTCAGTGACATAACAATGGCGTTTGGCGTCCCTAGGTAAAATCCGTAATGGCGCCCCCATTCCCCGTAATATGATTAAGCACACACCACCCCTAGGCAATGAATACCCTGCCTACCCTATCGTTATGCCACTGTTTCAAGTCCTAAGGTATTGTGCTAACAGATACCTACACTGCATTTGTAACCTCTATATACATCCCTCACACAACGACACGAACAGAGAATACGCTACTGTGCGAGACATATTAAGTAAAACAAGTGAAAAGTTACGTTGTCTGATTATTTCTGACGAATCAGAAAGGGAGCCTATTTGACAAATGAGTCTTTAAAAACTTATAGCCTATTTAAAGACACCACAAAAGAGGAACATATTAAAACATTAACCTATTCTGATACATCATCGAAAAGCAGTGATTCGGAGCCAGCCACAAACGTTTGTGAGAGTGTATAAAGAAGTTAGAGAAGGCCTCATAATGAAATATAGTGTGAAAGTCTTTCCTTTCTCTATATAGTAATCATAATGATATACGTATTATACACTAAGGCCGCCAAGGATATTTTGGGGGTCTGGTCCTCTATGCACTTCTGGTCCCGGAAAAGCATATTTAATAAGTACATTGTTTTATCAATTACATCAATTGTATTCTTTCACATCTAGTATAATTTCATAACAGTTCAGTACAACTTCGTCTGGGACGATTGTAACACATTACAATCGTCCCTGATCATCATGTTACATTTGTACCCGTTCAATGGTCAGTGATAAATACAGTGATATCTCTTACATTGAGTCAAAGCATCAAACACGATATCCACATTGTCAAGGAAAGAACATAGATTACACACGCAAAGAGTATTTGCTTATAGTAAACCCGTATGTATCAAGAGAAAACAAAAACAAGTCAGTTAAAAATTTACTGTCAAAATCACGTTTCTCCTTGTATAGTCTTCCACACTTTACTAACGACGCTCTTTTTTAGTTCTCACATACTCCTTACGTGAGTGACTCCAATGACATGTACAAATGATATTTCAAAACTCACTTCTACAAATAATGGCCAATGTTACAATTGACCCGCCTTACAATTGTCCCCGGTTTCCCCTACGTAACATTTAGAGTCATATATAGTTATCAGTGGCGGATTCTGAGGGATATAATAGGGTAAAACATTAAATGTTATCTCTTTAAGCTAGGGAAAGAAATATTACCTAATATAATAATTATTTTAAACAGTTTTCTGAAACTATGAAATATATTTTCTTAGCTTGTAACAATAAAATTTAAATTTTACTGATCTGATTTCCCTGAAGTGTTTATATTGGTTATAAGCAAATACATTCACAGTTGCAAAAAAGTTTTTAATAAAACAAATAAATTTCTCATTAAACCTGATGTAAAATTGGTAGTGACATATGTAATATAGAAGTAGATTATAGCTCGAACCACAATTCGTTCAATATGAAGCCGATTGGAACAATTGGTCTGCCAAATATGATGTAATCCTTTTCACTTATACCGTACTCATTTAACTATAATAAAATTACAATGATTTAACTATGCATTTTACCTGCACAATGTAATTTCTATTGTATTTCTTAGCAAAGAACACACACAGCAGAATTTATAATCAAAATATGCTATCCTAATACATTGTAGATAAACATTATTCCCCTTTTCCTGCTGTAGGAAAACATATATAAAATTGTATCCCTACATTTGGAAATCATCCTGTATATCTCCTTTCATCCCGTTGAGACGATAGTAATTCCTCATAGAGACCCTTCTTTCTTTTAGTAAGCAAACATTTCTTTTTGATTATCATGTTTTATCCTATCCATTTCACGGTTCTTTATCCCAGTAAGAGGCACCTTCTACAAACCCTCAATAGGAAAATGTTCTCAGATTCCACTAGACTAATGCTTCAGAAATAGACCAATCATGAAGATGAAGAAAAACAAGACCACGTAGACTTTTTCTTTCCTAAAAGGGAAAACTAAAGAAGATAAAGAAAAAAAAAGGAAAATGAAGAAGGAATCCATTTCACTTGAAATTGGAATCCTAAGAGTTTTACTCGACTAATGATATCCTTTTTTTGGTAAAAGTTTCTCCAGCCGGCGAATTTAAAGAGAAAAAGGGTAAAAAAAGGGAGGAAAAGGTGGAAAGGAAAACTAAACAACAACCTGGAATACAAAGACAGGGAAATCCCACCGAGAATAAAGAGGACATATAGAAATAGAGACACAGGGAATTAAAGATAAAGAATATGCGTATATCTTTGACATAAACGAAAAGCTTAAACTTTTAAGTTAATAACAAACCAAAGACTTTGGTATACTTCGAGAATGCCATAAAAATGAGTTTTGTATTTAAAAGATACAATTCTGCCTTCTATTTCATAAGAATACATAAATCTCTTTCGAAAAACGTTTAAAAAAACCGAAAAACATTGCAACATCTCTGAAACAAAAATAGAAGTTTTGAAGCTAAAGAGTCTTATATATTTACATGCAGATAAACGTTATATCTCAATTGGTAGAGAGGAACTCGTTTTGATCAATGTGATTATTCTTCCAATTGTTCATTACTATTAATTTTGTATTCTAACTTAACGTGAAACCAGAAAAATAGCTACTACTATCAAAATAACGTTCTCACCTATAAAAAAAGCGCGTGCTTTCCTTTTCTAGAATTGAACGTAACTGTTTGCCTTTAAGGCCTCATGAGACGTAAATATACATCAATATGAAGTTTAATCTAATTATGTAAACAGAAATCCATAACTGGTAATGATATGTTGATAGAGCATGATGTTGCCTCATGAATCTCATCCTTGAATAATATATTTATCTTATATAATTATCAATTAAGCGTCTGCATCAAACTCACAGTTCTATATGCTACATGATAATAATTACACAAAATATAATTGTCATTGCTATGGTACACACAAAATCATAATTATACCTCAGGGAAGAAGCATTAAGTACGTAAGAAAACTTAGCATATTTAGTACATTATCAATGTGATTATACAAAGGAATTAATCAGGGACATTCCCACCCTGACCCACTCTTTGAATCTCAACTTTTCTGTAAATGTAATCTAATTTTAGAGATACTTGTATTTTACAAGCTTTAATATACAGTAATTTATCCTCATACTGAACTTGACCCCTCCCAAAAGAATTTAACACCTCCTGAAATTAGGGATGGTACCGAGACGAGAAGTTGTACAGTCTCGGCTGATAAATAACGGTTTCGGTCTCGTCTGGAGTCAAAAATCGCCGTCTCGGTCTCGATCTCGTCTTGGTCAACACATGATTGTCTCGATCTTGGTCTCGGTCTCGTCTCGAAAGTCTCAAATAAATAGTGTGAAATTAAAATTGTGAAAGTATGATTATCATACAGTCTGTCGTTTCCACTTCTTATCTTTTACTTCCATTTTTGACTTATAATTATGGTATGGTGTATCTCTTCATAGCTAATTTGCTAGCGCTAATGCTTTTGATGCGTGTGTTCCAGGTTCAATTATCAGTGGGTATATCATACTTGGGATAAAACCCTAATAGTAACCCATATTTCACTTTCAGCAATAGACTTTCTCTCATATAGCCTCATTACTGCCTATACAATTAAACTCTATTAAATTAACTCAAGTACTATACAGTAGTTTATTTCCTACCTTTGAATCAGAATTGTTTAGTACCTCCTAACGGAAAACGCAACATATAGCAGCACGAATGTATTTAATCGTACCGAAATTGAAATTTTACAATTTCTCATTTATTTTCCACTTATTATTATCTGCTTTGTTTGTCATTTTAAAAACATAGTATAACGTCCATTATCTTAACAAATAGGGTAAATTATTACTAAAATATATTTTGTTTCAAATTATTCAAATGCTTCATTACCATTTCACAATCTTCGTGTTTCATTGACACTTATAACACGACTTCCTGAAGCTTGGGGTGGGAGATTACGACACTCATCTTTGCTATATGAGGTATCCGGTTGGATCACCAAACAATTTAGATTATAAGTCCGATGTTTCGCATAGTCCGTGTCTCATTTTAAGTACATTCTGGTCCTTATACAAGTTCATAAGGTCGTAATGCATAACATAAGCATATACCCAGTGCCGTAACATAGAATAAGCTTGTTCCTGAGCTCTCAGCGGTGCATCCGATCTTTATTCCAGAAAACTAATCGTGCGTTCCTTACCTTGAAATTTTATATTGATTGAAAATAACTTGCGAGACATGGACATACATATTATGTAAGTATATAGGTAATTCGAGCTAACTTTCTATGTTCTCTCTCTCGCCAAAAACAAGTGATTTTTAAATTTCTAGTTATCTTTTGTATTAATATTCGTAGTTTTGCTGCAACATGAGGGATTGAATAGTCAAAAATATATTTATTTTTTCACTGTACGATTTTCGTTAAATTTTGGATCTATTTTTACCCTGCCTTACCTAGAAAGAGTTACACACACACACACACACACACACACACACACACACACACACACACACATATATATATATATATATATATATATATATATATATATATATATATATATATATATATATATATGAACTTCAGAGATAGACAATTGAGTAGAGAATACTTTTTATTAGAGTATGTTCTTTTCTAGTTGTGTAAGTCTAAAAGTATCCTACTACTTTGTAAGTACTTACAAGGGAGGGTCACGCAGTGGCTCCGCTGAGATCCGAACAAGACAATTGTGTTTGCATTTGATATGTTATAACTAGATGAATTCCAAAGTGATACGTGCCACTGGGCGGAATATCGCGAGTTACAACATATTTTGTAATGTAAGAACTACAAAAAATTATCTGGCAGAATAGTTTGAACCGAGTCATTTGTTCGGAAACGGTTGGGTAAGTGGAAAACTCGGACAAAACGTATCCCATAATTTTAACGACAAACTGTTTGGGGTAAAAATAAACTTTGCCCCAGGTTCCCCCGCAGGGTCCCAAACGGGGCCCAACTCAAAATTTTCAAAAGGCAAGGGGGTTAAGTAGCATATTATTTGAAAGCTGTTGTAAAATGAAAGAAAATGCAGCAAGTATCGAAACTCTTCAACAATCCTGTGGAAAATGGCGACGGGTCAAAGTGTAAACAAAAACTTAATTGAAAAATCCATGGTCACCCCTATAAATCGGAAACGATGAGACAAATGTGAAAACAGGAAAGAAAGTGTGGCATTATTTTTAAAGTGCAACGATTTAAGTGAAAACGTCTTGTCCCAGAGTCCCCACATGGTCCCAGGTGGGATCCAACTAAAAAGTTTCAAATGGCAAAAGACGTAGCACATTGTTTGAAAGCTCTTGTTAAGTGAAAGAAGATGGAGCACGTCTCGACTTTCTACGACAACCCTGTCGAAAATTGCGGTGGGTCAAAATGTAGACAAAAGTTTAATTGAAAATCTATGTCCGCCTTCAATCCAAGATAGCCGCTTAAAACCTATATCGAAAGGATAAAGCATACCAAACTGCTGAAGCTAGGAAACCAAATTTGGCATTAATGTTGATTAGTAGGTGACGAAAATATGCTAAATGTTAAAAAATGCGACATCTTGAGTTCAAATGCCACACTATGTATCGAACGCATGTTCAGCTCACACCACTGGTGTTGGACAAGCAAAATGAGGTATTTACGTTTATGATTAATGGTAGATATCTATAAAATATCAAAGAGTATGATCTGTAATCCAATATGGCTGCCAGCGTGAAAAATGAGTTTGTATATAAATATGTTATTTCTTGGAATACTGTGACCAAACCAACACAGTTTGACGCAGCTCGATGTACTGATATGACTTACACATGGTTTGGTACTACTCGCCAATCTTGCAAATGAATGTTTTTTTTTTTTTTTTGTGTGTGTGTGTGTGTGTGTGTGTGTGTGTGTGTGCATTTGGTATTGCTTGAAGTATTGCCATCAAACCAACGAATGGCATACAAATGTAACCATCACGAATACGTTACAATAGAGCCCCCAATCTACTGGTGCAGCAATGCATGAACTACGTATGACAAAATTAGAAAAATTCCCGAAGGTATTCAACATTCGTTTAGCAGTATGAGTAGGAAGTCAGAGTTGTGTGTTCATTACATATTCGTTATATTCAAGTAAATGATGTCGAGAGAATTGTGACGAACGTGCATTAAGAACAAAACATATACGTGTTGTTATCGAATGAAATAGTTGAAGTGAATCGAAATTCAATTGTTCTTTAGTCTTCCTATTGTTTCTAAATACATAATAGAGAAAAATAGAGATTTAGATTTGTACTGTTATGAATGGCATAGGTTTTAAGCGGCCATCTTGGATTCAAGGTGGCCATAGTTTTTCAATTAAGCTTTTGTTTACATTTTGACCCATCGCAATTTTCGACACGGTTATCGTAGAAAGTCGAGATTTGCTCCATCTAGTTTCATTTAACAAGATCTTGCAAACGATGAGCTACTTTACCCTTCTTACCATTTGAAAATTTTTAGTTGGACCCCACCTGGAATCTGTGGGTACCCTGAGACAAGACGTTTTAACTTAAATTGTTGTACTTTGAAAATACTGACACACTTCCTATCCTATTTTCAAATTTGTCTCACCGTTTCCGATTTATAGGGGTGACCATACACTTTTCAATTAAGTTTTTGTTTACATTTTGACCCTCCGCCATTTTGCACAGGGATGTCGTAGAGAGTTAAAACTTGCTGCATTTTCTTTCATTTTACAACAGCTTTCAAATAATGTGCTACTTAACCCCACTTGCCTTTTGAAAATTTTGAGTTGGACCCCATCTGGGACCCTGTAAGGACTCTGGGGCAAATTTTTTATCCGAAAATATGTGCCCTTGAAAATGATGGGATACGTATTGTACGAGTTTTCCATTTACTCAACCGTTTCCGAACAAATGATTCGGTTCAAACTATTCTGAAATCTTTGTAGCTTTTATATTAACAAAATATGTTGTAACTCACGACATTCCGCCCGGTGGCACGTATAACTTTGGGATTCGTCTAGTTATAACATACCAAATGCAAACACAATTGCCTCGTTCGAATCTCAGCGGAGCCACTGCGTGACCCTTCCTTGTTAGTATAGTTTGAAAACCAGTACTATAGGTCTTAGTAAGGAACCTGTTTTTCCCTTCTCATTTAAAACTACGACATTATGACTTGGTTTAGTTTACCTCTGAGGTCCAAATATAATAAAATCAACAACATAAACCTAACCAATCATTATCAATCCACTGCTGGCTGAAGGTATTTCCAAGTCTTCCGCAAAACTATCTAATTTGGGCAAGTCTTTTCCAGGTTACTCCCCAGCGGTTCTTGATTTCGTCACACCTTCTTGTATAAGGACGTTTCCTAGGTTGTTTTTGTCTCGTGGTATCCAGTCTACAATTGTTTTCGTCCATTGTTCATAATTTCTTCTTGCAATACGTTTATAATATTTTCCAGCTCATGTTAAAATTATTTCATTAGTACCAATCATTAGTTGTCAAATAATTCATTTCGATATATTTGGGATACAAATAGTTCAAATCCGCTACTTTCGTATCACAGACATGCTACTTTTTTTATCTTCGGATCTAGCAACACTGGTTTAAATCAACACAATGTGAGGACTCTCATATGGTATAGCGACTAGTATGCTTGACTTCGGTTCGTGTGGTCCCGAGTTCGATTCCCGTTGGGTGTAAAATTGAACGACTAAAATGGTTCGGTTTCCAATATAATCAGCAGTTCTAAGGCTCTCCTTTAACCGCCCTAGCATAATCGTCGGACATTAAACTAAAGCAACCAAACCAAAAATCAACACAATGAGTATTACTAACTGTAAGTTCTTGAATAATTGCATATAGCTATATGGTATGGATTGAGTTTGAGGTGGTCGGTGGTCAATTTAAATTAAGTGAAATGTAATTAGGGTGTAATTAGAAATTTTAATTAGGCACGATTTTAATCTAAAGTGTACACCAATCCTAGGGCTTAGCGGGAATAAATAATGGTTTTGAAAATGTATCACTTACATTTAATTTCAGTTACAATTTGCATTTACATTTATTGCTGAAACGATAACTTTGACATTAGCATTATAGGTAGCCCAAAGACTATGAAAGAAGCAATCTTTTGAAACATTTTTGCACTACAAAACAAATTACGGGTAATTTTAAAATATTTTACAGTCTAGTTACGTTATTTTCACTATATTTAGAATAATATATAGCAATTTACTTAAGTGGGCAGCACTGCTTAAAATAATGTATCTGAGGCTTGTTGTAATTAAAACCACCAAAAACTATATTTGAAATATTATAGAAGCAAAGTAAAGCAACTATATAAAATTGAAAATCACTATGTTTGTGACTAAATCCCCTCCCTACCGATCTCGATCAAATTTGAAACATGGATGAAGTTCGAGGTTATGATTGTTTTAGGCTATTCGAATTGATAGTGGAAGTGACGTTTGGGGAGGGGAAATGGGTATAGAAAATAAAGTTAATAACTCCTGAACCACTGGACCTATCTTGATCACATTTTCAAGGTATATCAAGTTCAGGCCTGGGATCATTTTTTATTTAAATTTGACGGAGCAACTTAGGCGTGGAGAAGGAAGGGAGATATATATAAAAATCAATTTATATAAGACTGAAACTGACTATTTTTGTAAGTTGTAATAACTCTTGAACTATCCGTCCGATCTCAATCAAATTTTCAAGATACATAAGGTTCAGATCTGTAAAAATTTTTTTTAATTTCACTAAAATTTTGTAATCTGTAGATCCTAGGGGAGGGAGAGGGGGATGTATAAATAAAAAACTAATAAAACCTAATAACTTTTGAACCACCCAATCAATTTCGACCAAATTTTCAAGATATATGAGAGTCCGGCCTTGGGTGTTTTTATCGTTTCACTTTGACGAACCAACGTAGGGGAGGGGGAGAAAGGAGATATATATGTAAAAAAAAATAAATAAAATAAAAATGACTGTCTTTATGACTTCATCACTCTTAAACCACCCGACCGATCTCTATTAAATTTTCAACATACATGAGTTTAGGGACAGGACTTACTTTAGGCTATTCACCTTTGACGATGCAACGTAGGGGAGGGGGAGAGAAATTTTAAAATTATCAAAAATAACCGATATTAATGTTAAATCCATAGTTTTCGGGGTGGATGATAGAAATAGTGACACTTTTGATGCTGTTTCAATCCAAGTTCAGCCCTGATAGTTGAGGAGGGGAAGGATACAACGTAGCGGAGGGGGATAAACATTTAAAAATGAACGAAAATGATTAATATTAGTGTCGATTCCATAGTTTTAGGAGTGTCTGAGATTAACACTGACAATTTTGATGCCGTGTGCCGCAGCACGGAGGAGGGGGAGCTCTATATATAATAGTGATCGAAAATGACCAATATTAGTGTCTAATTCGTGGTTTTCGGGATCGTTCAGATGAACAGTGACATTTCCGATCTGGTTGAATCCAAAATTAGCCCCGCAACTTAGGAGATGGGGAGGAAGATATATTTAAAAATAAACGAAAATGACCAATATTAGTGCTGAATATACAGTTTTGGGGTCGCTGAGATGAACGGTGACACTTCTGATTCCATGGCCCGCAACATGGGGGAGGGTGATATATATATATATATATATATATATATATATATATATATATATATATATATATATATATATATATATATATATATATATGTTCAAAAATGACCGATATTACTGTTGAATCTATAGTCCTTGCGGTCGCCGAGGTCAACCGAGACACTTCTGATGCTGTTTAAATTCATTTTCAGCCTCGACCCTTGTGGATGAGGAGGGGTGACATACATTAAAATGATCTATAATGAGCAATCGCAGTGTTGAATCCATAATTTTTGGGGTCAGTAAGATGAACATTAATAGTTATGATGCAACATAGATCCAAATTCAGCCACACAACATACAAAGAGCTGTCCAAAATCGCGAAAAAGCAAAATTTCAATAGACCCTATTTAGAATTCCGGAAACTGTGGATGGTGGTTCTTATTAAAGTAAAGGAAGCCACACATATACAATACAAAAGTGCATATTTCATCACTTGTCAATAGGTGTAGAGGGTATTCCCTATAGGGTGTAATTCTCAGATATGTTTCCAATAGAGTTTTCAGATATGCCCTGATTTCAAGAAGGGTCCAAAGTAGGCTGGAGGTAAAACTTTACAACAATGGACATCCAATGCTTCGGAGGGAAGTCGGAAGTGTTAGGATCCAGCAGCTCCATGTTTCTTTGTGTTCGGAATAATGTGTGATGATATGTATTTCGTCACGGTATATTTCACGTTTTCTTCACTTTTCTTCACGTCTTTCCGAGTACGAGAGACCGTGTTGCTGACGATCCTTAACACTTCCGATATCATGCCAAAGGATTCCGTGTTCACTGCTATCAAAGCTTATCGTTTGCATACTCTCGGTAATCTTAAAATTCGGTTGATGGCATATCTGGAAATTTCACCCTGCAGGGAATAATCCGTAATCCCATTGAACATTAATAAAATATGCATTTTTGGATTGCGTATAAGTGACTTCCTTTACGCTGAGAAGGATCACCATCCACAGTCTCTCGAATTAGAAAGAAGGCCTCTTGAAATTTGTCTTTTTGCAATTTTGAACAGCCCTAGCTCTGGAAATATGCACTTTTCACCATAGGTCCATATGAAATTTTGTCTTATTTTGATGTGAGGAATCGCCTGTTAAAGTTTGTCGGTATAGTTGATTAACAGCTTAGGATAACCATAGTGTATCATGTCACGCCTTTCTCCCTCCTATTACGAAATCTTAGTTAAAGTAGAACGGTTCTTCTTAAATTATTGAGCCATTAAAATACCAACTCCGTTGAATAAAAAATCCATTTATTTATATCTTGTTGTCCTGACAACGACATTCCAAAAACCTATTATTTAAAACATATAAACCATATGAATATCTTTTTATATCGATATTATAATTAACATATTTCTTTCTCTTTTTCTTCTTCGAATTACATTATCAGCCTAGTACATATTTTAAAATATCTTACGCCCTAATAAAATAAGGATTTACAATTAATAAAAATATACAAATAGGCCTATACAACGTACTGTTATATATTATGGCGCTCGACGGACTTTTCTTTTTCTTTATTTATTCAATAAAAAGAAAAAGAATTCTGGACCGTTAACCTTAGGTACTTCTTATGTGCCCCTAGTACATACAAAATATACCATATCATAATACACATGCATTTTATTATTTTTACATTAAAAACACTATTATTAATTATATTTCATTATAATCGTTTATTGCAATGCACACAAAAAATTGCGGTCACTTAATTTAAGTCCGTTATGGGCCATGAAAAGGTTAATTGTTAACAAATTTAAATCATTGACTTTGGGCCAATAACTAAAGATGTTGATATACATATATTCTAGGCAAATTAAAACTAAATCCGTAATAACATTTAATTTCGAAGTTCTTTGGAAAACGTATAAATTTTGATTTTCATTACTCGTACTTCTTTCCATGAAATACATGACACCAATTTTACATAATAGTCATTACTTTCATACGTTTACATGAAAAATATCATCTTTTATTGTTTAATATTTATATTATTAGCATATAATTTGAATGTAACAAGAACACAAAAGTAAGAGTTGTTTAAATACAAATTCCTTATAGGAAACATAAATTATTAACTTCAATATATATCCTCGCATTACAAAGATGCTTTCAAATATACTTTATAACATGAAACACGAATAATGCGATTAATATTGCGTTTTGCAATCATATGAAAACACTTGAATAGTATAAATAACAAACGAAATCATAACGGTATTTACAGTGAAATGAAACAAGAATCAATTGAATATAACATTTCGGACGCCCCTACATTACGTTAAGTTACATGACCAACGCATTCGTTTAGGTTGCCTTCAAAGTCATAAACCGTAATACAGTATTGCACGTTATTTACCTCTACAATTCTTCGTTTCTTACTTTGAGAATTCTTGCCATCTATAATTTTTCTACGAAATCTAATTCGAAGAAAATCAGATCTAATGACCACATGCTTTCTACATGTAGTGCGACTGCTATTGTTATTACTACTAAGACTAGGTTCGGTTACACAACCACTACCACTGTAGCTACTACGATTAGGTTCGTTTACATTAAGGGTAAAATTAGGTTCGGTTCTCATTCGTTTCACTTATGGTGAAATATCGTGTCTCCTAATGGATCTGTACTTGTTCTTTACATGACACCCACGGTAGTCTGTCCTGCCATGGTTTCTGTTCCGCGAAGACTCCCTTGGAGCATCCGATGAATCTTTGTTGTGCTTCTTAGATGTATCCGCATTGTTGTCAGGCGGATAATTTCTGTCTGACTTCTTTCTCCTTTTGTCGATCCACTCTTTTCTTCGCCAATCATCTTGACTTCCATCTCTGTTGTTAGGTTTGGTTACACTACCGGTACACATGTATTTAACATTATCTTGTACACTGGGATCACTATTTATTCTCACACGAATGTATCGAAGTTGTTTTCGATTAGGGTTGGTTTGGTTCAAGTTATAACTGTATTGGACCATTGAAGGATTTTCAAAATATCACGATGTCATACTTAGATGATTGAAATCAACGCACTGCATCATGTTCCGTAAAGTTATCATCGGATTGTTCGTTATTATCATATTAATCTTGTCATTGAATGCACAGCTAAACTGATTCAGCTCAATCGGCCAATCAATACAAACATTTGTTGGAACACACGTCTTCTTCCTGAATTTCACAGATACTGGAATCAACTTTCTTCTTGCTACTAATGTAATGTACATACCATTAAATGATTCCATTACAATTACTTCATCTTCAGGATTGATATCATGACATGATATATACTCAACATGATACTGTGAATTCAAGTAGTCAATAGCATTCACGAGACGAAAACGATCATAACTCTTCACACTTTGATGCATACCAAAATCTTCATTACACATAGCATCCATAAGACAATCAAAAACATGCGATTGAAAAGAAAAGTTAAGATACTCTGATCCAACTAATACGGCAGTAAGTTTTTGCGAGAACTTAGTACCTTTCATTAGTGTAAACTCAAAATCTCCATTTTCCGTTGTTTCTGTAGAATGTTCAGGTTCATTTTCATTACTCGTATTAACCTGTGGTGAGATTTCTTCAGCCTGTTTTACCTGCTGATCCTTTCGTTCCATTTTATTATCGCATTGCTCAACTTTTGTATCCACTTGATGTTTCATCTAGATCAACTGCTGCTGTATTTGGTCCCAGTTAATATGGCAAAAAAATGCTCATTTTATCATATTTTACGAAGTTTTCATACCTACTTCGTACACTTATAATTCAAAGACAATTTTAAAATATACCTTAAATCATAAAGAAATAGAAATGCCTCACAAACTTCCGAAACACTTCTAATTGAAGCAATATACAGGGTGACCCTGAAAGATGTGAACAAATTCAGGGAGGTGATTCATGACATCAAAAGAAGACAACAATTCCTCTTGCATATTGTGGAATTTCTCGTCGTGTAAGAGTGACAAGGGTGCCAACTTCGAATCGAAAATTGAAAGGTGACAATTAGATCGGAACAGAAAGATGATCATATACTTCGGGAGGAGATTCGTGACATGAAAAGAACACAAAACGTTCTGTTGCGTGTCGACGAATTCCGCATCGTGTACAAGTAACAGGGGTGTCACCATGGAATCGAAACTTCAATCTGGACAATTAGAACGGAAGAGAAAGATGTGCACATACTTCGGGAGATGATTCGTAACATCAAAAGAAGACGAAAAGTCCTCTTGAATGTTGTTGAATTTCGCGTCGTGTACGAGTGACAAGGGTACAAACTTGGAATTGACACTCGAATCCTGACCAATGAAACGGAATATAAAGATGTGCACATGCAAGAGAACTTTCTTTTTTTGGTCACGAATCACCTCCTGAAGTTTGTGCACATATTTGTGTTCCATTCCTATTGTCACGATTCGATTTTTGATTCTAAGTTGACACCCTTGTCACTCTTACACAACGCAGAATTCGCCAATATGTAAGAGGACTTTCTGTCTCCTTTTGATGTCTCAAATCAATTCCCGGGGTTTGTGCACATCTTTCAGGTTCGCCCTGTATAGAATATAAAATACAACTTTACGAACAGGAGTGAAAATCGCTCTTGATTTTTTTAAGAGTTGTTAAGCAATGTTGAAATAAGATATTTTTATTCTCTCGGAGAGGAATAGAATAGGAACCCTTGTGCGGTTAGCGGAAACTTTGTTCTGTAAAGTATCTTTCCATAATTATATTGAGTGAATCCAGAAATTATTTCTTATCAGGCAGGGGCTATCTAACTCTTTAACGAATTTCCCTAGACTATTCCAATTTCTTAATCATAATACCAAAGGTCTATATACTGAAGATGCACTTCTCATTAAGTTAAAGATTGAAAATATCCCATACTTATCGATCATTATTTCATTTTTCCTTCTTTTGATATAAATACAATACCTTTGTTCAAGGAGCCATTTTCATTCATAGGAGGAATATATCATATTGTAAATACTGATAACGTTGTGTGTGTGTGTGTTTTTTTTTTTTTTTGGTATCATACTCCACATTATTTTATAATAATTTACTTTAATTGTTTCAAAAACATAAGTCAAAATGCCCGCACGTCACACTTTTGTTTGTACACTGAAATTTAGTGTATGTTTCCAGCACCGTTAATATACGAGACGTGTACCTACAAATTAGGATCGAGCCTAAACTACCCTAATGTGTTCAAATATTGCTATTACACCTCCGGAAATCGAACTCGGGACCCATCACGGTCTATACCTACGCGTATGTCAGCTACTAGATTAACACAAAAGCCATGTCACTCTCTTATGAACGTACCTAATTTAATGAAAAATTCTTTTTTCCACATTTAGTTTAAAATATGTAATTTAAATTTCGAAATGAAGATCGTGTGAGATCCTCGTTTTGAAATGGCGTTAAAAACAATATCCAATTTTCTTGTTTTTGAGAGTGCGTAGTCTATATAGTAATCTTCCACTCGTAGCGTTTGGTGTCCTCACATCTCTGTCTAAATGCATAAAGTTAAGAAGTCATGTTCCGGCAACTGATCCAGGGGATCTATACGTGACGCCCCGGAAATAGTGCTCTCGCTGCGTTTTTTTTTCTGTCGAGCGTGTTAGTGTGCTCTCGAGGTCTCCCTCCTTTTTCCGCTCGTCATGCTGGTTTCCTGGCCCTTTCGGGGTGATTTTCCAGGCTTGCAGTTGTCCAGATGGATTGCAGCTCTGGGCAGTTGAACTGCTGGTTGCCTCATGGTGTTGCTCTTATGTTAGTGTTTGCAAGAGGTCGGCTTCTATGGCGAACCGCACTTAAATAATGGAAAAGATACAAGGGCTACTAAACTCTTCCTTTTTCTTTTCCCCTCATTTTTCCCTTTCAGAATGTGTGTATATATACATGTGTGTATATGTGGCCATGTGCGTGGAAGTACCAGTAACTTCAGGAGGGAATGCTTGAAGGGACTGGTACGTTACACTGCCAGCCAGGAATCCAAAATAGGTAACAGTGTCATGAATTCATCCCTATCCGAGTCTTAACACGTGCCTTATTTAATAATTAAACGAGTCAATTCGTGCTGAACACTTTTTGTAAATTGAAAAATCGTATCTTGCACATTGATGCGCTTATTCTAAAAGCAAATTCTATCAAATACTGTAGATTCTTTTGGGGAAAGGGGAAAATTTTGCGCGAGCTAAGAGTTAAGTGACTGAATTGCATATTTTTCCACATCTGTTCACACGCCTTACAATTTTAACAGTAGGAGAAATGTTTTAACGAAAGTTGTACAATTTAAACAGTATATTTAAGAAAATATTCGTTAAATTTGCTATAAGTTTATGGAACACACACACACACACACACACATACTTATATATATGGGTATAAGCGTGTCTATTGAATACACTTGTATGGCAAATTGACTGCATTTTCTATGAACAAAAAGCAACATTACTGAAATGCAATAATTTTAACCTTGAAATAGAGATGACAATTAACCAGAAAGGATTGAACTACAAACATGTTGTGTATCTTGCTTTCTCTCCGGCCGCAATTGTCACTTCATTAAACATTTCTTTATCATTCCACTTCATTTAGTACCTTTTCATTAGCCTAAACAGTACAGCTAAGTGACATTAAAACTGAAAATTTTCTTTTAATAGACTTTGAATAGACTTAGAGTAGTATGTTTTCGCAGTTGGCAATAGTGCGAGTAATATTTACTGATTCTTAATCTCCTCGCCAAACTGTAAAGGTCCATGTGTAAAGGTAGCTCTGTAAGTTTTGTCTCTATAGTATAAAATATAGTTCTCTGTGGTCGAGACTTTCAGAAAGTGATAATAACACGACCGCGTAAAAATTGAAGTGTTTGCTTATTGTATATACTTTTATTTCCCGTCAAAGTGATCATGGGAATATATATATATATATATATATATATATATATATATATATATATATATTGAAATTACATGTGAAGCACTATCACCTATTCGCAAAACGTTCGGAATGAAGATACTTTTTAATTTTCTCTTCGTGTTCTTGTCTGGTAAACGGTTCGTGAAATTCAGAAGGTTACTGTAAATGTTGCCACCCAGATCTGTCATCTATGGAAATTTTCATGGAAGATAATACTTAATTTTCAGTTACATCACACAGTTAACAAGATAAGTGCTAATGGTCTATCTCACCTTTCCTTTAACTATTATCACTAATCTAATATGTAATAAATGAAGAATATTAACTCTCGTTTGGAGGCCCGGCGGCTCAGTACTTGGGGCATGCACCTCTGGTAATGGGATCTGTGGTTCGATCCCAGCTCGTGCCAAGTGGGCTTGGTTGAGGACAAACGTCGAATTCTTGGGTTTTCTCGAGGTTCTCCCGTTTACATCTACCTTAGTCATTCTACCATTCCATTCATTTCTCATCATCACCATATGTTTAAGCCTAGCCGGCATAGTCGTGGGTCGTAAATCTGAAAGATTTCATTTTCACCTACTTTTTGTTTACTGACTAAGGAGAAACGTGTATGTTGTTGCCAAGATAGGATTCAATCTCTTCCGATGGATTTGTGATTGTTAAGTAAAATGTGTTTATCTCAAGTCTTGTCATCATTGTAGGCCTACTTCAATAATACTGGTTTGGCTGTAGTGATGATTTTTAAATCTCTTAGCACTTTCCAATACAACAAAGAAAACATGAAGTGAAATATTTTGAGTTTTATGTCTCACGGTTATGCCGGCAAGGCTAAAGATGATAAGAAATGAATGAAATGGTGAAGTGAAGAAATTGGCAGGAAACGGGAGAACTCAGAGAAAACCCAAGCACACGGTATTGTCTACCACAAAATTCACTTGGCGCGAGCTGGGATCCAGGGACCCCATGCACCAGAGGTTAACGCTCTACCACTGAGTCACCGTGGCCCCATCAGTACATTAAAGAATCATGGGGAATATATACTGTATAGCATTTATACAACAAGTAATAATATCACCTTGAGGATTTCAAAATAACTTAATGTTGGACAAAATAAAATAAAAGAAATCAATTTCTTGCTTCATACATGCATCCAATGCGTGTATTATAGGTGGTAGACCCTATAGTACATATCGATTCGATCCTCTGTTCTTTGACACATACTTTTGAGCATGGTTCTGTCAATTTTGCAGACTGCATACTTTCATAAGGCTGCTGTAATATCATGAGTTATAGGCTTTCCGAATACCTTGTCCTTATTGTAAACCAGGAAGATGTTATAGAACTTAAGAGCATGCAATTTTGGGAGTAACAACATCAAGTATTATTTTTTCTTTCATGCACTACTATCAAACTTCTTTACAGTATTCTAAATATTAATATAGTGTCAAATATGATAAATTCTCACAAAAGAATCATCTTGTTAGAAAGGAATACGTTGTTGTGTTTCGTATATGTGTAGTAAAAATTCAAATATATGAAGATTTGTAATCATTGTTACTTTCTTCTGTGAAAAAAATACATCCCTTATATGCCTTTACGAAAATTAGAATATGACACATTTCTGCTTGGTAAATTATCTTAGTTCTTGGTAAATTATCTTATCTTAGTATTATGTTAGTATTTCAAACTGGCATGTTTTCAAACAAACATTCGTAAAGGTTTATCAATATTGTTGACGAATTCATATACCGTTTTTAAAGTAAGTTTTAGATGATTTTAATAGACTTAGTGTAGAATATACAAGTTAGAGTTCTGTCTATTACTCTGAAGTTGATGTGAAACAGTAAATTATTCTTTACACCTTTCCCCTTGTCTAGGATTGAGTAATGTAATAGTGGCCCAGTTCATTCTTGAAGAGGCGCGGGAGACGCGGGTTCGATTCCCGGAGGGAGCTCATGTGGTTCGGACTCCACGTTAATCAGTAGATCCACGTCTCGCATAGCCTCGGTGCTGAAAGGGACGTTAAACTGAAATCCAATCCAATCCAATCATTCTTGAAGAGTTAAACTAATAATCAATTAGGAGATGAAGACGTTTGTATGCATGATAATTCGTTAACCATTTTGAACGAAACAATTTGTCCAACTGTACATGCATAGTTCATGGATGATCATTTTATGAATCGTTCCTTGAATAATTAAACTACACGGAGAAAAATGCATAATCCAGTCGGCATGTAAATGCTGTTTTTACCAGGTTACGCGCGTCATCACATTAAGTAATGTTGTTTCATCAGTAGTACGATCTACACCACCGTCCAGTGAAAATTTTGTATTGTGGGACCACCATTTCAAATCTAGAATTAACGCCATACCCATTCCGACGGTGGTAACTTAGGTATATAATGTTGTTACTACCTTCCTACGAGTGTCCCCTCTTGGTTCTTTCTAAATCTGTGACTCCCTACCTTACGAGAGTAATAGTTTTTAACACGAACTCAATCATGTGAATAAAATTCTCCAATCACCGCGAGTCTAGTTCTACGCCGAACTCCAGACTTGGCATGGTGTTCCCACTTGCTGTACTTTTATACATGAAATTACATTACTTAAGGAGCGCACCCGCATAAATACGATGTATCCACATGGAAATCCTAGTCCTTTTTTTTCTCATTGTAGTATACTTGAATATAAATGACTTAATTGCGATAAACAGTATTGACATATTTCAAATTTACTACATAATTAGTTGGTAGCAGATATCAAGATATCTAAAAAGTATAAAGTTGTTGGAGGTAAAAACTGAGAAGACATTTGTTATAGATTGCAAATAACATTATTAAACCACATGTACATTTTTCGGCAACACATCAATCAAGCTGCCATAGAACATCTTTGGTATATAATAAAAAAAATAGAACAGGGGTTTCCACAGGTATCTTTTGATACTAATTTAACACTATTCAGGGAATTCTGTAACGAAACCAAATAGTAATATGACTGTGTCTGGTTTGGGATGTGCAGTGGATGCGTTAAAACGTCCTAAACAAGTTCTCTTAATTTCTGACAAGTCTCTAAATATGTATTCTGTATGACGTTGTCAGAGTGGTATACGATGTGTTTTATCTTGAGCACTTAAGACCGTTTCTTTTGAACATCTAGATGCACTTGCGCTAAATATCGACAACACAGGTCCGATTTTATCTTTCTGCCAGGCAGCAGCAACCCGTGATGTACAATACCCTTCCAATTACACAAAACGAACAGCATTACCTTTCTAAAATCGTCAGTGCGGATTTTACCACAGATAATATAGTTATTATGTAGGTTAGATACACTACACGCTAATGAATCAACTACATGTTGTTACATAACCTTCAGTTGTGTGCTACCACCATGAGTACTAAATAGGGTGAACATAGTTCCATTTTGACTGGGACAATCCTGGTTCATGGACGTGTCTCAGCTGTTCCGTCAGTAGATGAAAAAGTAGTATTTGTCCCGTTTTATGCAAGTAACAAGCCCAACACCATTACTCCTTGTAAAGGTATAATTAATCACAACAAAGAGGCATTAATTAACTGAAATTCTCTACACTAAACATGATCTATAGTTTGCAGTACTGATCAGTTCAACAGTCAACTTTTCACCCACTGTAATGTCAAAAATTGCAGCTAGGGCAAAGGAGCAAATGCAGGCAGCACCATGTCGTACTATATTATAAGTTAAATGTTGTTCATATTTTATAGATTTTGTTATATTACAATATAAAAGTAATTGGTATTGCTACCCTCCCTCAATATCTCCACCTTGCCGCCTAGGGGGAAGGGATTGCGTACTCTAATGATCCCAAGAGTTATGCCTGAGATATCCTCGCTATCAAAGGTCTTCCCATGCCGGACAGGTCTTTAGGGTAGGAGTCAGACGAAGAGAGATATTATGGTAGTAGGCAGCATCTCTATCATCATCACACTGAGGCTGAAGAGGATTGACATCGGCAAGGCTCAGATGTGGACAAAAACAGGCAGGGGCAGGACTCTATGGCTATTTCACTGCGAGGTTAAAGGACCTGGAACACCACCACTTTACTCAGTCCCTGGAAACCAACATGAAAAGAGAAATAAGAGAATTTAATATCAGGGAATACGACACTACTGTTTCAGAGTGTCGTCCCCGGCAATGGAGGGGAACACAGCAGAGCCTCCTCGGTCATCAAACGAAACCCATGCAGGATAGGAACCTGGAATATGCGATTGCTGTTACAGTGTGGAAATATGAAAAACCTGAAGAAAGAAATGGAACGCATGAAGATAGTTATCTTTGAAATCAGCGAAGTTAGATGGCCTGTTGGAGGAGACATGTAGAGCGGGCACTTCAGAATGATTTACTCAGGAGCTGCAAACAATACGGCAGGTATCGGTTTTGTCTTGAATAAGAAAATAGGGAGAAAGTCATAGGCAGTTGGAAATACAATGAAAGGATAATAATGTTGAAGATAGCAACCGACCTGAGAAATATGACGATAATCCAAGTATATATGCCTACGTCGAGCTACACAGATGAGGAAGTAGAAGAAATCTATGAGCAAATAGAACAAGTATTGATGAAAGTTGAAGATCGGGACAATTTAATCATCATGTGTGACTGGAACGCGAAGGCAAAAGAAAAAAGAATGTAACTGGAATTTTGGCCTAGAAGAAAGGAATGCGGGAGGTACACGATTAATTGAGATCTGCAAAAGCCATAATTTGACTGTAAAGAACACTCTCTTCGAATAACCACTAAGAAGACGATAGACATGGACAAGACCAGTAGACAAAGAAAGATATCAAATAGACTATATATTAGTCCGACAAGCATTTAGAAATCAAGTGAAGAACAGTAAGTTACCCAGGAGCAGACGTTGACTCGGACCATAATTTAGTTTTGATGAAGAGCGAACTCCGACTAAAGAGGAAACGACTGGTAGCACCAAACAAAACATGGAACACAATCAAGCTAAGAAGAGATGAAAACATGAAAAGGGAATTTCCAAATACGACAGACAAAGAAACATCTACGATAGCTTTAGCTGGTGATGACATCGACTCGAAATGGGAAGCCATGAAAGCAAGGATTACAAAAGCAGCCGACAAGCACATAGGAAGAGAAACGAAAACCCAACATAAACTCCGTATAACAGCAGAAATATTGGAAACGATGGAGCAAAGAAGACAGTTTAAGATAACAAACAAAGAAGAGGAATACTAAAGGTGCAGAAATCACATCAAGAGAGAAGAAAAAAGAAGGCCAGTGAAACTGGATAAACAATTTATGCAAAGAAATTGAGGAAAATCTAGTCAAAGGCAATACAGAAACGGCATATAGAAAGGTTAGAAAACAGTTTGGTGAAAAAAAAAGAAACGCATAGACAAGGACGGAACAACGCTAATAGGAGAGGAGTAAATAACAAGAAGGTGAAAGGAATACATTAAAGAACTCTATAAAAAGACAGAGTGAACAAAGAAGAGGTAGAGAAGGAAGAGAACGTGGATGGAAATAAATTAGGACCATCAACTTTACAGTGCCAATTTGACAATACTTTGGAGAAAATGCAACATGAAAAGGCCCCAGGAATAGATCAAATACCAAGGGAAGTGATTAAGAATCTCGGAATACCAACAAAGAAGAAACTATTTAATCTTATTAATGAAAAGCATATTGGTACCTATCCCGAAGAGGAAAGGCCCACGGAAATGCGAAGAACACAGAACGTTAAGTTTGCTTTCCCACGCATCAAAAATTCTGTGCAAAATTATCGCACAACAAATAGAGGGGAAGATCGAAGAACGGTTATCTGATTACCAGTTTGGATTCAGAAGGTAAAGAGGAACAAGCGAAGCAATACTGAGTCTACGGTTGATCATGGAATAGCACATCAGAATAAACAAACCAATTGTGATAGCATTTGTAGATATAGAGAAAGCTTTTGACAACGTAGATTAGAATATCATGTTCAGAGCGTTGAAGAATCTGAAAGTAGATAACGGAGAGAGAAGTATAATATACCAACTTTATAGGAACCAGACAGCTGTTATAGGAAGAGATCAGAAGGAAGCAAGAATAAGTAAAGGAGTGAGGCAAGGATGTGGACTTTCACCTCTCCTTTTCAACGTCTATATAGAGGAGGCTATGAAATAATTCTTGGAAAAACGAGAAAGGCGTAAAAGTAAATGCTCAGGTTTTCAGCACAATAAGATTTGCCGATGATGTAGCACTGATAGCGGAGAACGATGAGAACATGCAGGAAGCACTTTCAAACTTGAGCGACCGACTGCAAAAAACATGCAAAATGAAGATAAATAAGATGAAAACGAAAGTGATAAAGTGCACAAGAGCAGGACAGGAAGTACAAACGTATAGGTAGATGGAGAGAAAATCGAAGACGTTAAGACGTTCCCCTATTTAGGAAGTCTAATATTCTCGGACGGAAGAAGTGAGAAAGACGTAAGTTTCAGAATAGCACAGGCTCAACAAGCATTCAATAGGAAAAGAGGACTACTAATATCAAGAAATGTGTCACTGGACGTCCGTAAACGATTTATTAAGACACTGGTATTAATCGTGGCGCTATACGGATTAGAGACATGGACATTAAGAAAAGCTGAAATATCCAAGCTGGAAGCATTTGAAATGTAGTGTTGGCGGAGAATGCTGCGCATATCATGGACCGAAAGGGAAAGGAATGAAGTCTTACTAAAGGAAGAAAATGAAGGACGACAGATCCTGAAGATAATAGGAAAAAGAAGAAACAGCATGCTTAGCCATCTTATTCGACACTCCGATTGGATCACCGTGCTGATAGAGGGAGAGGCAGAAGGAAAACCAAGAAGAGAAAGACCAAGGATAGAATATCTAGGTGCAGTTATGAAGATGGGACCTTATCAAAGTATAAAACAGCTCTCCCAAGCAAGAGAAAAGTTTTAAAATTTCCATGTTGCGCACCAACCTATCGTTGAGGTGAATAAGAAGAAGGTATTGGTAAGATAAAAAGGAACTAATTTACGCACTGATTTGTTTCTCATTTCTCGTGAATTTTAAAAAGCCGGAACCTATCCCGTTTTCAGCTGAAAATTTTATGGTTACTAAACAATAGACTTTTACTTCCAAACAAGAACTTTAGAAAAAACTCAAATTTTACAATGAGTTTTGACTTCTCATATATCTGTCCCAATTTACCTCATAAATATAGATCTTTCTCTTCAAATTATTCTACTTATTTTAAAACTCTTACAAGTACACATTACGCAAACCCCTCAGTTTCTCTCTGTTCAGATGACGCCAACACCTTCACTTCCAGGTCGAATTGACAGTGTTGTAAGCTCAGAAGTGTCGAAATTCTCAAACGATCGATCTTCCCCTGAATGACTATAATTAAACGATTAAAGATGAAGGATCAAAATCATACTTATAGTAGTAATGAAATATATATAGTTAAAAAAATAAAGTACACTCCTGTGTATCGGGGAAAATATTGCATTTACACACCATTGGATTTTAGTTTCGTCTTTCTTAATTTGAGACGCATTAGATAATTGAAAGAAATTGTTTTATAAGGATTTTGTTATTAAGATAGATGCCTATTTATGTATATGCAACATTCGAATACCTATTTAAAGTTTAATTATCAATTTCAATCACACATGATGACATGATACTTTATACAGGTAGTTGAGGTTTTGATGGATTATGAAAAGTCTATATTTACCTCTTCCAACTGAACTAACACAATTAAGTGTCTCTTGCAGTAATAGGCAATGTAAAATCATTAAAAAACAATTATCTACCAACAAATATATATTACGGTGTTCCTTATTTAAGGTAACTTCGTGTTGCTTTACGCACACCCGCTCAATGTATTCTATGTGACAGTAAACAAGCATTAGTGAAATAGTAGCTCCCTACGAGAACGTTAACCCATACCGACTTGACGACAAAGTCACAAAATGACGTTTCCATCTTATAACATAACTTAGAATGTCTAACCGTGATAACGGAGAAACTAAAAGAGACAAAGAAACGAAACTTTGCACGAAACAACTAAAAAAAGGGCGACATCTGCCTGTGTATTGACGAACATCACCGGATGAACAGTGTTGCCAACCAAAAGAAAGTTGTGTTTAGAAGCAACAGTTAAAATAAAGACAAAAGAGATGGTAAACGCAGATCAGTGTTGCAGAATTTCAAGAAATAACGTAAAACATGTGTTACATGCAGACGACGTTGCACACACAAGGAGTGAGGTACTAACGTTTTGCACACTTTAAATTAAATATTGACAAGATCTGTTTACGCTGACTCCAAGTCTATAAGGGTCCGTTGAATAGTGCTGCCATCAACAGAAGAGAAAAGTTCGTGTTACTGGGTAGCGTTATCACTTTCAGGCCCAACTCGGCAATGATTCTTGTTACTGGATCCATTATGGAGGGCAAATTCGTTACGAAATTCTCCAAATGACCACTTACGCCAATTTTGCCAATCGTATTGGTTCCGGCATATTGAATTATAAAATTATAACATTCAAAACAACATTAAGTTATAACATTCAAAATTATAACATAAAATTATAACATTCATTCATTAGAGACCTCATAAATATAACAAACTCAATTTTCGGCCCATTTGGAGCATTCCGAACATATGTTGTCCGACAAAGTGGATCAGACATTCTGAATGTTTCACTTTTGACGAATCATCGCTATTATCGATCTCGAAAACCCTCGAGCACATAAACCCAAGCAAATTGCGCGCTGTTTTCATATTTTGACCAAGTTTTAACCCACTGCGCAGCGTTGCCATCTTTTACAAACCTTCTTTCTCAGCTTTAACAAGATACCAATTATCCCAGTCAGTACGTGACTTATCGGTCTCATATAACAACGGTACTCATCCTCATGCTCTACCGAATTGCATTATAGGTTTTAAACCATACTGCATTAGTAACCTTTTCCGAGTTATTATTCCTTTTCCAAACTCGACTTTTCTCTTCTGTTGATGGCAACATTGTTCAACGGACCCTTATAGATTTGAGATTAATATAAACAGTTCTTGTCAATATTTAATTTATGGTGTGCAAAACGTTAGTACGTCACTCCTTGTGTGGGCCACGGCGTTTGCATGTAACACACGTTTCACGTTATTTCACGAAACTTTGCAACACTGATGTGCGTTTACTTTCTCTTTTGTCTTTATTTTAATTGTTGCTTCCAATGATAATATCCAATTTAGATAATTCTATTTACAAAAACACAACTTTGTCTTGGTTGGCAACACTGTTCATGTGATTTTCGTCAATACACAGGCAGATGTCGTCCTTTCTTTAGTTGCTTCGTGCAAAGTTTCGTTTCTTCGTTTCTTTTAGTTTCTCCGTTATCACGGTTAGACATTCTAAGTTATGTTATAATGTGGAAGCGTCATTTCGTGACTTTGTCGTCAAGCCGGTACGGGTTAACGTTCTCGTAGGGAGCTACTATTTCACTAATGCTTGCTTGCCGTCATAGAATAAATTGAGCCGTTGTGCATATCACAACGCGAACTTCCCTAAATAAGGTACACCGTAAAATATATATATTTCGATCAGAGCGCAAGGAAACGAAGTCCAATTAAAAAAGTTGTGAGAGCAAGAAACAAAGTTTGTAGGGTACGCTTAAAATATGGAGAATTTAACACTATTTTTTTTTTTTTTACATTGTAAGAGTTATTTACATTACCTGAATATGAATCTTTTAGGTTCTGAAGGTGCTTCCGATCGATGTCTCAAAAATAAAGTATGTCCAAAATGACCAAGAGTGGGCTGTATTCCGTTGTGCACTGAACATGCTATATTTTAGAATATAAATTATATTTTTAAAGTATGCTGAATAATTCTCGGAATGGTAGGTGGGTTATTGGCATATGTCATTCGTCCCGTAAAATCCGGGACCATCACGGAACCGAGATCTGTGTTCCGCCGTCCCGAAAGTATTTTAGAAACGCTTAAATGTCCCCCATTTCAGCAAAGAAGAAAGGAAGGGAATATTACAGTTTGCTTTCTTCACAGAATTATAATTATTCTCTTCAACTTCTGAGTATAATAGTTAAAACGTTGAAAAAAACTTGAATACATAAACCATGGAGTATTAATTTAACTAAGTTCACGATTTAACTCCTCTGATATTGAATGAAGCATTCACTCACTGGGCCGGTCAAAAAGGTTTTCTGGCCAATCTTATCGTTAGTTTCAGTTTCAATCTGCATCTTGCTTCTGAAATATTTTAATCAGTAATATCTGACCAATATTTTTGATAATTTTACACTGGCCATTCAAGAAGAAAAATATATTGTTTTAATTAATAAAACTGACCAGACAACAATGGTAATCATCATCATACCTTTAATGAGATAAAACAGACTTTGAAAGCCAAGAAACGTAACAGATCCTGAAAATTTAAAAAAAAAAAAAAGAATTTTGCTTACCAGGGGAAGAGAGTAAATCATTTATAGAGAGGAGGTCTACCAAATGTGATTATCTAACACTTGAACAGCTCTATCTAATTTTAAAAAGTAAATTGTTATATAACACTTCCTTTCATTTTAAAAATTTCAAAGATTCTTGTACCGGATTTTCATTTTTGAAATATGGCAACACTTCGCAACATCAACTCCATAATGTAATAATTAGCAATTAAAATATTGCCATTTAAATATTTTTCAGTAGCTAATCTATATAGTATGATAATGGAAGTATTAATTGAGTCATTAGAGTATATTATGATGCAAATTACAACATTAATTTCATGTAACGAGATGCTATGAACTACTATCATACTTACAGTATTTTAGCATGAGATTGCAAAAAGAAAAAAAAAACATAGATGCACATAAAAATACTATTTTCATTTAATAACTGCCTTAGTTCATTGTCTACTAAATGTCAACGGAGATATAACTGCTGGTAGTGGTGAATATCCTATCTCTCTTTGGCGGTCTATAAAACATCACACAATCGTAAAGGAAGCTGGAATAATAAAAGAAGAAAAAACAGAGAGAGGAGCATTGGTTTAATATCTTTATAGGTTTGTTTATAAAAGCGAACTAAAATATGAGATGAAAGAAGAGAAAATGCTGCGAATGCAAGAAAGAAAGGGAAATGTCAATATGAATCGCAAAGAATAGAGAACGAATTCAAATAAATTAAGTAATGCAAATGACTTGCAATATAACGACCAGCCTTTTCAGTCTCTTTTGCTTTTACAAAGAATAATGTATGGTCGTTAATGCTGTCGAAAACCACCAATGAGCAAAAAAGGAATATTAAAAAAGCAAATGGTTCGGCAGACGGAAGATATGAATACTAATAAAATTTTGCAATAAAATCCCAAAATATGACTTTGGCTAATGTTTCAAGGATACTAAACACAAACACAGAAATATGTTGAGAAAACAATGATATCAGAACATTACGAATTCCAAAAAGAATAATTATGCGTAAATATATATGGATTTAAAAAAAAAGACCTAGGTTTATATCATCAGCCATGTAGAAAATTTTTACTTCTCTTTTGAGAAAGAAACGTTCGGCCTCTTTTGTTTTTTGCAGACGGTTAAGCGCTGTCAGAACCAGGATTCGAGTCAGAGCTGTTTTTAGTTTTTGCACGTGCCCAAGAGCGGCGCTGTCAACTCACATCACATGTTACTGTCAACTGTCTTTTTCTGCTCCGTTTTTCAAGTAATGCCGCACCGTCCTTCTTGCGTATTACACGTTCTATCCATCTACAATTCCTTTTGTTTCTTCTGTCTCTTCAAAATAGGACACTTTTATTTCGTATTCTTGACGAATAAGGGGAGATTATTGCTTCATAAATGGTAACATGACAACAAAATGAAGACAGTAGGGAAAGTTGTGAGAAACGCATTTTTTATATAATTTAAAATTGCTCTTCCCCTCTGACGAGCGTGTAGCCTCTGACCTGTTACTCTTTTTGATCTATCTATAAGTGTCTGCTGCTGGTGGAATAAAGCCCTTCAAGCGAGATTCATATAACGAAACTTCGTTCTCAAAAGTGGTAGCGGTTGCGTAACCTTTCACACGAAGAAGATGTGTAAGAAAGATGTAAAGTAATACCGAACAGAATAGAGAAAGTAGATGACATAAACGTATATGTTTGACAATCGTTAAGAGAAGTTTTATGTGTGTGCGTGTGTACACAAGAGAAAAGGTCAAAATAAGGAGAGAAAATGAAAAAAAAATAACGTCTGAACTGAGAGAAAAATCAGTTACGAAAATAACTGACTAGAAATATTTGGTCTAGGAATTAATTCGTGCGGGTGGACAAGAGATGGCGCAACGAACGGAGCGTCCCACAGTTCCGTGTATCCACACATGTGTTGCAAACCCCTGTCATCGCGTATCGTTCGTAGTATAGGACAGTGGATTAAAGCGTCAACAACACCAGTTTGTAGTTAAGTGAACATGGCGCAATTTGTGCCTGATAAAGTGTTTTTGCGGGGTGTCCTGCTGCATTACTTTAACATGCAGAAAAGTGCGACTGAAAGTCATCGTATTTTGGTGGAAGTGTATGGTGACCATGCTCTAGCTGAGCGAACGTGTCAGAAGTGGTTTGCACGGTTTAGAAGTGGTGATTTCGGCTTGGCAGACCAAGAGCGAGCTGGACAGCCAAAAAAATTTCAAGACGAAGAATTGACAGCATTGCTCGTTACAGGATTCGTGTCAAACGCAGGAACAACTTGCAGCAGCATTGGGCGTTGATCAAACAACAGTCTCCAAACGCTTGAAAGCCATGGGAATGATTCAAAAGATGTCACATTGGGTTCCACATGAATTGAAAGACAGAGACGTTGAAAGACGAAAAACCATTTGCGAATTGCTGCTTCAACGACAGAGCAGAAAGGGGTTTCTGCATCGAATTATTACGGGTGATGAGAAGTGGATCCATTACGAGAACCCTAAACGAAAAAAGGCCTGGGTGAAACCAGGTGAACCAGGTCCATCACAACCAAAACGAGATATTCACTGTGCAAAGGTTATGCTGTGCATATGGTGGGATATGAAAGGTGTGGTGTACTATGAGCTGCTGCAACCGGGTGAAACTATGAATGGAGAACGTTATCGACGACAATTAATGCGTTTGAAGCAAGCTCTGGCCAGAACACGACCAGAATGGGTGAACAGACATGATACACTTATTGTTCAACATGATAACGCTCGCCCACATGTCGCAAAACCGGTCAAAACCTATTTAGAAAATGTCGGATGGGAAGTTTTACCCCACCCGCCGTATTCACCAGACGTTGCTCCTTCGGACTACTACTTGTTCGATTGCATGAACAACGATTTGATTGGACAGCGGTTTACTTCTTCAGAAGATATCGAAACATGGGTCTCTGACTGGATCGCTTCCAAGAATGAGGACTTCTTTCGCCACGGAATCCGTACATTGCCTGACAGATGGGCGAAAGTGGTAGCTAGCGATGGACAATATTTTTCTTAAGGTATTTATGTATTTTGTGTTTGTACTACAGCTTCAATGTGTGCGTACCAACCGCACGAATTAATTCCTAGACCAAATATATATATATATATATATATATATATATATATATATATATATATATATATATATATATATATATATATATATATATATATATATATATATATATATATATAGATAGATAGATAGATAGATAGATATATAGATATATATAATATGTCTTACGAATGATATAGTACGTAAGGCGGAGAAATGCGTATTATTCGTTATTTGGAGGAACTGGAGCTTTTCCTCATGAGCACTGACTGCACCATGAGGAAGCTGCTGTTACTCATGTAATGTTATCAAATTTCTAAAGTATTTTATGTCCCTTCGAGACTGATTGACAAACACACACACTTTCTATACATTTTGTCCAGTTTTGATTTTCAAATATTTTCTTCATACACAAACCCAACTAAGGTCCGGATTCCACTTTCAACAGAGTTCGACAGGTTTCAGTAAGATCTTCCGTATGTGAAAAGAACGCTATGTGAGTTTTGGGTGGGGATACCGCGGCGGAGGGGTATTGATCAATAGTAGTATGCATGTCATCTTCAGTAGTCTCAATGAACATCGTGCGTTTATTTGTGGAGGAGTATGTTCGTAATGGTTGTTCAGTGATTACTACTCAGTGGACATTTATCATTCGATTGGTACTTGGCCGACATTATTCTATTCAAAACTATTCAAATTTGGGTTTCAAAATTTAGAGCAGTAGGTTCTGCACTGAGAAAATATCGCCTGACTGACCTTTATAAGTGCTGAACGCTTTCAAGATTGCTGGATTGATGCTCTCACACGCGCCACATTTTCTAGCGTTGTTACAATCCTAGTTTGGCCAGGGGATTTTTCAACAGAATCAGGGTCAAGCAACCAATCCTTGTTAAACTTTTATCTCCTCCCTATAGCTCCGATCTGGCACTATGTGACTTTTTTGTGTTCCCAGTGTTGGAGGAACTTCGATGGTATCGATTTTCGACCCCTAAAGATGCTGTGAATGCTCACAAAGAACAATTAGGTACAATATTGGAAATGCAGTGGCACCAGTGCTTCTGTGTTGGTTTAAGTGGATTGGAAGTGTGTGTAATTCCTGGAAGAGTACTTCGGAAAGTTAAAATAGTTAAAATAAAGGTATGTGTACTTTCAGAGCTGCATGTCTCAAAACATTTCTAGTGACCCTTGTATATAACGTAGTACTCTCTTGGTTTTCGAATCATGTATACATTGAGGCATGCTCTCGGAAATAAGTTGGAAAACTGAGTTAAAATTAGTACTGTTTAGTGTTTGAAAATATTTTGCAAGTGAATTTCAGTGTCGAACACTTTAGAGCATAAAGTTTCATGTTACAGCAAATGAAAGAGAACATATAAGCGTGCGCTATGCCCATCATTTTCACCTATAGAGAGCTGGTATCCCGGAAGTTTTCTACGTAGCCACCTCATCCTTCGATGCACAACTTTGCTCATTGGTTCTGCGAGTGTAATTTGTCGGACAAGTCATATTTTATTATCTGTCTGTTTCCAAACATGTTGCCTCCCAACTGGCCTAGTGGTGGCTAGGTGGCACTAATGATGGGAATATTCACAGTGAGAAGGAAAATTTAGAAAATGGGAATATTCCGGGATTTTCTCCTGGTATATAAATTCTCCGGAGAAATTTATTTCCATTTCTTTATATTTCAAATTATAAGACCCATATGACTAATTATTTTAATTTATTATCATTTACTTCTAGGTATTAACTAATTTGGAGGTTAAAGAATTAAAATTGCTTGACTGTACTTTATATAACTAATTAATATGACTTTTCAAGTTCCATTTCCATTTGCACTAGAAAGTAGGAAAATACTAATTTACAAATGATGCAAAGGAATCAGTTTTTAAAGTAATGCAGAAATTATGTAGAAATGGAGATGAAATATCATTAGTATACCCAGAACACCGTTAGAAATAGAAGTCGTTCTGTTTACTGTTTCTGACTCAAATTTCTGAATAGGTAGGGTCTACTCGGAGTTCTGTTACATGCAATTTCTGTGAATAAACGCATGAAATTTCGAGAAATGGGTAGGAAGAAAGATCGTTTGTGTCAATGTTATGTGCAAAATCCTAAAAATAAGTCAGTATCTTGCAAATATTGTGGATATTAATATGTATGCGTAAATGTTGATAAAATGGTGGGGTATGTGTTTTCTGGAAGTTACCCAACCTAATTTTTTCATAATATTAAAACATTTAATATGTTTATAATATTAGTAGTAGGGTCAAGTTTAGAAAATCCACTTACATATAAATTTAAACCAAATATAATATAATACCATAATACCGTTCATTTTAAAGAATCTTCTATATACAATAGTAATAAATATACTATGATAAAAAAATCGAATTTAATTTTGAAATCAGCATAGTAATAGCTGCAATTTCCTTTGTGTTTGTACATAAATTCCCGGAATATTGCCATTTTTGGAATCTTCCTGGGAAATTTCGCAAGTAATATTTCCTTAAAATATTTTCTCGGGAATTCACGCATCACTAGCTAGTACGCTATAGCACACATGGTATCAAGTTTGATTCTCTGTGCGAGAACCTTAACATTTCAGAGCATATGATGATTAGGATTCCATTTTAAATTATTTATCCATATCTCATTATTCGTAATGTTACAAACAGTCGTCAAATTTCAAGAAATGAATTATGTTACTTTCGATGTGAAGTTTCAACTTCAGAAAGTCTTCTACTAGAAACAATCTAACAAATATAGCGGATGATCGACAAGAGTGGCCTAAACTTTGGCCAAAACATCTGAATGAATATTAGAGTTGTCTGAAAAGCATTGTTGTGGAGAAAACTCCAATTGTGCTGATTAACTGTGCCCTGACACAGATCATTCCACGCAGTAGTCTTTTCCTGACCTTCAGATAAAATCTGTCATTTATGGACTATCTTGCTGAAACAAATTTGTCACGATTAAGACTCCTTCATTAAAAAGGGCAATGAAGAAAGACACACGCCTGACTCTCACGTGGTTAGCTGAAGTTTCTGAAAGAGGAAAGTCATGGCAGGAGTTTGTTACTTCATGTACATTCTTCGATTTAGATAAGCATTTTTGGTTATCAAGAGAGTAAATATGGGTTTGAGATTGTTCTTTATCAAATTTGGTGAACAAGGAAAATTTCACAATTTAATCCTGCTCACGTTACTTTATATTTGGAATTCAAAATATCAAATCTAGTCTAACTTTAAAAGAACTGACTATTGATAGCCAAAACTTTGCTCTTCTTTCTGACAATATTTGTATATCTAATTGCTACTCTTATCATTGTACTAGTTTCTTTCCTATGAATATCCATTATTTTCATACCCAAAAAGATATCCTCATACTTCACGATTTTAATTCCATTATGCTTTCTTATTTCGCTTTGTAGTATTTTACCCTTCCTCTCAATTTTGTGTTTTAAGATTTATTATTTACCATTATATTTTATTTCCTTCTTCAGTATTGTTATATTCTAAGACATTCTTTTCCTTTATTTTCTTCAATATTTTTCTTTAATCGACGATTTCTTAATTATGTTTAATTCTCAAAAGTACATTACTATTTATATAAAATGGTAAAAATGAAGAAGTTCAATATGCTTCCATCTCCAGTTGAAAGCTTTATGTAACGTTTTCCAAATGCTAAATTCTCTTTCAACTTTCCACGCAGGTCAATAACCCATTTCCCCTTTCGCAGTTTTTTAGTTCACAAATTCTTCTTTGCTTCTGCTATTCGGTCCATGATTACATATTTACAATTTCACTGAGCCTCCCGTAAGCTTCGGTGTTTGAACTATTTTTAAATATCTTCTAAATTACAATAGGAATCTTTCATACATACCTGTTTACCTATTTGCGTAATTCCACACATGCATCATTTCCTTCTGCAGGTTGAAAAACATGTTCCAAATGATTTTTATTATTGTTATTTCAAACTTTTTAATTCCTCGTCTAACTTATATTCCCAAATATACTACATTCCTGGTCAACATTGTGCATTATGTTTATTTTTCCGCATAATTTGCACTATTTAAAGTAGTTTTATTTAATTTCTTAGCTATTTGGAAAGTGGTTGGTTCGTTTATTTGTATTAGTACTAGATCCATTTGCTTTCTTACGTTAAATCTTGCCGTTAGATCTCTGTAACCAATATAACTCTTTTATATTAATATAGTTTTTCTTGCAGCTGCTAACACAGAACTCCTCACACACAATTATGATGGACTTTCATATTTGCTAATAAAAACATAAAGTGCCCTTCATTTGGATTTTTAACCATTTCATCGCAATGTAACTTATTCACTGTAGAACTTCTGTCAAAACTATTTTTAATTTCTATTTTGACATTTTGTTTTCTTGCCTAAATCCGCATCTTTGTTAACACTTCTGTGTTCATTTACCCTTTCTCCTGTACTTCAGTATATATTCTACTTTAATGCTATCATGTCCCACAACATCTTCCAAGACATCATAGTCTCATAGCTCTGAAGAAGATAATTTTCTTTATCCGTGCAAAAGACCATTCTTCATTAAAAAAATTAAATAAATAAATTAAATATAATGTTTTAAAGTAGTCTTTCGTTCCGCTTTTCGTTTCGTTTCCAATGATAGTCACTTTGACAGACAGTTGAACTGCAGGAACAATCTTGTGTCTATTTTACTTAGATCCATTGAGTACAGGATAGAAATTTTTCTCATAGTAATCAACTGCCAAGATATCTCTATATTTAAGTGTAGGAGATCGTCGTCATCATAAGATATGAGTGAAATTCGAAGTGAGAAAAACGTATGTGGTGTGAGAGGTGATAACACTGACAATATCTGTGTATTACATTGCTGTTATTATTTGCAGTTAGGCAATCGTCCATAGTACATCAGACTGAGTACACAGCAAAAAATGAGGTGTTGAAACAACACAAAATGACTACCACTTTAGCGTGTTACTTGTGTGTTAATTTAGAATCATGCACGTCGCCTTGAGAGCATATCAGAAATACCTCGTTACTGGCTGTGAGTATTACCATTGTTTTTTATTGTTTGGTATGAGCAATGCTTTCTGAATTATATTTCGCATTTATGGCAAGTAACTATTGTATTAACATTCTGTTTTCTGTAACCAGTCACAATAATATTGTAAATTTGTGAATCATCTGACAACAGTTACACAGTTAGCAATGCTTCCATCTTATTTTCTTTATCTGTTATTCTTGTCTTAGCACATATGAACAAAAGATGGCAAAACTGTTGCCTATGTAACTGTTGTCAGACGATTAACAGGTTTACAACAATATTACTGTGACCGATTACAGAAAACATAGAACATTATTCTTTACTCGGCATAAGTGCCAAATATATTTCGCAAAGCTTTCCTCATATTAAACGATAAATACCAATGAAACTTCTCCCAGGTAGCAACGAGTTATTTCTGATGTGAGCTTCCTCGTGGCTAAGCGGTTAGCGTACGCGACTTTGGCGTGGGAGACCCGGGTTCGATTCCCGGCGGGAGCTCATGTGGTTCGTATTCTACATTAATCAGTAGGTCCACGTCTCATATAGCCTCGTTGCTGAAAGGGACGCTAAACTTAAATCAACTCAACTCATTATTTCTGATGTGCTTAGTGCTCACTTACTTAACCAAGAAGCCTAGCCTCTCTTGTTTTAGTTACTGCGCCAGCGAGGACCAAGTATTACAAAACGTACTTGTGACCATAGTACACTTACACACATAGATGATTGACGAATATTCTCACTTTTGGAGGGCAAGCTTGCTTTTTGAACATCATTTAATCATCTTCCATGTCGCTTCTATTTATATTTGGGCTTCGGCCTTAGGCTCCCTTCTTATCATGACGGACCTTGGCAACGCTTCCGAACTACTGCATCTCGATCAAAAAAGTCCTATTAATATCGGACCAAACGGACGTCAGAAAACTCATCCCTGTATTGTTACTGGTATCAAGGGAAGCAGTAAAAATAAAATGAAATCTTTAAGTTTTACGTCCCACGGTTAGGCTAAAGAAGACGGTGATGATGAGAGATGAAGGGAAGCAGTAATGCACGAACAAGTGACAGCACTGATACTGGAGACAACCCATCTCGAGATCAACGAACTCGTTCTAGATCACCACACGGGCGTGACTCTGATCCTCCAAAACGGCCACTAGTAATGCCTACAACCAGCAAACAAATAACATGGATTAGGCTTTGACAATTAATGAAGCAGATACCTCAGCAACCTCTACTCAAGACATAATCTGTAACTCCTTACTAACCGATCTTTTACACCAAATATGATTCGGCACGTGCAGTCTTTCAACATTACCAAGACCTGAGATCCGTGAAATAATCAACACACGTAAAGGTATTATCATAAAATCAACATGGTCTAATTTTGCCACGCATGTACGGAATAAGACCACTTTCGAAATCTTTGGGTCAAAAGCAAAACTCTCCGCCTTAAGTCTAACTAGATGTAAGACACCTCCGCCTCCTAAACGTTCACCCATGTTATCGGTGGTAATACGCGGAATAGAGCCAGATCTCACAGACGAAGAAATCTACAAAGAACTGCGTTAAGAAGGGTTTTCCTGTAAAACGTTGCATCCGGATAAAAAATAACTTCGGAGCAACCTATCTTCTACGAGTGCTTACAGACCAACCACAACTGATCGATCAACTTCTGTCTAAAGGAGCGTATATCTATCGCAGACGCCATAAAGTCGAGCCATCTCGTACACTGGCACCTCTTTCATTGCGCTGTGTGCAATACCAGCAGTATAACTCACATCCCACGTCGGAATGCACTAATGCCATTCAATATGGCTATTGCCCCATTCTACATTCTCCCAGAGAATGCCCTAACGCAATGTAGAGCATGTCCTGAAAAACATCCGGCACACAGCTACAAGTGCCAAGCCAAACCACAACCTGAACCATCAAAGCCGGAACTGGTTGCTCCTATTCGCTCCGTTGATCCTCCGATTCCACCTGCTAACTCACTTTTTCATCCTGTTACTGTTGAAGACTTACTACGCTTTCTTACCATTACTTTACAAAATATCCATCCATTTCTTCGGACCCACATACTTACTCAAATCATCACGCAGCCAAAATACTGTTTAATATTCAGCTTCATGCCACCTATTGTGTTCTCACAGTACACTTTCAAATCCAATCCCACATTTCCGCTGCGATATATTTCATTAATAACTGCGTCACGTAGAGCTTACCGAGAGTACCGAGTGAGCGGCAACTTGGAAGCAATTCGACTCCATCGTCAGTATCTACGCATAACACATAACTACATAGTTGCACCTAGCACATAACTATAAGAAACGACTGTGGATCCGTACATGTAGTACTCTGGCTGCTAAAACTCATCCAAACAAATATTGGTGTAAGTTTCATCAACTTACTGGCACAACTTCATCCACGCCATATTCGCTCATTCAAACCAATCAAGCTCTTACTATTGACACAGAGAAGCCAAATACATTCGCACTCTTTTGTCAGGATATCTTTACTCCGTTCCCTGGGTGGCACACGCCACAACGATTTCAATTAATCATCAACCGCCAACCTGATTCGACATGAGCTCACTTACAACCGTCCGATAATCATCTTCTTGAACGAAATAATCCACTTACACAGCCTGTAACACCAAACGATATCACTTCAAGTCTACAAAGGGAACGCAATACTGCACCTGGCTTTGATTGCATCATGTATGTACTCATCAAACACGCGCCGTCTTCTTTTTTTCTATTCCTCAGCCAACTTTATACTTTCATCCTTCGTACTGGTTTCTTTCCCTTGGTTGGAAATATTCAAAGGTTCTTTTGTTTCCCAAGCAAAAGAAACCCCCATTGGATGTTCAGTCGTATCGACCAATTCATTTAACAAGCTGCCTCTGTAAAATTTTGGAACGGATTCTAGTTCGCCGACTCCATGATCATATCCGACGTCACAATCTTCTGCCTATACATCAAGCTGGTTTCCGGCCTGATTTCAGTATTATAGATAAGCTATTACGTCTTACTACTGCCGTTTATAACCACTATAACCGGGGTTTTTCTTCTTGTTTAGTCACGTTTGAACTCGAGAAAGCATTTGATACAGTTTGTCATCCTGGGCTTACTTATAAACTACATTAATATATATTACCTATTTCCTATATATGCTTGATCAATTCCTTTTTAACAGGACGTCTGGCATACATATGCACAAACAGCACTTTCTCATTCCATTTTCTTACACTCTGGAGTTCCTCAAGGTTCGTATTTGTCGCCTCTCCTCTATCTCTTATACGTTGCCGATTTCAGATTACCAGCCAACATCCAAATTTATCAGTTTGCTGACGACATAGCTTTTCTCTCAACAGCCCGTGCTATTCAGCAAATTAATCGGCTTACGCAACCTGGTATTGATAGATTTGTCGACTGGTGTAACATATGGAGACTGAATATTAACTCTGCAAAGACACAGTCACTTGTACTTTACCACCAGGACGACGCTCCAGAGTGTACCGTAACCCGACTTTGCTACGCCTCCATCTTGACCATACATCACTTCCGGTTCATTCGACTCTGATTTACCTTGGTATCGTCTTTGATAGTTAGCGTACGCGCCTTTGGCGTGGGAGACCCGGGTTCGATTCCCGGCGGGAGCTCATGTGGTTCGGATTCCACGTTAATCAGTAGGTCCACGTCTCATATAGCCTCGCTGCTGAACGGGACGCTAAACTAAATTCAACTCAACTCAACGTCTTTGATAGTAAACTATCTTGGAGCCCACATCTTAAGAAGGTTGCCAATCAGGCTCAAAATAGACTTAATTTGCTCAAACGGCTAGTTGGCACAAGGTGGGACTTACAAAACTCTACGGTACTACATACCTACAAAGCCTTCATGTGAAGTACTTTAACTTACGGGCACACGGCTTGGGTTTCTGCATCTGAAAAATATTATAAAAAATTGTATATCATGGAAAGACATGCATTACGACTAGCGTATAGTATCAGGTTACCAAGTCCAACTAGACTCCTGTACTATCTTATTGATTTTCTGTCCTTACTTCCACACTTGGAACAGCTTCGAATCCGGTACATTACTACTCGGTTTGAGTTACACCATGCAATGCTACTCGACATTATACTCTACGATAGAAATAACGATGCACCACCACGATACGTCAACTCTCCGTTGCAACATTATATGGCAGTATATTACCTCCAATTGGATCCCGCCGCTAGAGGTCCCGAGACCTTTGACGTATATTATCCATGTCAGCTATCACCTCATGTTTATCCATCATATCATAGTGATTTCCAATTAATATGGGCCTCCCCTGTCTATTAGTTCCTGAGTGGCCCCAGGAACAGAAGATAACTGTATCTTTCCACTAACAAAACCTCGTGATGTAACGTCTAGTACAATTCATTATCATTTCCTCACATTGTCCTTTCAGTTAATATGTTATGTTTTCTACTTTGTTACTAGCTCTTTCACTTCATGAGCTTTCATTCATATATAATATTGTTCTACTTATCACCTTTATACTCGTTTTGTGCACCTATCACCTTATATATTCGTTTTATGACCTATTACCTTTTGTTACTATTGTTATTGTTTAATTATCGTTCTATTGATTAATAACTATAAGTATTGAATGTATGTATAAATTATTCAATAATTGATGAATAAAGAAAAATCTCATAGACCCAATATTCCTAATATTACGGAGTCCAAAATGTTTATGAATCATTGCCACGAAGAAAGGGCAAAACTCTTTAACCGGGTAAACCAAAAAAAAAAAAAAAGCTTAGTGCTAAATTAACACACTAATGCTAAAGTGGCAGTCATTTTGTGTTGTTTCAACACCTCAGCTTTTACAGTGTAGTTTGATGGGGTGTTTTGAAACGGGAATCGGTGGTAATGTAAAATGGGAGACCTCTCTGAATTTCAAAGATTCTACATCGCAGTTACACTATGGATGTATGTCAGCTACGTTTCGAACATAAACATTCTTCACAAACATTTATAATGAAATTAGCCCTAGATATTTTATATGGCTATTGAATTCATTTGTGATTCAAAAGTGTAACTATTATATCTGTAATTACTTAAGGAAAATGAACTTGCTTGTATAGGAAATTGTATTGTATTCATACAATAGAGTCCGTATGGAACGATGTTTTAAAAACTAAAGAAAATGTAACGCGCGAGAGGAAGAGAATCGAATTAAGTCTTCCGTATTTTAAATGACATTACTATACTACTGCCAATATGACCAGTTTTTTTTTTTTTTTTTTTTTGTATTTTCTACTCAATAAGTTTATATTAATCACTTACAGTATGTTCACAAACATGATGGCATTTTAGATTAGTTCCTTCAAAACGTGCTTTAAAACTATTAAATATTTACTTTTCATTCAATGGCTTGTAACAGCTTTGCAGTATAGTGTGGTCTGTGTCTATGCCTCTTGCTTCCACTACATTATATTCCTCGAATTAAGCAATATTACGATCATATACTGCCATGATTGTCGAAATCTTTATCACTTATTTTTGAAACTTTGACGTCCTAACAAAATCAGGTTAGTAAATGCGACATATTGAAAACTCATGCAATAATAATTTAGGAACATTTTATTCCACTCATTTTTAATAACTACTTTTTAAGGAAAACTTTTAAAAAGAATCAAGTGCTAAATCTTAATTACAATGATAAAACTCAACAATATTTTTAGCATTTAACCGACAAAACTTTGTCCAAAGGTGAGAAATACGAGTGCTACCCAAAATATCGGAGAATGTCATTGTAAAAATCAGAAAACTATATTTATGTCATAATGTCCTCAATCAACCTCAAAGTAGTTCCCTCTGGCATGTATACAGCGATCCCAGCATTCTTCCCACTTTTGGAAGCAGTCCTGGAAGTCTGCAGGGCGAAGGGTGTTCAGGACTAGTTGCGATCCCACTTGGGTGTCTTCAAATCAGTTAGAACGTCGCCCTTTCAATGGGAATTTCATTCTCGTGAACAGTTAGAAGTCGCATGGTGCTAAATCAGGGAATAGGGACGATTGGGGACTGTTGCCATTCTGTTTTTGGCCAGGAATTCCCTCACAACGATCGAGATGTGTGCGTTGTCATGGTGCACAAACTAGTCTTCTGTTTACCACAGCTCTGGCTGTTTGACCCCAACATAATCCCTCAATCTCTTCAAAACCTCCCAGTAAAACTTTCCTTGATATTCTGACCAGGTGAAACAAATTTCTTATGCAGAATCTCTCGAATGTAAAAAAAAAAAAAATAAATAAAATAAATAAATAAAAAATAAAAAAAATAACAGCATCGACTTGCTATTGTTGCGAACTTGTCTAGATTTTCTCGGCCTTGGAGAGAATGGAATCTTCCGTTGTGATTATTGCTGCTTTGTTTCTGAGTCTTATCCATAGGTCCAAGATTCATCATCTTTAATGACTCTGGGTATGGGCATTCTCGAACTCTTTGTTGCAGCTAAGTACACGTCTGAATCCTAAGTTTCTTTGGTCGATGCTGAGAAGGCGAGGGAAAAGCTTCGCTGCAATTTGTCTCATGTTCAGTTCATCGGATAGAATTCGTTGACATGCACCGTACGACATTGGAAGTCTGTTACACATATCGTGAATTGTCTGCCTTCTGTCTTCACAAACCACATCACGCACTTTCATGATCATTTGCGGTGTTGTGCATATTTACGATCGACCAGAATGCTTGCTATCTTCCGGAGATTCACGACCTTCTTTTAAACGAGTGAACAACCCAAATGTTCTAGCCTAACAAAATACACTCTCATGAAGTGCCTCTTTCAGCAGCGGTAGGATGCAGTTTTATTCAACTTGACACAGAACTTGAAGCAAATCCTTTGCTTCTTAACGTCCGCCATTTGACAAATCGCAAAAGCACTGAAACACGTCCTGACAGGCACAACTATAACTCACAAATGAATGCGCAAAAGATGACGCAACTTTGTAGTGCAGTAACTAATACATGTGCCTCGAGACATCTAGCGGCGGAATGTTTTACTCCAACTGCTTTGGCCGGTAAAAAAATCGTGTATTTTGTGTAGTACCTTGTATATCATTCAACAGAGAGTATTGAGATGAATAAAATTATATATGTGAGTGTGAAAACTCATACACACCGAGAAAATGCACTAATTTCTTTGTAAATCTAAACCTTCATTCTGTAGAAGAACCATATCACTTACTGAGATGAAAGTAACTCTGAAATATAGCCCCGTTATTAACTTCATTACGATATTAACACAACGACAATAAACAGTACAGCTAATGAGATATAGTTCTAAATAATGATTCAAACTTGCATTAGATATCCTACACCTATAATATTGTTAAAATATAAAACATATATCAATGGATCGCATTAGACTGAATCCAATTACATACCTAGTAATATTTTTTTTGTGTGTAATATATATATATCGGGTGTTGGAAAATAAGTGTTACAACTCCTGGGAGGTGACTCCTGCCACTGAGACAAGGAAAAAGTTCTCTTGAACTTTCGGCTATCGGACATAGTTTCGGATCTACAAGGTACCGAAAGCGTGGGAAAATGACTTTCGGACGCTAATAGTTCGGAAACTATTTAACATAAAGAGAGCTGGTAAAGAATTCACTGAAGAAGTCATACCTGCTGTATTGAATTTTGCATGTTTCACAATCTTACCATGCACGCGCAAGGGATAACCCCAAAGGAACGTAGGGAGTCCAGGATAATCTGCCAAATGAAAATTTGTCTAAATGGATATGAATTGATGGTGTTTCTACCAGGTAACAATAATTCGTTTGTATTAAGTCGATATCTGGAACAAATACAAAATGGCGGACACCTTCATGCTCGTTGTGTGTGGTTGCATAATCGCCAGGTACGGATGCTGGCCAACAGTAACGTTCTCAGTATTAAGTATAGGGAATTTGTACTCAAATGCTCTAGAAAGACATCTGGAGTATCGGTAAAGCACAACAGATGAAGCAGGGTGATTGACATGTGTGGAAACACTTAACGAAAAATGCCCAGAAATGCACTCGTACTCAGTAAACTTGAGTTCAAAGCGTCGGAAATGTAAGGATTAGCGTCAAGAACATGAAAGCCATTGCCACTTCACCAATAATATTCCCTCAAACCGATGCAATATGATGTGTACGGTTGCATACCAAAGGAATGCAACAACTGAGGCCAAGTTGAAATTATGCAAGGGGACTCACAAAGCAACTGGGTAAACTAAATGAATGTCACTACTGGGATCGCATGATCGATATTGAAATGTGGCCAATGTGTGTCTTGATATCGACATGAAGCTAATGGACAAATGCCAACCTGTCCCACTACTGCTGGGCCACCGTCCCGCGTGCGAAAAATAGGAAAATAACTACTCGAGTTTTGAATCTGAAACCGTGGGCTCCCAGCAGGATTGGAAACTGCGACCACGCGAACGAAAGCGAGCGCTTTAGCCCTAAGGCTCGAGGCAGCCTCACTTCCTTGCATTCATTTCTTTGAGGAGTACCCACTTTGTGTGGCAAGCGCTCTTGTACAGCCTGCCGACATGCGTGTGTGTTGCATTTTGTTACTCCTACTGCACAGTAGTAAACAATCAGAGCTTTAAGATAATTCTTCCTATTTCTCATGTCGTTTTATTTTCCATATGTATTGTGTTATAGCTGTAATGTTACATGTAAAAAAAAAAAAGGTTCATTTTCGTCTTTGTCTTGACATGTGCACTGTGTGTAAGATACGAATTTCAGGAGGTATTTTAATATATTTCGAGTACGTCATATGTCCCAGAAGGCGTGGAACATAATACAAGTATGTTATTTTCACGCTCTATCAGAATTTGAACCATGGAATAAGAGATTTCTGTTAATATGTGTCGACTGTGGGGCAATGTCTCAAACAAAGAGGGACATTGATACCATCGTGTTCTAATTCCTTTTTACCAAAAAGTGAACCAGATGTAATAGCAGAATGTACAACGTCATTTTCCTAGTTTTCGCACTTGGAACGGTGTCCTAGCAATAGTGGCGATGTTGACATTTGTCCATTAGCTACATGTCGATATCAACACACACATTGGCCACATTTCAATATCGATCATGCGATCCCAGTAGTGACATTCATTTAGTTTATCCAGTTTCTTTGTGAGTCCCCTTGCACAATTTCAACTTGGCCTCAGTTGTTTCATCCTTATTGGTATGCAACCGTGCACATCATATTGCATCGGTTTGAGGGAATATTATTAGTGAATTGGCAATGGCTTTCATGTTCTTGACGCTAATCCTTACATTTCCGACGCTTTGAACTCAAGTTTACTGAGTACGAGTGCATTTCTGGGCATTTTTCGATAAGTGTTTCCACACATGTGAATCATCCTGCTTCATCTGTTGTGCTCTACCGACACTACAGATGTCTTTCTAGAGCATTTGAGTACAAATTCCCTATACTTAATACTCAGAACGTTACTGTTGGCCAGCATCCGTACCTGGCGATTATGCAACCACACACACCGAGTGTGAAGGTTTCCGCCATTTTGAATTTGTTCCAGATATCGACTTAATACAAACGAATTATTGTTACCTGGTAGAAACCCTACCAATTCATATCCATTTAGACCAATTTTCATTTGGCAGATTATCCGGGACTCTCTATGCTCCTTTGGGGAATCCCTTGCGCGTGCATGGTAGGATTGTGAAACATGCAAAATTCAATACAGTACGTATGACTTCTTTAGTGAATTCTTTACCAACTCTTTACGTTAGTTTCCGAACTATTGGCGTCCGAAAGTCATTTTCCCACGCTTTCGGCACCTTGTAGATCCGAAACTATGTCTGATATCCAAAAGTTCAAGAGAACTTTTTTTCTTGTCTCAGTGGCAGGAGTCACCTCTCAAGAGTTGTAACACTTATTTTGCAACACCCGATATATATATATATATATATATATATATATATAATATGGGAAGACAAAAATCTAAAAACACTTCATACAGGACACGTAAGTTTGGTCATGTAGACCTTCCTCTTCCGTCAGCAGTATCCAGTCCACCTGTGAGCGTCGTGATGTGAAAGTAGTGCGGTAAAATGGGCGACCTGACAGACTTCCAAAGAGGCATGATCATTGGTGCCCGTCTGGTTGGAGCTTCAGTGGCAAGAGTGGCAAACATTGAGGGAATATCAAAAGGCATTGAGTCCAATGTCAGGAGGACATACACAATTCATGCGCAAATGACGTTTGCAAAGCACAACAATGGTCGAAAGGCAATCCTGTCGGATAGGGACCGGAGGGCATTAAAACGGATTGTTGCAGATAAAAAGACCACTACAATGAAACTTAGGTCTGAACTCAATTTCGGCCTACAGAACCCGGATTCATCGAAAACAGTGCGACGGGAACTTCATGAAATGAAAATTCATGGCAGGGCCGATATCGCCAAACCCCTGGTCACAGCAGTAAATGCGAAGTGGCGTATCCAGTGGTGCAAGGACCACAAGGCGTGGACTCATGAGCAGTGGAAACACGTAATGTGGTCCGATGAATCGACCTTCACCTTGTTTCCAACAACCGGTCGTGTTTACGTATGGAGAACACCATTGCAGGCCTATGATATAGACTGTCTGCTCCCAACTGTAAAGCATGGGGGTAGTTCTGTTACAGTATGGGCAGTGATATCGTGGTTTTCTGCAGGTCCCATCATAGCACTGAATGGAGTGATGAATGCTAATGCGTATGAGGCTCTTTTGGGGGACCAGGTTCTACCCATGGCCCAAATATTGTTCCTTGATGGTGATGACATCTACCACGATGATTTGACACCCTGTCTCACTGCAAAAACGGTGAAATCATGGTTTGAGGAGCATGACCAGGGGCTATCACACCTCCCCTGGGTCCCACAATCACCAGATCTGAACATTATGGAGCCATTATAGTCTGAGTTAGAAAGGTGTGTTCAGTCTCATTACCTTCCACCACCATCCTTTAAGGAAGAGGAGCATGTTTTGGAGGAATAATGTTACAAAATTCCACACACCACGATTCAGGATATGTATACGTCCATTCCACGTCGGATCCAAGCTGTTTTGGACGCAAAAGGAGGCCCCACACCATACTAGGTATGATTTTCACACTTTTACAAACGTTTTAGATTTTTTGTAAATCCCCTGTATATGTATATAATTTGATAAGTAAGACTTTTGGTATTTCATCTGCTTATTTTATTAACTTATGTTCCAAACGAATTGACGGCGTTAATCTTTTGAATTGTACTAATTCGGGGATCTGCTATACAATTATCGTGGTATAATTTTAATTTCTTGGATTGTTATAGTTTTATATATTAATTTTGTTTTTTCAAATTGTAATATTGTCACAAACTAGTTTGATTCAAATTTATATTAACCATGTTGCTAATAGCATTATTACTGTTTTGTTGATATAATAATAATAATAATAATAATAATAATAATAATAATAATAATTATTATTATTATTATTATTATTATTATTATTATTATTATTATTATTACAAGGTATTCCAATTTTCACTTCATTCTAAATCTTCTTTTGTATTTAGAGTATTATAGCGTAATTTAATTTCTGTTAATTTAATTAAATTTATGTGTACAGTCGGGGGAAGACTTACAACTCAAAAATACACATTTGTAGCAAAATAAGTTTTAAAGTTTGTTATTCTATAAAAATCGCTGCCTGGAATACCGGTATTTCTACCATTTAGGAGGTAGTTTGTTTAGTTATGTTTCTTCGAAAATACCACCAGGTAGAGTTCGTTTTTTTTTTCTATTCTCTTTTGAGCGATGATAACTCAATATTTCACAGTGTCACACTCTTCTACCGTGTGTGCGACATTTTGAAACAAAATTTTATTCATTTTCTATTGTATGTTGTATTAATAGTCCAGTCAGGATAAAGATTGACCTTGAACAAATTGCAATAGAAATGAAACATGCGCCAAAATGATGCTGAGCACATTCTAAGCAAACCTGAAAAAGTCCTCAAGAATATTCAGTGTGGAAGGTCGTTAAATCCAATATGTCCGCCGTTGGTGGCGATTTACGATAGACATATTAACAAACGGAGTAATTATGTGACCTTGTAACAAAATTACAGGCTCACCATCCCCGATAAAACTTGTTTACCATTATGTGTCCTTTCGAATGAGGCATTGAACACTCATCAATAACTATATCTAAATCCCAATCTATATCTCTCAGCTAAAAATACAAAAGATAACAAAATTAAAGCCAAACTAACCTCATAAGAAATAGTTTGTGCTACTGCTCGGAGACCTCCTAACAAAGAATATGAAGAATTAGAAGATCAACCAGCAATTATTACGGTATACACACCCATACTTGTACAGCATAAAAAGAATAATAAACCCAAAGAAAAAGTCAGTATAACACTTAAATAAGGAATTCTTAATCATACTAACAAGGATAAAAACAAACTAAAAACAGGAGCTAGATAATAAGGATAATAATTAGATATAGTAGGGAAAACCTGCTCCTTAGTAAACAGCTTAATTGCATCTGCAAAAGGTTGAGGTAAACCACAAATACCCACCTTATTAGGTCCCCGACGAATTTGAATATACCCTAAAACCTTTCGTTCTAATAAAGTTAGAAATGCAACCCCAATTAAAACACAAATAATCAAAATCAAATAAGAAACCACACCTATAACATAATCATAATACATTATTACCTGGACTCAATTCATCCATTATTAGATCCTAAATCTAATGCACTTATCTGCCAAAGTAATCCTCATTTACTTTTATTCCTCAAAAATAAATATTACTAGTACTTGGTCCTTTCGTACTAAAATACTATTGTCAATAAAGGATAGAAACCGATCTGGCTCACGCCGATCTGAACTCAGATCATGTAAGATTTCAAAGGTCGAACAGACCTATACACTAAGCTTCTGCACCTAGATAAAATCTTAATCCAACATCGAGGTCGCAATCTCTCTTGTCGATATGAACTCTCAAAAAAAAATTACGCTGTTATCCCTGAGGTAACTTAGTCTAACAATCATTAATAAAGGATCATAAAAATACTTAAAAGTAATTATATAAAAAAGAGTTTATTTTATCTTCTCGTCGCCCCAACGCAACAATTAAATAGCAAATTTATTTATTGTCAACTACAAAAATTACTATTTAAATGTAAAGATCTACAGGGTCTTATCGTCCTTTTAAATTATTTAAGCCTTTTCACTCAAAAGTAAAATTCAATATTACGAATAAAGACAGTCTTCCACTCGTCCAACCTTTCATACAAGCCCACAATTAAAGGACTAATGATTATGCTACCTTCGCACGGTCAAGATACCGCGGCCGTTTAAAACCTCACTGGGCAGGTCAGACCTTTTATTTTAACAAAAGGACATGTTTTTGATAAACAGGCGGAGGAAATCTTTGCCGAATTCCTTCAATCATCCTCTCTAATATACTAATAACACCATTATAAATCGCCTTAACTAGTTCAAAGCAAAAGTACAGTAATAAATTAAATGTAACAAAATATGATAAATAACTCAAATAAGTTATAACAAAATTACAAATGATGGCTACTTCTAAACCCACATCTTTCATTTAATATAAAATCACATTATAAATAATACAAGTAAAGAGCAAATCCCCCTTACTATTACTCACGGCAAAACTACAAAAATTAAGTCTACAACAAGTCTAGCCGCGGCTGAATTAAATTCAATTCCTGCACAACCAGATATAATGGAAACCGAAAGGCATCTCACCACTAAAATAAAATTTACAAATAGTATGCTACCTATAATACCGTAATATTTTAGCTCTTTCCATTTCGGGAAATAATTATATAATAATATTATTTAGTGTTCCCTGATACAAAAGGTACAACATTCCATATCTTCTTCCCCTCAAATAAAATTTCACTTATTTAAACATTCCCTTACGGTACTAATTAACTATAATATCAACAAATTAACTCTATACCCTATACAATAACATCAATTAAAGTTGATTCACTTAATCCAAATATAAAAACTAAATATATAAATAAGTATATTCTTCAATCAAAATAATCTGAATTGCACAGAAACCTCCTCGATGTAAACGAATAGCTCAACTAACAAGCTCTATTTTGCTATCAATTCAATCTAGGCACACCTTCCGGTACACCCACTATGTTACGACTTATCTCACCTAAACAAATGAGAGCGACGGGCGATGTGTACATATTCTAGAGCCCTACTCATAATAGCAATATAACTAATATTACATTCAAATCCACCTTCATTTAAATAATTTCATAATAAAATTCGTATAAACATTCTATTGTAATCCATCTCCTCTTACCAATAAGCTGCACCTTGACCTGAAGTCTTCCTCAATAAAGATAATGAAGGTTTATGACCTCTCCTTAATACCTTCAACTACGGCGGTATACAAACTGCCAACAATAGTAAGTAAAATATATCGTGGATTGTCGATTACGGGACAGATTCCTCTGAACAGTCTAAAATACCGTCAAATCCTTTGAGTTTCAAGAATATAACTACTATTACCCAGGTATTACATTTTACATTAAAAATAATAGGGTATCTAATCCTAGTTTAACAAATAATTTCATAGCTTCAAACATAGAATTCATTATTATTAAATAATAATTTCACCTAAAAATAAAAAGACAAAATCCTATAACTCAAATTTATAACTACACCTTAACCGTCAATACTCTTCCCTTCGGCCCCCTCGTCTCACCGCGGCAGCTGGCACGAATTTCGCCGGGTCTTACTAAACCTTAACTGCTTCAAACACTAATTAATAAACAAAATCAAGTACTGCGACCAATTATATCTCATCATTTACCTTTAAGATAAATAATACTTACTTCTTATTCAAAAGATTACATGTACAACTAGATAAACAAGAGAAGAAAAGCCAGGATAATACTTTATTATTAACTTATAACGCTAAAACAAACAATTATTAATTATGTATTTAATCCAATTGATAAAAATTAGTATTAATTAAAACCTGTCTCCCCCTTGTCTAGGATACAATTTTGTTTTTTTCCCCCCTCAAACAAAATTGTATCCTATACAAGTATATTTATTCTCTCCTTACACATATGCTGTAAAAACTAGCATATTCTGGATACGTTAAGCTTATTAATATACCTTTAGCCGGTATCTCAGGTTAATTAAGAAGATTTAATAGATTTTCAAGTCTTAATTATTATTAATATATAATATTTCTAAATTTAATTATTATAACACAATACTCATCTATTTAAATTCTCGAATACTTCTATAAATAATTATTAAATAATAAGATGCCTGATTAAAGGATTATCGTGATAGGATAAATCAAGTATTTCAATATACTCTTATTACACCTAAAAGAATTAAACTTTCACCCTTGATATCAAAAATCAACGTGCATCGTACACTAAAGTGTAGAAAGATAAGCTAAGATAAGCTAGTGGGCTCATACCCCGCATATGAAGATTACTCTTCTTTTTCTAATGCTCACTAACCCTAAAACTCTTTTATTCTCTACAACACTTGTGTTAGGAACTCTTATTTCCTTAACTTCTTCATCATGATTTGGTACTTGAATTGGTCTCGAAATTAATCTCCTATCATTCATCCCCCTAATTTCAAAGACCAACAATCAACGTCACACCGAATCTGCTTTAAAATATTTTTTAGTACAAGCCATTGCAAGATCCTTACTTTTAATAGCAATTATTCTACTTTACATAGGACTGCAAACTGCATATTATTTAATCACTATTTCCTTACTCTTTAAAATAGGAGCAGCCCCTCTTCACTTCTGAATACCCGAAGTAATAGAGGCTATACTCTGAATAGACTGCATTATTTTAATAACATGACAAAAATTAGCACCCCTCGGCCTATTGTCCTACAGCTTAAATCCTACAAATCTAATCTATTTAACCTTAATCTTATCTCTAGTAGTAGGCTCAATCGGAGGTTTAAATCAAACATCACTACGCAAAATCATAGCATTTTCATCTATTAACCACACTGGCTGGATACTCATGGCCCTTCTACTAAGTGACATGGCCTGATCTCTCTACTTCTTATTTTACGCCTTACTTTCAATAATAGCAGTCACCCTTTTTGCAATAAACAAAATATTTCATATTAATCAAACCTTCTCTAATAAAATCATTGTAACAACAAAATTAGCTATCTTTACTAGTCTTTTATCTTTGGGGGGCCTTCCACCATTCTTAGGATTCTTACCTAAGTGAATCATCATTATAAAAACTGCTGAACAAATATCATTTATTATTCTCACCCTAATAGTAATAACAGCACTAATTACTCTTTTCTACTATATACGAATTGCTTATGCTGCTTTCATCATTAATCACTATAATCAAACATGAACATCTTTAATGAAAAAAAGCCTAGAAACATCAATTAGATCGATATTCATTATTATTTCATTAAGAGGCATAATTATTTTACCTTTAACTGTCAACATCCTTTAAACAAAGACTTTAAGTTAAAAAAACTAATGGCCTTCAAAGCTATAAATAAAAGGCAACCTTTTAGGTCTTAGTATATATTAACTACTACTCCGGAATTGCAGTCCGACATCATAAATATTGACTATAAAACCTAATAGGAGGTTTATTAACCATAAATAGATTTACAATCTACCACCTAATACTTCGGCCATCCTATTTAATTTTACTTGCAACGATGATTATTTTCTACAAATCATAAAGATATTGGTACAATATACTTGATCTTTGGGGCTTGAGCAGGAATAGTAGGAACATCATTAAGTCTTCTCATTCGGGCAGAACTTGGCCGACCAGGTAGCTTAATTGGTGATGACCAAATTTATAACGTAATTGTTACTGCTCATGCTTTCATTATGATTTTCTTCATAGTTATGCCAATTATAATTGGAGGCTTTGGTAATTGACTAGTTCCTTTAATACTAGGAGCACCTGATATGGCATTCCCCCGCCTAAACAACATAAGATTCTGACTATTACCGCCTTCATTAACCCTACTATTAACAGGAAGAATTGTAGAGAGTGGTGCGGGAACCGGATGAACTGTATATCCCCCTCTTTCCAGTGCCATTGCTCACGCCGGAGCCTCCGTTGACCTTTCTATTTTCTCCCTCCATTTAGCTGGTGTATCCTCAATTCTCGGAGCTGTAAATTTTATTACAACAGTAATTAACATACGAACTCCTGGAATAACTTTAGAACGAATGCCATTATTCGTTTGATCTGTAGTAATTACTGCCGTACTACTTCTTCTATCTCTTCCTGTATTAGCAGGAGCTATTACAATACTCTTAACTGACCGAAATCTTAATACTTCCTTTTTTGATCCTTCAGGAGGGGGAGATCCAATTTTATACCAACATCTATTTTGATTCTTTGGCCATCCTGAAGTTTACATTTTAATTCTTCCGGGATTTGGTATAATTTCACATATTGTAACCCAAGAAAGTGGTAAAAAGGAAACATTTGGCGTTTTAGGAATAATTTATGCAATACTAGCAATTGGATTCCTAGGATTTATTGTTTGGGCTCATCATATATTCACTGTTGGTATAGACGTTGATACTCGCGCTTATGTTACTGCTGCCACAATAATCATTGCTGTTCCTACAGGAATTAAGGTATTCAGATGAATTGCCACACTTCATGGAGCACAAATAACTTACTCACCTTCAATCTTATGAACTTTAGGTTTTATTTTCCTATTTACTGTCGGAGGCCTCACGGGAGTTGTATTAGCAAATTCATCCTTAGACATTGTTCTCCATGACACTTATTATGTAGTAGCACATTTTCATTATGTATTATCTATGGGTGCTGTATTTGCTATCATGGCAGGACTTATCCATTGATTCCCTCTATTTAGAGGAACAACAATAAATCCCACATGACTAAAAATTCAATTCCTAGTAATATTTATAGGAGTAAACATCACATTCTTTCCTCAACATTTCTTAGGTTTAAGCGGAATACCTCGCCGGTATTCAGATTATCCAGATGCCTACACTACATGAAATATAGTATCAAGTATTGGCTCATTCCTTTCCTTCGTCGCCGTACTAGTACTTGTAATTATTATGTGAGAAGCCTTTGCAAGAGCTCGACCAGTAGTCTTCTCGGACCAACAAACAACATCTTTAGAATGATTCCAGAACTTGCCGCCAGGAGCATAGTTATGCAGAACTTCCCTTATTAACAAACTTCTAAGGTGGCAGATAAGTGCATTGGGCCTAAGCCCCAAACATAAGAATAAACATCTTCTTTAGAAATGGCCATTTGAAATCAACTAGGACTTCAAGATGCAGCGTCCCCTGTAATAGAACAAATAGTATTTTTTCATGATCATACAATACTCATTGTAACTATAATTACAGTCCTCGTAGGCTATTTACTAGCCTCTCTCCTACCAAATACATATATTAACCGTAATTTACTAGAAGGCCAAACCCTAGAAACCATTTGAACAATTTTGCCTGCTATTACACTAATCTTTATCGCCCTCCCATCTTTACGACTCTTATACTTACTAGACGAAATTCATCAGCCAGCAATTACTCTTAAAACAATTGGACACCAATGATACTGAAGTTATGAATATTCCGACTTCTCCTTAACAGAATTTGATTCTTACATAGTACCCATCAATGAAATAAGTCCTAATTCATTTCGTCTTTTAGATGTGGACAATCGCATCGTATTACCTATTAATATTGACACTCGTATTTTAGTTACCGCTGCTGATGTTCTTCATTCATGGGCTATGCCTGCCTTTGGTATTAAAGCAGATGCCACTCCAGGACGTTTAAATCAAGTAGCAGCTAATATTACACGCACAGGCTTATTTTTCGGTCAATGTTCAGAAATTTGTGGTGCAAATCATAGTTTCATACCAATCGTTGTTGAGGCCTGCCCTCATTCAGTTTTTATTAACTGAATAACAAAAATAATACAAGAACTTTCATTAGGTGGCTGAAAGTAAGCAATGGTCTCTTAAACCAAATGATAGTAAAGTAACAATTACTCCTAATGGAAAAATTAGTTAAATTATAACGTAAGCATGTCAAGCTTAAATTACTACTTAATAGTATTTTTCTATTCCACAAATATCTCCCCTAAAATGACTCATCTTATTTATTATATTTTCCTTGTGCTACCTCTTATTTGCATCTATTATATATTTTAATTCAAATACACCTCATCCCTCCTTAGATAGCACTAACATTAAAAAAATAACTATAAACTGAAAGTGATAACAAATCTTTTTTCAACATTTGATCCCTCTACTTCAATTATAAACATATCATTTAATTGACTTAGAACAGTAATTGGACTTCTAATTATTCCAATCCCATTTTGATTCTTGCCAGGACGGCCAAACATTTTATGAAACAAAATTACCCTAACCCTTCATAAGAAATTCAAGACTATTCTTGGTCCTGCTAGCCATCAAGGAAGAACCTTTCTATTCATTTCTTTATTCTCCTTCATTCTATTTAATAATTTTATAGGCCTATTCCCTTATGTATTTACCAGCTCTAGACATCTAACTTTTACATTAACTCTCGCCCTGCCCCTTTGAATAAGTTTCATAATCTACGGCTGAATTAACCACACTCAACATATATTTGCACATCTCGTTCCTTCTGGAACTCCAGCCCCTCTCATACCTTTTATAGTATGCATTGAAATAATTAGTAACATCATTCGACCCGGAACCCTAGCTGTTCGATTAATAGCAAATATAATTGCAGGACATCTCCTCTTAACCTTACTAGGCAATACAGGTCCTTCTTTATCTCTCTCCATCCTTTCATTACTAATAATCGGACAAATTACTCTCCTAATACTAGAATCTGCTGTCGCAGTAATTCAATCATATGTATTCGCCGTCCTAGTCACACTATATTCAAGAGAAGTTACTTATGTCAGCACCACAAAATCACCCTTACCACCTTGTTGACCAAAGTCCCTGACCACTTACTGGAGCGCTAGGGGCCTTAATTACAACCACAGGTCTCACTAAATGATTTCATCAATATGACCCTTCCCTATTCTTCCTAGGGATACTAATTACATTATTAACCATAATTCAATGATGGCGGGATGTAACTCGAGAAGGAACATATCAAGGATTGCACACTATACAAGTCACATTAGGACTTCGGTGAGGCATAATCCTATTTATTATTTCTGAGGTATTCTTTTTCGTTTCATTTTTTTGGGCCTTCTTTCATAGTAGATTAGCACCAACAGTAGAAATTGGATCTTTCCGACCTCCAACAGGCATCGTTCCATTCAACCCAATGCATATTCCCTTACTCAACACTGCAATCCTACTCGCCTCAGGAGTCACTGTAACATGAGCTCATCATAGATTAATAGAAGGTAATCACACTCAAGCCACTCAAGGTCTACTACTTACAATCCTCCTTGGCTTATATTTTACTGCACTACAAGCATACGAATATTATGAAGCCCCATTCACTATTGCAGACGCTGTTTACGGATCAACATTCTTTATAGCAACAGGCTTCCACGGCCTTCACGTTATCATTGGTTCTACATTCCTAGCCACTTGTTTATTACGCCACCTCTTATCACATTTTTCTCCTACACACCATTTTGGATTTGAGGCTGCCGCCTGATACTGACATTTTGTAGATGTAGTATGACTATTCCTTTATATTTCTATTTATTGATGAGGAGGTTAGCCTATTTAATATATATAGTATATTTGACTTCCAATCAAAAAGATCATTTAAATGAAATAGGCAATTAATACAGTCCTAACAACTGGTCTATTAACTATCATTATTTCTCTAATCGTTATAGCCATTTCAACTCTTCTTTCCAAAAAAGTTATTAATGACCGAGAAAAAAATTCTCCCTTTGAGTGTGGATTTGACCCTAAATCATCGGCCCGAATTCCTTTCTCATTACGATTCTTCCTTATTGCTGTAATCTTCCTCATCTTTGATGTAGAAATTGCCCTTCTACTCCCAATAACAATTACTATTAACAACACTAATACATTATCCTGATCTCTCGTTAGATTAACATTCCTAGTAATTCTCTTAGTGGGCCTTTATCATGAATGAAATCAAGGATCTCTAACATGAGCCGACTAATAAGATGGGATAATAGTTAAATATAATATTTGGTTTGCATCCAAAAGGTGTTGCTGTCAACTTATCTCATAAGTAGGAAGCAAACAATTGCACTCAGTTTCGACCTGAACCTTTGGTCTCTTTGACCCCTACTTGTTAGTTGAAGCCAAAAAGAGGCATTTCACTGTTAATGATACTACTGGGTATTCCATCGCCCCAACTAAGGAGATGTGAATAATCAAGAAGAAGCTGCTAACTTTATCTTTAGCGGATTGTACCGTTAACATCTCTTAATATAAAATAATTATAGCCCCCTTAGTATAAATATTACATTACCTTTTCGGGGTAAAAAAGAGAGTGCTCTTCTCAGGGAGTATATTTAGGGAACATAATTCTTCTTAGTATCTTCAATACTATGCTTTCAGTATAAGCTACCCAAATACACAAATATAAAGAAGCAAAGGAAAATTGTAAAGATTAAAAAAATTAATAAATACATTTTAAATAAATTATCCTGTGAATGTTGAATTAATATTGAACCATCCTTAAAACTACTATACATCCCTTGAGCACCAAGACATTCTCTCCACCCTTGATCAATGTTATTATAATATGCGCCCCCTATATATAAATAATTTAATAATATAATTTGTTGATAAATAAGGTAAAAATCACATGCTTCCTATTATTGTAGAACTAAAATAAAATTTCATACACACTAAAGACTGCCCAATAGAATAGCTTGATAATAAAATACCAACTCACAAACCTACTACACTCACAAGTAGAGCGCCTATTTTTAGATGTAAAGGTAGAACAACACAATTAACACCAGGAAAAATTAGTCAACTCAATGTCGCACCTCCTAAAATTGCCATTACTACCAATCCTAATATTCCCTTACATATAACTCAACCTTCATTATCACTAATAGAATGAATATTAGCTCCCCCAAAGCCCTTTCCCGTTAAATAAAATCTTAAACGTACTGAATAACATACAGTTAAGCCTGTAGAAAAAAACAATAAGAAAAAGCTGACTACATTAATTAAAGATAAAGAAGAAATTTCCAAAATTAAGTCCTTAGAATAAAATCCAGCTAAAAATGGTATTCCGCATAAAGCTAAATTAGCTACATTTAAACAAGATAAAGTGAGTGGTATCTGACTTACAAGTGCTCCTATTCTACGAATATCTTGTGTATAATATACAGGGTGTCTCAAAAGTCCCCTGATATAAGGTAGCTCTGTTATTATCAGAGTTACAACAAAATGTAAGAGGATAAACCCTCTCCAAATATGATGTTTTCAATCTAAAGTGAAGCAAGTTTTTAAATCGGACAAGCCGTTCGTGCTGTAACTCTTTATGTGTCCAATGTTAAATGAAAATGCAACGTTGCCATTTACCGGTAGGTGAATAAATTTTGTAAGACTATGATGAATGGGGGCATGTTTGGAATGGAGGCTGGCAGTGGAAACGTTAGCGTAAAAGACAGTAACAGTAACTTCATTCACTTATGTTGTGGGTCCCGTTTAATGTCAACGTTGCATTTTCATTCAACATTGGGCGTATAAAGAGTGTATAGCCCAAACGGCTCGTCCGATTTTAAAAAATCCTTCACTTTAGATTGAAAACATACAGCGACTCAAAAAAAGTATTGGTCTGCCAAGATATGAAATATGTCAGGGTGTGAAAACTAAGGAAAACGCAATAACAAACGAACATTTACGGTACTTCCAGCTTATGTATTATCCTATGTAGCAGCTAAGCTAGGAGAATCAAAGCAGTAACAGTGTCAAAAGAGCAAAACTAAAAAAAAAAAAATATCACAAATTCACCAAAAAAGTATTGGGCAGTCAAGAATGATTACCATATTTTAAACATTGTTACCATTCTTAGTACTTGGTAGGTCCTTCGTTACTTGCGGTAACTGCACACTTTTTATCTGGCATCGAACGTACCAAGCTGTGTGTGGCCTCACGATAAGATTTACCCCATTCTACTAGTAATGCACTTTTCAAGTCCTTTTTGTTAGAGATGTCATGTTTGCAAATATTTTGTTCCAAGCAGTGCAATAAATTCTCAATTGGGTTGATATCGGGTGATTATGGTGGTGTTTCCAACCATCGAGGTTTGTTATATAACAATCAGAGCCAGGTATTAAGGGCTGTATGCTTGGGGTCGTTATCCTGTGTGAAGACATATTGGGGAAGAAGACCCATTTTTTTCCACACTTGGAGGATGATGTGTCATTAGAATGTTGATGTAAGCCTTGTGGTTCATTGTCTCTTCAATAAAGCATAAATCACGCACACGATTTGTACTCATACAACCCCATACCGTAACAGAACTTCCTACATGTTTCACAGAGGATGTAAGATTTTTCTTATCTAGTTCTCCATTCTCCTTCCTCGACAATATCACAAGTCCGTCTGACTTCAAAATATTAAATTCACTCTCATCGGTAAAAATTACTGTTTTACAGAACTCATACGTGCCATTTTTGTGTTCTTTCAGATACATCAATCTCTTTTTCTTGTTCGTCTTGCTTATGTAGGACTTTCGACGGGCTGTCCTCCCCATGTATTCCCTATCACGAAGCACATTTCTGATGGTTTCAGCACACACAGTCATTCCCACATCACGTTCCACTTTAGCTGCTAACTTTGGTGCACTTGACTCGGATTGTTGGCCATTTGATGCACAATGTTTCGTTTTGCTGTCACTGAAACCTTTGACGTGTGGCAGCTTCTTGGTGCATCTATCTACTCTTTTGGTTTTCTTATACAATATTTTCTTATACAGTATTCGTAAACAGTATTATGAACCGTTGTTCTTGGTATTCGAATAGTTTTGCTGATTTCCGAAAATGACTTTCCGTTCCAAAACAGCTCCACTATAATCGTCCTTTCTTCCTCCGTTGTTTCCTTTGCTTTTCTCCCCACTGCTTCACGAAAGACACGATGTTACTGCTGTCCACTTTCCTACAACTAGAGTATTTTGCGTAGAAAGGCACACGGGTCTTCAAGGGGGAAGTCACCTCAGAGAGCGCGTCTTCATAACCAACATGTATGCACGCCCAATACTTACTTGGCGTTGAATGCCGCCCGTCCTCCAATATTGCTGCTCTGTTAGAAAATAACGGGGGATATTCCGGTTGTCTGGGTGCATACGTCACACACATGTACATGAATGTCCTCCATACGTTTCACGATCACACTTGTATCACAGCTTCTTGGTGCATCTATCTACTCTTTTGGTTTTCTTATACAATATTTTCTTATACAGTATTCGTAAACAGTATTATGATCGAACACGGTTGTTCTTCTATTCCTACTTTTGCCTCATACCTCTTATCTGCCCAATACTTTTTGAGCCACTGTATTTGGAGACAATTTTCCTCTCTTACATTTTGTTGTAACTCTGATAACAACAGTGTTTCTTTATGTCAGGGGACTTATGAGGCACCCTGTACTTCATTCATTATCTACACATAGTAGGACCTTTATGCTTCTTGTAAGTGTAAATGTAACTCTGTTTGTGGTTATTGTTTTCAAATGGCTGAATGGTTGAATACTCAACTGTAACTGATGATTTTAATTTTATTTATCTGACCAGGGATGATATCGAAACTGCACCTTGAATTAGGAGACATTCTATTTATTTCCTAATAGGACATCTCGAGCAAGTTCCAAAACAGGTGTTCGTTTCTTGCCCGGAAGTGACCCCGCCTTTGCAGGGGCTAAAATATATAGAACATTTTGACCTATTTTCTATAGCAGGCGATCATAAAGTACGTTGCTACTCCTAAAAGTTGAAACCTATACTAAAACGCCAAAACACCTGTTTCATCATTGTAAAAGCATAATTTAACGAAGTGAAAATATTTGCCCCAGGGTCTCCGCAGGGTCCCAGATGGGGTCCAACTCAAAATTTGCAATTGAAAAGATGGGCAAGTAACATATCGTTTGAAAGCTATTGTTTAAAGAAAAACGATAACAGAAGTCTCACTGCTCTAAGCAAACTGTGCGAAATGGAGGAAGATTCAAAATTTGAAAACAGTCTGCAGCTAACAGTGCATGGCCACCACTAGAATTCCAAAACTGTGCTACAGGTGCCAAAATTCTAAAACACGTGTTTCATTACTTGAAAAGTTCTATTTATCGAAATGATAATGTCTACCCCAGGGTCCCCGCAGGTCCCAGGTGGGGTCTTACTCAAAATTGGCAATTGAAAAGAGGGGCAAGTAGCATATCGTTTGAAAGCCAGTGTTAAAAGAACAACGATAACAGAAGTCTCACAATCAAACTCTGTGCGAAATGGAGGAAGATTCAAAATTTGAAAACAGTCTGCAGCTAACAGTGCATGGCCACCACTAGAATTCCAAAACTGTGCTACAGGTGTCAAAATTCTAAAACACGTGTTTCATTACTTGAAAAGTTCTATTTATCGAAATCATAATGTTTACTCAAGGGTCCCCGCAGGGTCCCAGGTAGTGTCCAACTCAAGATTGGCAATTGAAAAGAGGGGCACGTAGCATATCGTTGGAAAGCTATCCCGCTACAACTTACCGACAGTCCGTCTGGTAGAAGTGATCTAGAAACCTCTAGACCACGTGGCTGTTTTGCATTTACAAGTGTCGTTTGGATGTAAAGAACCACATAGTTCGACATTTGTTTCAAAGCTTTAAGTGTAAGAGGTGGTCATGAACCTTGCGACTCAACATGTAGACGTAGTGTAAACACCTCACCATTTTGCACAGGATTATCGTAGAGACGAAAGATTGGTTCCATACGCTGCCTGTTTTAAGAAACTTTGAAAGAAAATCCTACTAAACCCATTTGAAAATGTGTAGTTTGACCGCTGCCCGCATATAGGGACTCCAGGACATACGATTTCATTTCTATACATTGAACGTTTGCAATGACGAATTTAGAAAGCCAGCAACCCTGGCTTATAGCCTGTGATTATCTTGAATAAAAATTTGTGTTAGTCAATTTGCAATAACGTTGACTTACATCTAGAAAATTGATTCTCTAGATTGCAAAGAAGGTTCACAAGTTCATCAAGTTGATGGTGACAAACTCTGTTCTCCAGGAAATTACAATAACCGTAGACGATTGTGTTACGTTCGAAGATAATACTCAATTCCAGCCCTTGGACACGACATCAAGTCAACAAGAAACTGCTTCGGGTACCGAAGGCGATCCTGATTACGACTACCTGGACCCAAATCCTTCTCAGGAAACCGCATTTTGGAGATCATGGAGTGAAGCGAAATTGAAGGATATTGTAGCAGCTTATAACAACGCGTCCAGTGGTCGCAAACTCAAGGATGCGAAACGTGTAGCAAGAGTTGACATCTTTACAAGTGACATCATTCGGATGAAACTATTCCTGGACAAGGCATCCAAGCGGACCAAGCTAGCAGAACTCCGAGAATCTGTCAAAGTATGGTACAAAAATCAACGCGCTGCTCCGAATTTTTTTCAGGATCACTGAAGAAGGCATTGCCGTGGAAGCCTTAGAAAAATCGCGGAAGCTAGGGGTTACTGGTTTCAAGGCATCCCGATTCTGGATCCGCCGACTATTGAGAGAAATGAACTGGGGTTCCAGGAAAATCACAAAAATCATGACAATGGCAGCCAGAAGAAAAGCACTGGAAGTTCAAACGAATTCGACAGCTACATTCAACAAATCAGGCGGGAGATTGAATAGGATAACTACAACCTTGATCAAATTGTGAATCTTGATCAAAGTGGATTCAATTATGAATTACTAACACCACGAACTCTAACTCAACATGGCGTAAAAAATGTCGATACTCAAGTAAGATGCGAATCAAAAGTGACACATTCTTACACAGTCCAGGAAGCGATTTCGGCATCAGAAAAGCTCGTGGGCCCGACTGTCATTGTGCTCCGCGAACCATTCGGGAAATTTGGATCAAGGGTCCAATGTAAAATCCCTCAGATCCCTGGAGTCATGATCAGAGCAAACTAGTCAGGAATGATGACAAAGGCAATATTCAAGGAATACCTGCCACATCTTCTTCGAGACGTTGGAACTCCTCTTCTTTTGTTGAAGGACGACGCAGCTGTCATGAGAGATCCGGACTTGTATCAAGAGTGTCCTGACTTACATCCAGGAACAATCATTCCAGGCTGTACTTTCTATGGTCAGCCATTCGATATGGGATATATTCTTTACAGAAAAATGATAGTGAAGCGTGCCCACAAGCATGTTCAAAACGAAGGACTTGGAGACAAACTAGACATGACAAATCGGTATCCCAGTGCTCACTTGATTGGGATAAGACGAAATCAGTTGGAATACCCAGATTCCAAGATATGATCAAGTACGTTTTCGGCAAATGTGGATACATCGACCTTCCTGATGATTTTAGTTACCAGTCAGTGAGAGACTTGTCTTTCAGTTTCCACACAAAGAATCCAGCTTTCTTGACATGTTCGATTCCGGACGACGAACACTGCATGGAGAAGAGTTTTATTCAGTGAACTTGGTGTCTCCAACCACTGTGCTTTTATCACTTCTTCATGAATAATACCACGGCCGCACCACTCCACGAGACACTCAAGTCTCACTATCACGCCGTAGAGTGATCGTCATGCATATAGCCCTCATACCTGCATAACAAAAGATACAGTTCTGGCAGCTACCACGTTGCTACGACCGTGGAGTCTGACTTACGTGGCCAGAACAAAAGCCAAGCTTCAGCAAACAACAGTCGACGGAGCCGTGTCTTCTAGACTGCTTCTACTAGACGGGTCGTCGGAAAGTTGAAGAATGATAGCTTTAACGATATACTTTTTGAAGCCTTTCCAAATGAAAACTTCGAGGTAGACTCCTTGTGGGACCCTACGAGGCCCCTGGGGCAAACATTTTCATTTAGATAAATTGCACGTTTTAAATACTGTAACACATGTTTTAGAATTTTGACACCTGTATCACAGTTTTGGAATTCTAGTGGTGGCCATGCACTGTTAGCTGCAGACTGTTTTCAAATTTTGAATCTTCCGCTATTTCACACAAAGTTTGATTAGAGCTGTGAGACTTCTGTTATCGTTTTTCATTAAACACTAGCTTTCAAAGATGCTACTTGCCCATCTTTTCAATTGCAAATTTTGAGTTGGACCCCATCTGGGACCCTGCGGAGACCCTGGGGCAAATATTTTCACTTCGTTAAATATGCTTTTACAATGATGAAACAGGCGTTTTGGCGTTTTAGTATAAGTTACAACTTTTAGGAGTAGCAACGTACTTTATGATCGCCTGCTATAGAAAATAGGTCAAAATGTTCTATATATTTTAGCCCCTGCAAAGGCGGGGTTACTTCCGGGCAAGAAACGAACATCTGTTTTGGAACTTGCTCGAGAAGTCCTATCAGGAAATAAATAGAATGTCTCCTAATTCAAGGTGCAGTTTTGATATCATCCCTGGTGAGAAGGAATGCCAAGGAATTCAGAAAATCAGTTAATTATGTGCAGCTGCACTGACAGCCAAACATGGAAAAAGTACATCAAGAATACCGAAGAAAATATGTGAATTTCAGTCAAATCAAGAAGGATACGCAATCTAGAATACCGTCCGATGAAGACATATCTGCAAGTATTCTGCGTTCAAATTCGCCAGCATTTTATTCTGCTTTTGCTATTGTGGCGAGCCTGATAGATATGAGGAAGGATCACTGTATAATTCCGCTAAAAGCTAATACTTTTCAAGAAACAATAGAACGCAATGATGATTGGATTTTGACTGTAAAAAGTTATAGATGAATATGCCAGAGATTTGTTTGCGAAAGACGCAGTGAACCACACTATTAGCAGTGTAAATTTTAGAACAGGAAAGATGATTCAAGGAAAGACGAGAAAGCGGATGTCATCAAGTGAATACGAACCGAAGAAGAAAGGCAGTTTAGTATTTGGGGATAAAAGATGACAGCAGGGAAGGAATTACTATAACTGAAATAAATGTTGAAGTAGAGTTGTTACTCTCAAAGAGACATCTGCTAGAATCTTTCAAGAATTTTATGAGGATAACGTCAGAAAAAGTACTGTGGAGGAGCAGTTGAGATTAGTGCAAACTGCAGCAAAGTTAATAAAAGTGTGCAATAAAGTCCATGGAAATATCAAAATAGTACTACCCTTCCACTTACGGGTACAATCTTGAAAGTGCTATCTCAATTTTCCTGAGGTGTTAAGAGTATATGTAAAAGAGATCGCTACAGTTGCACACACTGAAACAAAAACAGCTTCCTTCGTTCAGTGTATAATCTATTTAGCTCGACCAAAACTGATGCAAGCTCCACTACAGATTGGTTTGGGCTTGCAGATGCACCACGTTTTTGATTCCCGCTTTCTATTTGACACCCTGTACCGTCACTGGTATAGCGTTTCATATTCTGAGATGCAGTATATTTTCTGATGTTCTTCCCATAAAAGTCTAGAAGAATTCTAGCAGATGTCTCTTTGAAAGTAACAACTCTACTTCACCCATTTGTTTCAGTTATAGCAATTCTTTCCACAAATAATTCCAATAGTTTAGCTTTTATGTATCTGACAAAGTACGTTTCCTGTTCTGAATACCACATCTCTTGTTCTAAAACCTTTAATAGATTACATATGATAAGCTGCTATCATCGTTCATCCTCAAATACTCAACTACTCGCAAGAAAGTATCATCTCTTTCTAGTCTGCATGGGCCTTGCCTTTTTCCTTCGGTTCGTATTCACTTGATGACATCCGCTTTCTCGTCTTTCCTTGAATCATCTTTCCTGTTCTAAAATTTACACTGCAAATAGTGTGGTTCACTGCGTCTTTCGCAAACAAATCTCTGGCATATTCAATATATTTCTATAACTTTTTACAGTCAAAATCCAATCATCATTGCGTTCTATTGTTTCTTGAAAAGTATTAGCTTTTAGCGGAATTATACAGTGATCCTTCCTCATATCTATCAGGCTCGCCACAATAGCAAAAGCAGAATAAAATGCTGGCGAATTTGAACGCAGAATACTTGCAGATATGTCTTCATCGGACGGTATTCTAGATTGCGTATCCTTCTTGATTTGACTGAAACTCACTTTCTTCGGTATTCTTGATGTTACCTTTTTCCATGTTTGGCTGTCAGTGCAGCTGCACATAATTAACTGATTTTCTGAATTCCTTGGCATTCCTTCTCAGATAAATAAAATTAAAATCATCAGTTACAGTTGAGTATTCAACCATGCAGCCATTTGAAAACAATAACCACAAACAGAGTTACATTTACACTTACAAGAAGCATAAATGGCCAACTATATGTAGATAATGATTGAAGTACAGGGTGTCTCAAAAGTCCCTTGACATAAGGAAACACTGTTGTTATCAGAGTTACAACAAAATGTAAGAGAGGAATATCGTCTCCAAATATGTTTTCAATCCAAAGTGAGAGAGTTTTTTAAATCGGACGAGCCGTTTGGGCTATACACTCTTTATACGCCCAATCAATGAAAATGCAATTTTGACATTAACTGTGACCCACAACATAAGTGAACGAAATTACTGTTACTGTCTTTTAAGCTAACGTTTCGATGGCCAGCCCCCATTTCAAACATGGTCCCATTCATTATAATCTTACAAAATTTATCCACCTACCGGTAAATGGCAACGTTGCATTTTCATTTAACATTGGGCACATAAATAGTTACAGCACGAACGGCTCGTCCGATTTAAAAGGAATGCTTCACTTTAGATTGAAAACATCATATTTGAAGAGGGTTTACCCTCTTACATTTTGTTGTAACTCTGATAATAACAGAGCTACCTTATATCAGGGGACTTTTGAGACACCCTGTATATTATAGGTATGTTCAATGTCTCATACGAAAGGACAAACAATGGTGAATAACTTTTATCGGGGATGGTGAGCCTGTAATTTTGTTACAAAGTCACATATTTACTCTGTTAATATGTCTGTCGTAAATGACCACCAACGGCGGCCATATTGGATTTACCGACCTCCTAGATTGAATATTCTTGAGGACTTTTTCAGGTTTGTTCAGAATGTGCTCAGCGTTATTTTGGCGCATGTCTCGTTTCTATTACAATTTTTTCAAGGTAAAGTGCCTTTTTTACGTACGTTGACTGATGTCCGTGAACCTGGCCCCACCCACATCGGAACTAATTTTAAAACATATGCCAAAAATTACTGCCCAATTAGTGCTGACGACCTGTAACGTTAAAAAAAATTGTGCCGTTACACAGACTTCAAAAAACAAAAAAGATTCTGTGTGGGCTAGGTTCACGCTAGCCCCACCACTCAACAGAACGAGATGAAACCTATACCCAAAGTTAGAGTTAAATTAGTGCTGTTGATACCGCATGAAAAGAAAATTAGTGCTATTATCAGAAGGCCAAAATATATTTGAAAATGTTCAATGTCGGCATCATCAAAGAAAACAAAAGATCCCTCATTTTTATGGTAAGATATACAGTACTAATCTTCTTTCTATGCAGTATCGTCAGCACTAATTTAGCACAAATTTTTGGCACAGTTTTCAAAATTAGTGCTGTTACACAAACGTCAAAAAATCAAGAATATGTTAGTGGGGCTAGCGTGAACCTGGCCCCACCCACTCAACCGATTTTGATGAAACCTCTGCACAATGTTAGTGTTAAATTAGTGCTGTCGATACCGCATAAAAAGAAAATTAGTGCCATTATCAGTAGGCAAATATATTCGAAAATCTAATATGGCGGCATCATCAAAGAAAACAATCGATCCTCATTTTTATCATACTATACATAGCACTAATTTTCTTTCTATGCGGTATCGTCAGCATTAATTCAGCACTAATTTTTGACATAGTTTACAAAATCAGTGCTATTACACAAACTGCTAAAACTGCACTAGTTTCCTTTATTGCTTATCTGGAGGTGCTGAGTTGTATGTCATGAATCTTCCATATGAAATACATGGGGATATTTTATTGTTCCAAATCCTATCACATTCGAAAGCACTAATTACCTCTAATAGTGCAATTGTTAGTGATTCGTAAGTGCTTCGTAGTGCACCAACAACTGAAGTTAATGCTTTATTAGTATAGGTGCTACAAATAAAATAGGTTTGAACGTTAGGGTGAAGTTATTTGTCCCACTTCAAGTACTAACTAAAAAATGAGTGGCATTCGTTAGTACATCGTTAGTACTTCAAAAAACTAACAGTTACAATAATGTTGGATTATTAGTTTAGTTACGGCCAATTACATGTCACGAAATTCACATAAGATATGTATGGGGAATTCTTCATTGCATTGATTCCCACCAAATTCATATGCACTAATAATCTGTTCTAAGGAAATCGTTAATGCATTTTTAGTTCTTCTTTGTGCACCAACACCTAATGTTAGTGTTTCGTTAGTATATTTCGTGCGTGAACTTGGCGCCCCCACTTCAAGTACTAACGAAAATATTAGTTCCATTCCTTAGTGCATCTTTAGTGGTTGTATGAAACACTAACAATTTCGTTAGTGCTTCACTGCTAGTGTAATTATGTCCAATTACATGTCAGAAAACACAGATAAGAAATGTATGTTGAATTTTTCATTGCGTCAAATTTCCGCCAAATTCAAAAGCGCTAATGATCTCTTCTAGTGCAATCGTAAGTGCATCATTAGTACTTCTTAGTGCAGCAACCACTAACGTTAATGCTTAGTACGTTTAAATGCACTAACAATGCTATAACGATTGACGTTAACCCCATGTTTCTACATCAATTTGTATAGATATGGATATTTCTGGAGTTGTCTCCCAACAAAATCTCCAATAACTCGTAAACTCTGATACCACTAACGTTAGTGCTTAATGCGTTTACGCGCACTAACGATGCACTAAGGATTGCCATTAACCCCAAATTTCTACGTCAATTTATATGGAATTTGATATTTTTGAAGTTGGCCCCCACCAAAAATCTTCAATAACTCGTAAACTCTGATATCACTAACGTTAGTGCTTAGTGAGTTTAGTGCACTAATGATGCACTAACAATTGCGACGTTTGTTGTAATTTGGAAGGTGGGAGCCAAACTTCAGACACGTCGCATAGAAAGAATATTAGTGCTATGTATAAACGTGCTTGTAGTTGGCTCCCATCTCTTCCAAATTACACCAAACGTCACACATCGTTAGTGTATTGTTAGTGCACTTAAACGCACTAATCACAAAGGGTAGTGCTATCTGAGTTTACGAGTAATTGAAGATTTTTGGTGAGGGGCGAATTTCAGAAATATCAGATTCCATACAAATGTATGTAGAAACATGGAGTTAACGGCAGTCGTTAGTGCATCGTTAGTGCACTTAAACGCACTAAGCACTAACGTTAGTGCCATCATATTTTGTGATTTATTGAATACTTTTGGTGGTGGGGCTGCTTCAGAAATATCAAAATCCGTACAAATGGACGTAGAAACATGGGGTTAACGGCAATCACTAATATATCTTTAGTGGGGAGAATAACTACATATGAAGTTAGCCCCTACCAAAAATCTTCAATATCTCGTAAATTGTGATTGCACTAACGTGTACTAACGATGCACTAACGATGTACGACGTTTGTTGTAATTTGGTAGAGGTAGGGAGAGGGCAACTTTAAACACATCGCATAGAAATAAAAATATTGCTATGTATACGCGTGCTTGAAGTTGGCCCCCTACCTCTCCCAAATTATACCAAACGTCGCACATCGTTAGTGCATGGAAAGTGCACTTAAACGCACTAAGTACTAACGTTAGTGCTATCAGCGTTTACGAGTTACTGGAGATTTTTGGTGGAGGCAACTTCAGAAATATCCAAATCTATACAAATTGACGTAGAAACATGGAGTTAACTGCAATCGTTAGTGCATCGATAGTAGATCACTTAAACACACTAAACACTAACGTTAGTGCTACCATATATTGGGATTTATCAAGATTTTTGGTGAGAGCAACTTCAGAAATATCCAAATCTATACAAATTGACGTAGAAACATGGGCTTAATGACAAATCGTTAGTGCATTGTTAGAATACTTAAACGCACTAAGCACTAACGTCATTGCTACCATATTTCAGTATTTCTTCAAGGCTTTCGGTGGGGACAAACTACAGAAATATCAAATTGTATACAAGCTGTTAGTGTCTTCTAGAACTAATGAATGACACTAACTTTCTCGTTAGTGCTTGAAGTGGGGAAAGTTCAAGCCAACTTCCAAATATATTTTACTTTTAGCACCTACACTAATGAAGCACCAACGTTAGGGGTTGGTACACTAACAAACACTAACACTGCACTAACGATTACACTAGAAGAGGTCATGGTTGCTTTTAAATGTGGTGGAACTTTGATATTCTGAGAAATTCCTCATAAATTTCTTATAAACACTAACGAAACTTTTTCTAGAAGCACTAACGATACACTAACGAATCGCACTATTTTTTTCCTAAATGCTTATAGTAGGGCCTAAGTTCATACTATTTCCCAAAGTATTTTACTTGTTGCACCTATACTGATGAAGCACTAACGTTACGTGTTGGTGCATTAAGAAGCACTAACGATGCGCTAACGAATGGCTCTAATTTTTTCGTTAGTGGTTGAAATATCTGTAGCAGCGAGAAAGTGTCCCACGAAAGGGTTTTCCTTCTAACACCTTCATTAAGAAGAACTAACGACATCCCTGAACACATAACGCACTAACGATAAATTTAGTGTCAATCGCTAGTGCATCGTTAATGATTCTTAGTGCATTGACGCCTATCGTTAATGATTTATTACTATAGGAGCTACAAATAAAAACCTTTTGCGGCGCCAAGTTGACGCTCCACCTGAAATTTCAAGTACTAATGAAAAACTTAGTGTCATTCGTTAGTGCTTCCTAGTGCACTGACAACTAACGTTAGCGCTCCATTAGTGTAGCCTCTACAAGTAGAAAAACATTTGGTACCAGGGTGAATTTGGCTCCCATTTTAAGCACTAACGGAAAGTAAGTTTCATTCGTTCGTGCATCGTGTGTGCTTCTAGAAAACACACATAGTTTCGTAAATGCTTAACTATTGATGTAGATATGGCTAATTACATGTCACGAAACTCCATAGGAAATTCATGGGAAGTTTTCATTGCGTTAAATTTCCACCAAAATCGAAAGCACTGATGATCCCTTCTAGCGCAATTGTTAGTTCATCGCTAGTGCTTCTTAATGCACAAGAACCTACCGTTCCTGATTTATTAATGTAGGTGCTACAAGTAAATACAAAATCTTTGAAAACAGTGTTAACTTGGCAGAAATAACGAAAATATTAGTGCCGTTTTTGTCGTTTGTGTAACAGCACCAATTTTGAAAACTATGCCAAAAATTAGTGCTGAATTAGTGCTGACGATACCGCATAGAAAGAAAATTAGTGCTATGTATAATATGATAAAAATGAGGATCGATTGTTTTCTTTGATGATGCCGCCATATTAGATTTTCGAATTATATTTGGCCTACTGATAATGGCACTAATTTTCTTTTTATGCGGTATCGACAGCATTAATTTAACACTAACATTGTGCATAGGTTTCATCTCAATCGGTTGAGTGGGTGGGGCTAGGTTCACGCTAGCCCCACTAACATATTCTTGATTTTTTGACGTTTGTGTAACAGCACTAATTTTGAAAACTATGCCAAAAATTAGTGCTAAATTAGTGCTGACGATACCGCATAGAAAGAAAATTAGTGCTATGTATAGTATGATAAAAATGAGGATCGATTGTTTTCTTTGATGATGCCGCCATATTAGATTTTCGAATATATTTGCCTACTGATAATGGCACTAATTTTCTTTTTATTTGGTATCGACAGCATTAATTTAACACTAACATTGTGCAGAGGTTTCATCAAAATCGGTTGAGTGGGTGGGGCCAGGTTCACGCTAGCCCCACCCACATATTCTTGGTTTTTTGACGTTTGTGTAACAGCACTAATTTTGAAAACTATGCCAAAAATTTGTGCTAAATTAGTGCTGACGATACTGCATAGAAAGAAGATTAGTACTGTATATCTTACCATAAAAATGAGGGATCTTTTGTTTTCTTTGATGATGCCGCCCTTGAACATTTTCCAATATACTTTGGCCTTCTGATAATAGCACTAATTTTCTTTTCATGCGGTATCGACAGCACTAATTTAACACTAACTTTGGGTGTAGGTTTCATCTCAATCGGTTGAGTGGGTGGGGCTAGCGTGAACCTAGCCCCACACAGAATATTTTTTGTTTTTTAAAATCTGTGTAAAGGCACAAATTTTTTTAACATTACCGGTCGTCAGCACTAATTGGGCACTAATTTTTGGAATATGTTTTAAAATTAGTGCCGATGTGGGTGGGGCAAGGTTCACGGACATCGTTGACTGGACTATAATGCTAACTTCTCTGGTTGATTTAGTCGTGTATATCTTACGTGCTCCTAACATATAGTTCTAATTTTACATTTCGTTTGTCCAATATATTTTGATCTACATTCGCGTGAAGCGGAATGTATACCTGTCTTCTTTCTTATTTTCCTTGTTCTTTCACTGACACGTGTGATCCTAGCATTTCCTTTATTTTTAAAGAAACCATGTGAATTGTTTCTATTATAGTCTATATTTTCTAACTAAACGACTCAATGTATTCTAAGTAAAGAGCAGGAAGGCAAACGTTCGTTTTTCTTCCGAAATTCTCTCTGAACTCTGCTTCTTTTGGGATTTTAGGCTTTTGTTATTAGCTTATCGATGTCCTTTATGATACAACGATTTTATAGAAATATTTGTTTCAGATTAGTTACTTCTTCTGTACATGCTTTTTTAAATCTGAGATTCCCTTTGTTCTGTATAAAGAATCAACTCTTAATTAAAGATTAGTGTGATCTTAATTTCGATTTTACAAATATAAGGAAAACTTTTGATGTTTAGGGCACAATGTATACAGGAAACCTAGTCATACGTTATTACACACAGTGACGAGAATATAAGATACAAATCACCTACAACATAAATGAAATCATCTGAAATAGGTTCTCCTACAAAATAATTAGAAGTAAAATATGTCAATAAGGCAATAACAGAGTGTCTCAAATGACACAAGAATCAGAATGCAAAAAACTTTTTCGAAGAAAAACACAATTTTGCATACATACCTTTTATTCAAAAAGTAAGCCATTTTCTGACAAAATATGAAATAAAAGCAATACTCATGCAGCCTTTAAAGATAAGACAAATGCTGCTCTCAGTGAAAGATCGAAAGAAATCATAGACTTTAGGGTTTTACTCAATCCCATGTGAATGTAGATTAACATATACTGGACAAACGGAACACACAACTAAGATTAGATGTATAAGTTATAAGCAACTAAATCAACCAGAGGAGTCAGAATTATTGCAACATGCAATAGAAGAAGAGCGAAAATTTTCGTTTCATAATGATATGATATGAAATATAATGATATGTAGATGCACACATGGATATAAAAGGTTCTAAAAAGAAGCAATAGAAATAAAGTTGTACGAACACACTGAATATGAAAGAAGATTTAAAATTAACAGAAATTTGTAACATCCTAATAGTATAATAATAATAATAATAATAATAATAATAATAATAATAATAATAATAATAATAATAATAATAATAATAGGAAACGGTTAATATAAATTTGGATCAAACTGTATTTTGTTACAATATTTTATTGTTAATATTGAAGTATAGACCTACAAGAATATAAAAAGTTAAAATTATGCCACAATAATTGTACAACAAGTCCCCGGATTAGTACCGTTCTCAAGATAAACGCAGTTACTGTTTGAAACATCAGTTAAATAAAATAAACACGAATGGAATTTCTTGAATTTTAAATGTTTTTGTGAAAATTATGTGGAACATATTTTGATCGTATTAACCAACTAATGCAGAGCTCAGATATCTCAACAGAGGAACGTAGCAAAATGTTACTAGGCAAAACCTCCAAACTAAAATTTTTTGGCACGACTTTCCAAGCTTTCATCCCATTCTACTTTTTATCTATTAAGGGTTTCATTTGGAATACCGAGATTATTTTATTTTCTCCGATGCTCTCAATCTTAGAAGGAAGATGCCCTATTGGAAAAGTATGACGATACTCTTAAAACTGGTCTGGAATCCATCCCCAATTGTTCTCTTAATAACAACTCTTGGATACAAGCTTCTTTACCAGTCAAAAATGGAGGTCTTGGAATCCGTCGCGCCACAGATATGGCTATATCGTCTTTTTAGCGTCTTTCTACGGTGCAAGTCAAATAGCTAGTTCTCTTCTTTAATGTGATAACGACTAAATCACCAATTCAGATCTGCTGGACTGCATAGTTAAATGGACAAGTTTAGTGGGGTTAGACCCCTCTGCTCTCGAACATCGTAACAATCAGTCAGCTTGGGACGAGCCCGTCGTTAATTGCCATGCAGCTTCTTTATTGCAGACTACAAATAACATTGAAGATAAGACCAGACTTTTAGCTGTCATGTCCCCAGAAAACGGAGCGTGGCTTCAAACTCTACCATCACCATCTCTGGGCCTACATCTATCCAATGAGAGCTTCCGAGTATCAGTTGCACTACGGTTGGGAGCAGATATATGTGAACAACACTACTGCCCCATTTGTAACACCTTTGTAAAGCAGTATGGAAACCGATTGGATGCAGCCGATCTGACGGAAAAAGACCCGATGGTATAACATTAGTACCTTGGAAGAAAGGAAAGGCATTGATTTGGGACTTCACATATTCAGAAACCTATGCCCCCTCCAACCTACAATATGCCTCAGTACAAGCTGGACTCCTAGCTGCTCAAAGAGCAAAAGAAGAAAGGAATAAATATAGCAATCTTCTCGATAACTATTGCTTTGTCGCAGTAGCAATTGAGTCTAGCGGTTCTTGGGAGGCCTCAAATGTATAAAAGAAATTGGCCACCGTCTATCAATTAAATCAGGAGATAATCGAGCAAAAAGTTTCCTGATTCAACGCACAAGCATAGCCATTCAACGTGGAAACGTGTCGGCTATAATGGGAACGTTATCCACCAGTAAGGAGCTAGAAGAAGTCTTTCTTCTGTAATTGCGGAGAAGGGACTTTAGGAGTAAAAACAGACATCATTGGTGTATCAATTTATGTAGCAACCGAGCAAGGAATATGGAGAGACAGCTCACAGTCCATAAGTTTATATGAAAAATTACGGCATGAATGCTTTACCGTATGTCAAGACAGTGAAATAACATGACAGGTTGGAAACATTGAAAGCAGAAGATTTAGTGTTACCTGCCGAACATTATGGGGACAAAGTACCGAAGAATAGATATAATTAAGGCTCCATATTCAGAGTATACACCTGCTCTAATATATTTCACTAGATCTGGTATGTTTAATAGGTCTATGAGAGTATTGGCTTCAAAACAAGGAATGAGTTTGAGTGAACACACACTCACTGCTGGAATTGTACAACAGGGAAGGAATAAACTGACTGCTACATAATTCCGAAACCAACAGAAGAATCAGTATTTGAGAAGTTAGGATTAATTAAATATTTATTATCTTAAAAACAACAACAATGTTCTATAACATCAGATTTCCCAATAAATTGTGTTTTTTTCTAATTTATCTCGAAATATTCGCTTTCAACAGTTCAACATAATAAATGATAGAGCGATAGACATTACAATATTAGTAATAATTTCGGGCGTTGTAAATAATATTCGACAGTATACATATTTTGCTGTAAGAAACTGTTATTTTGTGTTCTATGTATTTAGTAAACTCCACTGTAAAACTGATTTATAAATTAATGTATTCAGTTCACTAAATCAAATACTTATATTTCCTAAGATAAATATATTCAACAGAATAATCTTTCTTGATTTAATGAAATCGAAGTATAAAACCCTCCTCAAGGTAAATTCAAGGTAGTAAGCATTCTTCAAAGATGTTTACGTAAACAAACTTCATTGCTGACTAAGAAAACAAACCAAAATGAAAGTAACTGAATTGCGTTCTTCTGTCGTAATTTTTGGTTCACCCTTATCTTATGAGACAGCCGAGGGGAAAAGACGCTGAAATAACCTGAAGAATGATAATCGACCGCCCTCAATCACCTCGGAAACATTAAGCTTGTCTCATGGACTGCAGGAAAGGTAATATTCCATTGTATCTCATTTCCATTTTCTTTCATAGAATTATAAATGGAGGAAGGTTTCAAAAGAAATATGATTTCTTTTTCTTTTCTATTTTTTTAAGAATTCGTTTGCCCAGAAAGTTACGTCAGTTATTAATGATTCTAAATTAACATCATTCATATTTTTGTTTGCCAGAAAAATATAGTTTTCTTTTTTATTCTGTCTGTCTTCATGAAATTTATTTTTCTTTAATCAGGGTAATAATATTCATAATACTTAATGCTAAATTAAATAAAAGTTAACCCTTTGGGAAGGAAATTATTTGTTTATTTCTGCCTTCAATACAAGAATACTGTCACTTAAATAGTGTCATAAAAGTAATGTTATAAACTGGAAGAATGAATTAAGTTTCGTTGGAATTTAGCGTCCCTTTTTACCGCAAATGCTATGTGAGATGTGGACCTACAATTAAAAAATGGAATCCGAACCACCGTAATGCATTCAAATTTCAAGCATCTCTAATCGGGAATCGAATGATGTGCACTAAAGGCGCTCGCTCTAGCCACTAGAGCAACATGAAGTGGTACTGTGAAGCCACAATTTTGCATAAGATTGGAATTTTGCATAAGTTTTTTCTTAAGCGATAACTATGAAAACGGGACTAGGTATGTGGACTAGAATGTTTGTCTTCTGTATTCGTTCTTATGTTAGTCATTTTGTCTTTAGACTTGTTTGGTATTAAGATATTCAATTGAATTCTTACCAAAATACATTTTAAGAAACGATTTTTAGGACCTTTCTATATGTGTAAGATACGCATGGTATTTTCTGATGAAATTCTCCTGGTTTTTACATTTTTTTTCTTCGCCGTAGTATACATTGTTACATCACCTCATTTTGTGTTTAAAGTCTCACAATCATCCACTGAGACTAAGAGAGACGAAGATAATGAGATGGCTGATAATGGTGGAATGAAGTAAACGAGAGGAAAACGGGAGAGCCTCACGAAACCCCACATACACGGTGTTTATTCACCACAAAACAAGCAAAGTAGTAGCTGGTATCGAACCTGAGACCATACCCGAAAGAATGAACTCTCTCCTGCTGACTCACCTCAGTCTCCTTATTTATGTTTTCCGACTGTGACTGTGAATTCATATACATAATTTTTGACTGTGAATTCATATACTGCTTAGGAGAACGTCATTAATTCTAAAGGAGATATATCCTACGCACTGATTATCTGAAATACTCCTTTGTTCCCTGAGTAAAGTTTAAAAGAAATTATCTCCTATTAGTAAACGAGAAAATCAATTTGAAAGTCCGACATTATATATTACGAATAGAGACATCTATATCACTTTCGTACACTGTTTTATGGTTAAGTAATTAAGTCTAACCTGCGCATCAAGTTCGTTACCACAGCACTCACTGATTCTGTGAAAACCTAACAAACGTGGCTAATTTTAATTGGTCTTTGTTGAAGAATGGACCAAGAAATCTCATTTCATAACCTCAAATGACGCGAAATATGACGAGTAGATCCGACATAATCATTTGCAAGTGCGGATATGATGCCACCGTGACCATGTCTCTCACATTGTTTCAGAAAACAGGGAATACGGGCCAGACAAAGAATTTGGGGATGAAACTAGCTGATTTGCCTAACAAATCGTTATGCATCAAGTATCCCAAGCCGTGTAAAAGCATCTCTTCGTAATGAGTTAGCTTATGCTTCATATACTCCCTAACAATTTCAGAATCAAAAGATGTGAAAATTACCTACTAAAGAACGCAAGCTATTGTCGACTACCCATGCTATTTTGACGACATAGAAAAAATTAAATCTTTCAGCTTTACCTATCACGGTTGTGCCGGTTAGGCTAAAGGAGACAGTGATGATGAGAAATGAATGTAATGGTGGAATGAATAGAGTGGGAGGAAACGGAAGAACTCATAGAAAATCGACGCATACGGTATTTTTCCACCACAAAGTTCACTTGGCGCGAGCTGGGGTCGAACTAGGCACCCCATGCACCACAGGTAAACGCTGTACCACTTAGCTACCGTGACCTTGACGTAGAAGAAGAGCAAGAAAGAGCAAGTGCACGTTTAAACTGTGATTTACTTCCCTTGCGCATAAAACACAGCCATGTGATTTCCCTAATAAACTCAGAAATATTAGTGAAAGTAAAATCATCTTTATAACTATTTGAGAAAATGAGTGGACAGATTTTGTTACACAAACCAGAAACCCATTAAAATTATAGTATTACACTGTGGGTGTTCTCATTTAAAACACAAATGATTTTGGGTTAAGTGATTCAAAATGGCTTAGATATCTTCATTCGTAACGTATTATTCCAAACTTTCGAATTAATTTTCTCGTTAACCTATATGGGATTCTTCCTTTTAAAATCTTACAGGTATTCAGAATGTAAAGGGAAATTTTCAAAATTAAGTGGCTCGACCATACCTCCTTTAGATCTTGTGAGATTTTCATGGTGTACTTATTTATTCTGAAAGTATCTTCCATCTTATTGCATTCTTCTTCCATACCTACATATATTCTAGTTTTTGCTTAACTCTATGCTTTATTGGGTGATTTCTGTGAAGTACATATTACAATCAAGAGAAAATTTCTCAACTCGTAAAGAAGAAGAAACTAAATGCATTTTTTTTCATAATATTTAGTTTGGAATGGTAGCGCCTTTCACTCGAAGATGGAAAATAATATAATATATGTATTCCAATATTCCAAATTATCGCTAATAAAAATACAATTTTCTAGCTAACTTCGATATTTACTGTGGCTATTTAGATATATGAATAACTATGTGGATTTTCTATTACTCTTTGCAAAAGAAAATCAAAATCAAAAATAATATATTTTATCTTAATTTAAATTAAGATTGTATAAGGAACAAATCAACCTTTGCAAAAAGTAAATTTTGTGTGACAGTAAAAATTCATTGAAACAAGTAAATTAGATTTCCACTATCTTGTAACAGATGATGGAAACTTATTATTCAACAATTACATACTTTTAAATAAATAATACTTAAAACGTAGCTAGTGTTGTTTCGTAATAACTAAAATTATAACAAAATTATTCAGCTGAAGAAGAGAACATCTAGTTTTCTGGTGTTATTTCTAAAATTCTAAAACTTCAACTGCACAGAAAATCAGAATACACAAGAAAGAATCAGAATACACAAAATCAGAATATCACATTTCATATATACATGGTATTTTAATAAGACATTCTCGATAACTAAACTAAATCATCATTCTTGTATTTAATAAATTAGCCAAAGTATTATGCTAGTGGAGATAGTATCATTAAAACAACAGAACCATATATTCTATAGCCTAACCATACAGAAGTAGAAGTTGCAATAGGAAAATTGCAGAAACACAAATCTCGGTGTGTAGATGCAATTCCCGAAGCACTAATTTTAGCTGGAGGGAAATAAATATGAAAAAATTATGATACACAAGCTAAATTTTCTCATATTGAACCAGGAGTTGTCACAAGAGTGGAAAGAATCAATCATTGTTCTAAATATCAAGAAAGGCGACAAAACTGATTATCGAGGCAAAATCTATCAAGTATCGACCAGATATTTACCGTTCGCCCAATGATAGAACAGAAATATATCAATTCGATTTTATAAAGGATTACGATTCGGTTAGGAGGGAAACGTACAATATATTCATATCGAACTAAAAGAAATCTAGTTATCTTCTTCCTCTTCTAATTAATAATAATAATAATAATAATAATAATAATAATAATAATAATAATAATAATAATAATAATAATAATAATAATAATAATAATAATAATAATACGTATTTTGCTATTATTGGCAGGCCATTTGCCGCAACTGACAAGCTTCCATACTCTACGATCCTCTGTTAACCACTTAGTTTCCACGTACGATTTTTCTGTTCTGCTTGCTTTCATCAATTGTAACTGCTTCACCCCCTCTTTCTCTCTTTTCTGCCACCATACCCTCTAATACATTCCTAACGATGAGGTTCCTCTTAGCTAAGATTCGAACCAATTTCTCTTCCTTTTCCAATAATATGTGGAACTGTTGTTTTCTCACCACCACTTCTAACACTCTCTTATTCGTTTTCAGCTCTTCCCAGTTACTTGTCTATTCTTTTCCACATCCACTAAACTCTTTATTCAAGGACACAAAATAAACTTTTCTTCATCCTAAAGGCTTTTTCCGACATTTCTGTTCTCGCTTTTATTTCAGTTCGGATTTCATACCATTCGGATTTCATACTATCGACCAAATATATTTACCATTCGCCAAATACTCGAAAAAAAGTGGGAATACAATACCCCGGTACATAAATTATTTATTGATTTTACAAAGACGTACGACTCGGTTAGGAGAGAAACATTATTCAACGTTCTTACAGAACTTGGAATACCGAGAAAGCTAAATAGATAAATTAAGATATGTTTAAATGACTCAATTAGATTAATTAAGATATGTTTAAATGACTCCCAAAGTAAAGTCCGGGTAGGAACATTTTTGTATACGAGCTTTCACGTCGAAAATGGCCTGAAATAAGGAGATGCGTTGTCGCCATTATTATTTAACTTTGTTCCGGAATGCGCCATAAGGAAAATCAAAGATAGCAACCAGGGCCCAGAGTTGAACGGTATTCAGCAGGTTATGGCATACGTTGCTGATGTAAATTTAATAGGGGATGATAGGAGAACAATAGAGAGAAATGCAGAGATCTTATTAAACGCTTGCAGGGACATGGGTTTAGAAATAAATGCAGAGGAAACTAAATACATGGAAGTGCGTTGGGACCGTAATACGGCAAATTGTTGATGCGTTAAAATATTAAATAATAGTTTTGATAAAGTGGATACTTTCAAATATTTAGGATCAATATTAACAGAGGAAAATCATATTCACGAAGAAATTAAATGTCAACTGAAAGCAGGGAATTTCTGTTACTATTCGGTTCAAAATCTCTTGTTGTCGCGTATGCTGTCGAAAAATTTGAAGCTTAAAGTATATAAAACAATAATCATGCCTATTGTTCTGTATGGTTGCGAAAGATGGTCGCATACTCTGAGGGAAGAACATAGAGTGAAAGTATTTGAGAACAAGATCCTGAGACGAATATTCGGACCCAAGAGGAACGAGTATGGGGAGTGGCAGAAACTTCATAACGAGGAACTACATAATTTATACGGTTTATCCAACATTGTTAGGGTCGTCAAGTCTACTAGGCTTAGGTAGCAGGTCATGTAGCTAGAATGGAAGAAAGTAGAAACGCTTTCAAAGTCTTGACTGGAAGACCAATCGGGAAACGACCATTAGGAAGACCTAGGCGCAGATGGGAGGACAATATTAAGATGGATCCCGCAGAGATAGGAATACAAAGTAGAAACTGGATCCAATTGGCTAAGGATAGAAGTCAGTGGAGAGCTTTTGTGAACACGGCATTGAACCTCCGGGTTCCATAGGCCATAGAGTTAGTTAGTTTCATAACATCACTAATAATATTATTGAGGTATGAAAAACTAGTCACCTGTTTTCTTTTCTTCCCTTCTATTTCTATATTTGACATCGACCGCTTCGTTTCAATCATCATGACTTTTGTCTTTCTAACATTTATTTTCATCCCATATTCTTCACACACTTTCTTCATGTTTTTAAACATCTTATTGATTTCCTTTATTGATTCTGCAACAAGCGCCACAGAGTCTGGAAACTGTTTATTCCTAATCATTCTATCTCCTACTGTCATGTTGCCTTCATTGTTTAGGCTCTTTTTCACTATCTCCTCTAGATAGATGTTAAATAATGTTGGCAATAGACAGCATCCGTATCGAACTCCCCTTCCAATATCGAACTCCATTTCCTCTTCTATTCTAACACGTAGTTGTTGGTTCATATATAAGTATTCGGTCTTTCCATTCGAAGTCTACCTTTAAAAAAAATCCCATTTCATGCGGTCAAAAGCACTTTCTACATCAAGAAATACAACATACACATGTTTCCCTTTTTCCATAATTGTTTCACTGATGATCCTTAATAATCAAGTCGCATCTCTTGTTCCCTTACCTCTCCTGAAACCGAACTGTTCCTCTTCAACTTTTTCATTTATTATGCCATGCAACTTTCTGTTCATATTTGAAGCAAAATTTTCGTTGTGTCCGATATGAGAATAATAGTTATTTTGTATAATCCTCACATCTCTATATTCGATTTTAGCCATCGATATTATGATTGTGTTCAGGTAATATTCTGGCCACTTTCTTGTTCATGTATTTCGTTGCAGAGATGAAACAACTTATTGTTGCCCTTGCCTCCCACAAACTTAATGAATTCGATTGGTATATTATCTATGCTCCTAAAACTTCACTTATCTTGCTGACTACGTCCCCATTATCATTTTCTTCTGAAATTGTAATACCTCCTTGTTTTCTCCGAAGGTCTACAGATTTTACTTCCTTGTACATTTTTTCATATTTCCAAACTCTTTCTAATTTTTCTTTGTCCTTGTATTTTCTTGCGTAGTACTCATTGATTACTCTTGTATTTACCTTCGTAATTTTTGTTTAACTTTCTGTATATCTTTCTGCCCTCTCGCGTACCAACCTCTTTCAACCCCTTCCTTTCTCTAATTTTCTGCATCATCTCTTCTGTAGTCTATGGTTTCTTAACCGTTTTGTGTTTGCAGTAATCTACTATATACTTCTTCTCGAACCTACTGTGTGCAAAGTTTAAAATGTTTCACTGTCCTTCACGTACATCTTTCTGGTTTGAGTATTTTCCTTTAATTTTTAAATGAAAAGATTTCGTACTTCCTTGTCTTTTCAACTTTTCAGTATTCATCATCTTGACAAAGAGATTTCAAGTCACAAATATCCTGAAACAAGAAGATGCGTTGTCACTATTAATGGGTTTTCTGGCTCTGGAATATGCTATAAGGAAACGTAATGGAAGCCAGAGCCTAGAATTCAATGGCATTAAGAAGTTCTGGTTTGGATGATGATGTCAACCTGAAATATTATGATATGACGACAATAAAAAGGAAAACAGAGCTTTTATGAAACGTTTGCAGACACATTGGTTTAGGTGGATAAAACCAACAACATGGAAATTTGCTGTGACTAAAATGCAGCAAACTGTGAATACGACAAAGTAAACACTTTCAATTACCTAGGATCAATATTAAGATACCAAAACCACACACTCTTAGAAATTTAACGTAGACTAATAACAGAAAATTCGTATTATTATCCATTCCAAATCATTTTGTCTTCGTGAGTTCTGTCCGATAACACTGTTCAACAAATTTTGACCGAAAGTATGTAAATTCTTTGAAACTGCGATTTTTACATTCATTTAAGCATAATATGAAAGGAAATGATAATAGAAGAATTTTGTCAGCTCAGGTTGTGAAAAAAACGCCCTTGTACAACAGTAGCTTTATATATACAAATGTATTAATATTTATAGAACATTTAAGCAAAATCCTTGTAAAAACCTACATTTCATATTTTTTAAAATCTATTTCACTGTGATGTGATAAGCTGGGAAGTTAAGAAGTACCCTAACCTATAGCTTTCTATACTCTTGTACTTCCTTTTTCAAAATTGCGCAAATACCAGTTTCACAGCGATACAGAAAATAAAGTAACCGTGGTCAAGTTAAACATTAACAATTCCGTAATAAAAATCAGTATTAACATTAAAACATGAAAAATATGTACAAATACCTTTTTGTGCAAGAACTACACTGCAATGTAGACAAAAGTTTCAAGTGATCCCTTGTACAGGATTATGTTTATTTTATTTTGAGCGTCTTCGCTTGGCTTGCCTTTGTAGGTTACATCTGGAGCATCCCTTGCAATAATCCAACAGTAGTCGGCCAATATGTAAGAACTCCACTTTCCCTCATATTTCTTCTCCATGGCTGCAATATCTTGATGGAAACGCTCACCATATTCGTCACTTACTGCTCCACAATCTTCGGGAAAGAAGTCTAGATGTGAATGAAGAAAGTGGAGTTTCAGAGACATATTGCAACCAAGATTTTCGTAGCACAATAACAACTTTGCTACCAGTGTTTTGTAATTTGTTGCTCGGTGTCTTCCCGAGAACTGTGAACAAACACTCTTCAAGCTTTCCCACGCAGCTTTCTCCTCACCTTGCAGAATTTCGTCGAACTTGTGATCTTTGAATAGTTGCCTAATCTGTGGCCCTATGAAAACACCCTCTTTAACTTTGCCGTCACTTTTGGTAGATATCGGACTGGTTACCCCAGTTCATAAGCAGGTGATCCACAAATGCAAGATTCGGAGAGAGAAGAAATCCTTAGGAAACGCCATCGTTGAAGAGGCGAGTGCATCACTTGAATCGACCAAAGTAAAAGCGTTATACTTCGCCGGAAGAAAGAATCAGATTCTCACCCTTGAGACTAAAGACGGCATCAACCACCGAATAATGGAAAAAGATCACTACGTACTACTACAAGAGCCAGGATCGAACTATCTTGGCCACGTCTCTACATTATCTGGAAGAGAAGAGAGCATATGGGTTGCCATCACAAAGTTCTTTGTTCATCAAAATATCCCCCTATCAGATCCGGTTATTTTGGGTTGCCACGGTACTACTACCAACACTGGTCAGAAGAACGGTGCGATGGCACATATTGAAGTCTTCCTGAACAAACCCCTTCAGAGAATCGTCTGTATGATACACACGAATGAGCTCCCATTTCGACATTTGATTGAATTCACAGACAGCAAGTCTACTGGACCAAATACATTTAGAGGACCAATAGGATCAGCACTTCCAACCTGCGAAGAGTTGCCACTCCAGAGTTTTCAGCCCGTTCCAGTAGACTGGGAACTCAACTTCACTAAGGATTCATTAAGCACGGACCAAAAATATTCGCTGAATATCTGTCAAGCGGTTTCTTCAGGAGAATGCCCCGTTGGGTTAGCTCACATGAAGCCTGGTAAAATTCATCAAGCCAGATGGCTAACTACAGCAAATAGAGTCTTAAGTTTGTACGTAGGAACAAAAGAACGCACTAATGAACTTAAAACCATCGTCCAGTACATCATGATGGTCTACGCGCCACTCTGGTTTGCTGTGATCCGTAATCCATCGTGTGCAGAAGGAGCTCGTCATTTGTGGCAACTTATCACGACTTCTCGCCACATGGAAGCTAAATACAGGAAAATTCATCCAGTGATCCGTAGAAATGTGTGGCACGGCCATCCTGAGAACCTATTTCTATTAATGTTGACTGACCAAGATGCTAAAGTACGAGAGCTTGGCTGAAGGCAAGTCCTAAAAGCAAGACAAACGACCCAACCTGGTGATCGCGTACTGGTACGAGAATTCGTCGTCCCTGAAATCAACTTAGAAGCGGCAAACTATGTTGATATGATTAATTGATCAACATGCACGCTGATGGAGCCACCACTGACAAAACGCTTGAGCCTGCAGAAGCTAAGAGAAAATGTAAAGAAAGCTCCAATGGCTGATGAATCTATTACATCCTTACCCTGTCACACTCACGTTGTAGAAAGAATGGTGAAGTTGGTGACAAGCAGTATCAGCGGTATGTGGGCAACAAGCATGACATAGATTTGTCCTAGCAACACTACAGTCAAGAAAAAAACATACCAGAATTTAATACAAAAAAAAAAAAAAAACAATTTGAGGTAAAATAGTAACGATATGAACTTGCACTGCCATATGCAACATTAGTAGATAAGAGTGGGCGAAACTCGAACTGCAGCCACCTCCTCATGGTGAGTTCTGAGTTATTTCCATCATTAATGTTTGGAAATAAGCAAAGAGCAGCAGATGTAAAATAAAATCTTATCTAATTAACGATCCAGATGAATCACAAACAACGCAACTTAATTTTAAGAAATGAAAAAAAGTAGGGACACAATTGTCGATATTTTAAGCCACTGGAGTCACCTAAATGACTTGACTCATCAAGCTGCAATTCTTTATACGTAAAATATAGACATTTTACAGAAACAAAACCACATAGGATAACCATTTTTCATAAAAGTACATATTTTACATTTTTTAAAAATAATATTTATTTTTTGACAAAATTTAAAATTTTTCGGCCGTTTTTGGCACCTAAAGATATTGACCAATCGACTTGCAATTTTTTACACTTTATATGGATCCCATTTCGCAAAAAATATCACTAAGGGTAAGTTGATTTAAAAAAAGTGGAAATTCGATGCATCCTACTAAAGAGGGCATAAATAGGGAATAGCGGAAAGTTCGTAACGAGAAACGTCATAATTTATATGGTTTACCTAACATAGCACCACTAAGAAAATGAGGCTCAGATGGGCAGGTCACGGAGCCAGAATGGAAGAAAAGAAACGTTTTAAAAGTTTCAACTGAAAATCTGATCAAAAAGAGACAATTATGAAAACCTAGATGCTGATGAGGGACAACGTTAAGATGGATCTCACAGAAATAGGAACATAAGGTAGAAACTGGATCCAGATGCCTCAGAACAGAAGTTAGTGGAGAGGGTTTGTGAATGCTGCATTGAACCTCGGTTTCGTGAACGATAGCATTGATGAGTTAGCTAACTGCTTCTTCGTCTTTTATAAAAAAAAAAACATACGCTTTCATAAGTATAAGAACATATTAAATCAATACTAAAAATAGTTTTCTTTATTATATAAATTAAGAAGTTTCCAAGATCTTATTGATTTAACTCTCCATTTTAGGATAGATTAAGTAATCGAAAACATTAACTGCAATGCAAACTCCAATATTAAATAGCTGTTATATTTCTTTATTAATACTGACATGCTAGTCGGCATTTGTTATGGAATTTGGAGGCTGTAAATTTCTTTATTCTCATATGTTGTTAATGAAAAAACTCTCAGTCAAACCTGCTGTTCAATCATGTTTTATGCTCAAAATGAGTAAAATGTCAATATTTACAAATAATTATTGATCCAAGATGAATTAGGAACACTTTGTTGTCATTACTATTTCAGGTCTAAAGTTACGAAACAAGTAGAGACTTGTGTAATGCACTAAGCCACTTAATATTTATTTACTCAAACTTTCAACTAGTTAACTTTTCTGGAGTAATATTAACTTTAAACCACTAGGAAAACTTGTTAGTTTAATTCAAATATGCATTCCTAGTAAAGTAGCTGAATAAAATATGAACATATTAAATGTTTATGCACTGCAAAAGCATACATTTTTAATACTTTGATATACTACATACTCCTACGTATAAATTGATTCCTATTCCAGTCGCTAGAATGGGTTTCATGTTTGCAACGCTCACTTAAACATATCAGAAATCACTGATTAAATAACCATGGATTTCATAAAAAATTGACACTAATTTAGCTGATATATGTGCTATATAAAAATAACTGCAAAATCATAAAAATTAATCCTCTTAATGATTGGAAAATTAATCAATCTTCTAAAATACGGTAAATTACATCTAAATGTATGTCCTAGCACAAAATATCTAGAAGCATTGTATTCATAGTACTAGTTCATAATGGGTAATTTGACGTAATCGCAACAAAAGACAATTGCTTCTAATAAGATGCAATTAAATCATAATAAAAGCACTTCCAAATAACAGAATAAATCATGAAGTTGGGCACACTCCCTTGTTTGTGCATCTGTTTCTCGAAATAGTTCACGGAATAGATAGTGCACGGTGTGATACTAACCATCAGCAAATTAAGGAACATGCTAAGATAACGTATACCAATAACAACTAACTAATGAATTAGGCATTTCATTTAGCCCCGCCTGTACATCACACAGTTTGTAATCAAGTGTTGAAATCTACCTTTTCTGTGAAAACTTGTTCAGTTGTAAACTCAACTTTACTCACGAAAACTATCAATGTTTTGATATTTTTAAAGCAATCAGTGCAACAGAATTGTGAATTTCTCTTTCATTTTTGATCGGAAAATGTATAAACAGTTGTTATTACTTCAATTACAAATAGATTTATGCTATGATTTGTGAATAGAAGCAAATGCGGATTATGTCAAGTTAATATAGCAATCTTTTATCTTTAGAATTACATGAGTTCATATACTTCTTCCAAGTAAAATGTTATTTCTTGCAGTGTTATTGAATAAACAAATACGGAATATGTGTTAAAGCTATCGGGACCTTTGCAATATTGGGAGACAGGCAATTTACTAGATTAAGTGAAATTATGTGTCGATTCCATTTCACTACCATTCCACTATCTAAACAACGAGTTACTCCCAAAGTTATTCTTTTAAGTATGAATGCTACTGTTTCCTGTGTGTGTAAAGTAATTTTAATTCTACAATTGCATTAGTCTTACAGTAATTTGAGAGTTCAATTTTGCAGCTAATTAATTTCAAATATGTAATATATAAACATATATAATTGAAAGACAATACATAACATTTGTTTTGTGAAACATCAAAATATGGCATAAGGCTAGAATTAATCAGGGGCTAAAAATTTTATTACTTCCAATTAAATTAATTAAATCTTCGAGGAAATGAACCTTAATTGATAATTGTTAAAACACTGTATAGATTGAAAAGCGAACGTCACTTTTATCGAAAATAAATGTGAGGAGGATACTCAGAAAGGATATTATACTTCTTATTTCAGTCATTACGCATTCCATAACAGGGTCAATCCATGCTAAGTGATCGAAGAAAAAGAAAAATTGCCGCTCGAGCTTTTTTAAAAGAATCTAATTTGTTCAGAAATGTTGAGTCGATATAATAGTACTTCAAAACCACAATTAATTATTTTATTTAGAACATCCAATGGCGACGCAGCATCTGTTGGCCTTTGCGTTTTCTCGATTTCGGGCATTTACGTTGTTTTGAATATCTCAGCATGTATTTGTCCTAAGAAATTGAAAACTGTTGGGCGTCTCCAACTTGTTCAGAGCTAAAACTTTGATCTCTTAACATTTTTGCCCAAAAACCGCTTGAACGGGGTGAAATCAGAGCCTACAGTAGCAGCATTTTTTGACATTTAGGACATGTTTGGGAAGTGCAAAAAACTGACGTACATGTTTGAATTTGTGTGTGCCATACGGGGGCTATAAGTTTATACGCAAAAATTTGCAGACCTGCAGCTCCCAAAGGCCGGAAAAAATCGTAAGGTTGGGGAATTATCTATGCTAATTCGGCTTATTTCACTGTCCAATATCTCCAATGGGCGCGGATAAAAAAATCTGAAGCTTTGGGAATAGTTACTCCTTTAGTATACCACAATACACACAACAGCGCGTTTTGTGTTCTTGAGCAGAAGGGGGTCAATGTATTAAGGAAAGACGTCGTACTCTGGGAGGTGTTTTGTTCATAAATTCAACCGGAAACTCGTTATTGTGAAGTAAAATAAAGTTTGATGAATGGTTAGTCAGTCAAGGCTCTCAAGCTCGTTTCTTTCCTCTAGTTGTGACTCACTGTCTTAACACACCCACAGCAGCAGTGGTCAAGAATGCCGCCAGCAGCAGAATGCAATAAAAGTAAAAATGCATACTTGACAAAAGGTCCGTAAGTACTCTTTGCTGTTTGCTATATCAATGATATTCAATTATGATTATTCTTGTTTTAACTGTCAACTCATGCAGAAGACTGTTGTCCTTCCGTTTGATCTACTTTCCTAAGTCAATATTTACAGTGAGTGAGCGTTCACTGACTCTCATTCCCATCACAATTCTCTTTCCTTTTGATTGCAGTGTAGCTGTCAGTTGTCTCAAAAATTCCTTACAAATTCATTCAAGTATATCTGATTACTGTGAAGTTGTAATATAAAGTGTATTATTTGAATCAAACGCAATACACATATCCAGGGCCAGATCCAGGATTTTCTGACGGGAGCTGCACTAACAACTACCAAAATAACAAATCATACTGAAATTCTTGAAAGTAACATGTGACAATGTTTACTCCTGACAACACTGATGCATAGAATGAAGGTGTTGTTTTAAAGAGGGTCATCAAGTAGCGTGGAGGAAAAAATAATATTCTTATCTCCTTTCGGCTTTTGTTTTCTTCACTACTTAAGAAAGTGAATCCTCTTTCTTCTACCTACAGAAAATCGACTTAAACTATTGCTTTTGCAGCACTCTGATTTCTTTAAGCCCCAAATGGAAACATGACGGCAGAAATTTTCGGAAAGTGTTGCTATTTTTACTGTTAGCATCTCATTTGAGATAGTGTACATTTACAACGAAGGGAGATGCACGTGCACTGATGCACCCCCTAAATCCGACCCTGCACATATCCACCTACTAGAAAGGGTGGAAAAGGTAAATACGACATTAAAAACTCAAGACATTTCGAATTACTTTACTTTTACTTTTCTTATATTGAGCATCGTAAGAAGAGTGGAAAAATGCACAAGTATAACTGTGAATCCTATTATCTCTATAATTGTGAATCCTATTATCCTGTGAATCCTGTATAATAATCCAGGAATAATTGTGAATCCTGTATAATTGTGAATCCTATTATCTTTTAACAATTGGAAAATGAAGTGCTAACTAGTCCAGTAACTAGAGGTGTACTCGGTAGACAAAAGTTGAAGACCTGATAGGACAACATAGAAAGCAATGATCGGGAACTAACTTTAAACTGCAGATCTCTTCTCAACCCTCAGTTTGTTGATATGTTTCATTAGTCATGTATACAATAAAGAAGAACTGGTAGTTACTATAGTATTTCCAAACTACAAAATAAGTTAATTAATAGTCTAACCCAGGATTTTCTTGGAGTTCGGAAATCTATTAGCATAATTTCTGGCATCACAACTGTTCGGCAATGATTTTCTTATGTTTGGAAAAATATGGGGAAATATTAAATTATTTAAAAGAAATCTTAATTAAAATTTGTGCTTCTAAAATCATCTTTTTTGAGTTGTTGTTGTGTCTTTAACAAAACAGGAAAAATTGTGAAGAGATCCAAAAAATCTACATGACGAAAAGTAAATAATAATGAAAATAATCGTTCGTACAGTGGCATGTTTCATTTCAACATTAATAAATAAATGTCATTCATGAAAACACACTATTATATTGACTATGTTAGGTAATAAGCAATTGATGTTCATACCATCGCACCACCTTTGAAGACTGGTAAATGTACAAACTCTAAAGTACAATATATTCTGTGTATGTTTTTAAAGGACATCAGTCTAATATTTTGCATTCAACATAAAGAAACAAATGCCATTGACACACTCAGTATTTTGACAGTATTATATTGTTTGACTTGATAATCCAAAATATATGTGCGATTGACTACATATCCATTAACGCAACTGTACTGATTAAAAACGTTTTGTGAAGAGGAAAATCTTTAGATAAATTACTTTAGGATAGCGCATTAATATGCATTTTTCTACATAGAAGGACAGAATAAAATGTCGAGTATATTCATATTAAATTGAAACTTTCTAATGTAGTTTAAAACACTGTACGAATCATATACAAACTTACGTCAAATAGAAGTGGTCCTGAATATTGTTATTCCTATAAGTCTTCTCTAGTCAGAGAACAGTGAGAAACATATCTTTGCGCATTATCCTTTATGTTGTGATCAGTTTCCATATTTTCCTAATAGATTATAAGAAAATCCTATAGATTCATGTCCTATTAGCAGGTAGAGCATCTTCGTAGAAAAACACAAAAATGCAGTTCAGTATGTTCTAACATCTCTTCATTTATCTCTAGAATCTGTTCAATTATCCTTTGAACAAACGTTTTCAGTAAATTCCATAAGTTTTGTCTGGAATGTTTTCCAGGTTTTAAAAATATTTCTACTTTTATATATTCTTTAATTTTAGATCTAATTTCAAGATATTTATTATTGATAATAGCTCAGAATTATATATACGGGAGAAATATATATATGGGGGTCACTAAGAAAGTTTTGAGGTACGCATTGTTGTGGCACAATATTTGAATTCCAACAGTTGCGTTCGGTAGTGGTATCCAGAGCGAACAAGCGAAGCAAGTTTCAACTCGCCTGGCTGTATTGCCTTCACTTGTTTGTTGATGTGAGCAGTATTCGGCTGTCTAGAATGGAGCTCGAAAGGGAACATTTTCGGGCAATGATCCTTTACGATTTCAAAAGTGGTTTCAACGAGACACAAAGCCTTGACCGTTTGCAGGGGGCATTTGGGCACCTTCCTCCTTCCCGTGCTACAATTTTTCGGTGGTTTAGTGAATTCAGAAGAGGCCGCACATCGCTTAAAAATGAAGAAAGAGCTGGACGTTCGGCAACAGCTGTGTCAGATGAAAACAACTTTCAAGGACATTGAATCTACAGTGAACATTGGATCGCCAGCAGTAACAAAAATTCTTCCTGATCATCTTCGGCTCAGGAAAGTTTCATCTTGTTGGGTGCCTCACACTTTGACTGAAAAGCAGAAGCGCATGCGTGTGGAATGATGTGAATAAATGCTTGCAAGATTTGATGGAGGCAATTCTCGACGCGTCTCTGAAATTGTTACTGGTGATGAGACTTGGATCTATCAATTTGACCCTGAAAATAAACGCCAGTCTACAGTTTGGATCTTTCCAGATGAAAATCCACCCACGAAAGTGAAGCGACCGCGAAGTATGGGGAAGAAGATTTTCGGAACTTTCTTCTCCAAATCTGGCCATGTTGCAACTTTTCCACTTGAAGAACAAAGGACTGTTACTGCTCAGTGGTACACCACTGTTTGCCTAACAAAAGTATTCCAGAAGCTTCGGGAACGGCGTCCAAAAACTGGATTGCGTGGGATCCTGCTTCATCATGACAACGCGTCCGCACACACGGCCAACATCACAATTCAGTTTTTAGAATCTACGGAGGTCAAACTTATAACTCATCCGCCGTACAACCCTGACCTGGCCCCGTGTGATTTCTTTTCAGTTCCCCAGGATCAAAGATCGCATGCGTGGGAAGAGATTTTGCAGCCCTGAAGAAGCTGTAGTAGCTTACGAGAATGATCTTTCAACACTTGAAGAAAAATACTGGCAACACTGTTTCCAAAAGTGATTTTCGAGCATGCAAAAGTGTGTACAGTGTAATGGTAAATACTTTGAGAAAATGTAAGTGTTAAATTGATTTTAAGTATGTAAGTTATTTCACATCTCAAAACTTTCGTAGTGACCCTATATATATATAATCGAGAATATCACAAGCATTTTAAGATAAGGGCAAAGTTAGGGTTTTATCAGGTCTTCGATCATATGATTAATTAGTAACGGATACCAAAGAAATCAATGATATGAATAATATGATTTTTAAAAAAAAAACTCTACAAAGAGTTCTATTTTACGAAAATTTTATTTCAGGAAAGTTACATTTTTACGCTCTTTTGTAATAAATTAACATACCTACAAGTTTAATACCGGTTTGACGTATGGATGTGTGAGAGTATACTATAATATTTTCTGTTAGAGATTTAACACAGAATTTTACAAGTTTTTGTATGTTTTTAAACAGGAAAGGTTCTTCGTGTTTTTTTAGATATTTTCTGTACATTGTATATGAATTACATATTCTTCCACAGCACTTCGTGTATGCAAGTATGTACTTCATATACGTTACTACAGATATAAACTGAATTAAATATTGCTGAGTAGGATTCAATCAATTAAATAGAAGTGAGATTAGGTACAGTATGGGTAACTTAATCTACCAGATCAGGTACAGTAAATTACTTTTGCATTCTAATGTGACAACGGACTTTCTCCCTACCGTCCGATTACTTGTTCATTCCAGATACGAAGAAACATTTGAAAGTTAGTCGTTTGCGGATGCTGATGAAGTCATTAATGAGGTGTAAACTTGTGGATTGCACCAAATTCGCACACTTTTATTCAAATGATAATGATGTGATCCATGGATATGAGAAATGTAAGGAAACACTAGGTAAATATAAAGAGAAGTTTGCGTCTGAGGAGCATATTTCAGATGCCTAGCTTATCTCTACCATAGCTAGGGTAAAAACTTTCTGACCTCTTTTCGTAAAGGTAAAGTACATTAGTTTTCTGTACTTCATAGTTTCTACTGTCTATTTCTTTAAATTTAGTGTTAATTATCTAGTGTTAGATATGACTGTTCTGTTCGTATTGAATGCGCAGTGATAAGAACTGCCCTCTTGAACTTTATAACAAATCACAGTAATTAAAGATTATTTGAAATTTAGTATATGTTCATTTTCGTATCACATTAGGATAATATACGCGTACAATTATCACTATTACTATATTTTTGAAAATATACATATCCTATAAATACTTAAATTTATTATCTAACAATTTCTTCGTTTATGCATGGATCTTGAGTTATGTTGATTGGAATCATGCCTTCCATACGCTATAAATTAAATAAATTATGTACGTATATTATTATTATTATTATTATTATTATTATTATTATTATTATTATTATTATTATTATTATAAGCTGTAAATTAAATGACTAACAAATACAAAAAAAGAGTTAAAACTACATAACTTTTGTTGATAGATTTTTATCACAACTTCACATTTTGCGTAATTAATTTACAGTTTCGTTTGAAAGCTGTAACTTTTAGAAATGTTCATTTAATTTTCTCGTGTCTATAATTTAATTCATTTATTTAAATATTAACTTTCACAATTCTACTACTAAGGTACAGTGTAAAGACAATTCTTAATATATACTGAATATTGTCATTTTTACATTTTACCTTTTATTTTTAAGCTAGTTTTAATTTTAACAGTTAGTTTCAGTAATATATTTTCATTTAATCAACTGTTTTTGTTTCATTCTTGTGTCTAAATGATATCCCTTTAAGATTATAGTTACTTTAAAAAAAAAAATCCAAATACTGTTCTGTTAATAGCATACTACCTTTACAAGCTGCGCTAAACGCACATTGCAGCATACACCACTAACATGAAATAGATAACATACTACAAATGTTTGCACAACTAACTTGAATCAGTGATTGTTAACAGAAAATTTCATTTTAACGTAATGCAGTTAACCCATTTAACCATGGGCAATTCAAATTATGAATGTTTTATTATTATTATTATTATTATTATTATTATTATTATTATTATTATTATTATTATTATTATTATTATTATTATTATTATTATTATTATTATTAAGCAATGCAAGAAGGCAACAACTCACAAACAGACACACAAAGAGCACCTAATTGATTGACTGGGCACTATTGTTTATGCATTCAGAAATAACATAATTTTATGAAGATGAATAATAACACGAAAATCTGAAAAGAAGGATTTCTTTGTAGAAATCCTTTTTAAAAAGAGAAAAATATATGTCTCGAGAACATTGACAGACAAACTTTCCTCACGATATTACTTGTTCCTTTTTCTCGTCTCTTGTAGCTTTTCTACAAAAAAAAAAAAAAAAAAAAAAAAGTAAAGTAGCAGAAAGAAAATTTAATTCTATCATCAACAAAATTGAATTACTAAATTGTTGCGTATTATTACGTATTCAACCTGCGTTTCTTAGGGTAGCCCTTTTCTACGCTTACTTTTACTTTAACCTTTCCACGGACAGTCTTTTATATATATATATATATATATATATATATATATATATATATATATATATATATGGAATGTTACCGTTTCCTTTATTCTATCTTGTGTATGTATGCGAGTGTGAGTGTGAATGTGCCTGCTATCCCTATGTATGCCTGTGTGTGGGAGAGAGTAGAAGGAGAGAGAGAGAGAGAGAGAGGGAGAGAAAGAGAATTCGTACGTTTTTTTATAAACCAGAACGTTTTCCGAAGATTTAGGATTTGCAAGAAAGAACAAAAGACTATTGCAAATGACTTAGTTAAACAAAAGAAACAAAGTAGGAAAGAATTTATAGTGGACGGAAAATCAATTTGACAATTAGAAGAAAATATAGAAACCTTTGAAACAACAACAAAAAAATTAAAGATGGCAAACAACAAAGTTTAGAGAAAATTAGGTTATTTGCTATGTCTTTTTTCTGATTACTTTTAATACACTTATTTTCTGGTAGGAAAACAAGATACAATAACACAAATAGGTTTAGTCTTTGTCTTAAATTCTCCCGCTTAAAAAAAAAAAAACTCCATTTCCAGGATTATATTCATCCCAGATAACTTACTATTTCAAACTAGGTGATAGGAAGTAGACAGAAAATAATTTTCTATTTAACTCTAATTAAAACAATCCGCATGATTAGTAACTACGTAATTTAGTTACTTTGCATTCATCGTTTATCAATATATATACGGTAATAAAAGTAAGTGTGGTTTGTCCGTGCGTGCCACAAAGGCTCCGAAACTAAGACCCGTAGCCCCATGGGAGTTATATGGTATTGTAGCCCTGTATCTGCCATCCATGAAGAAGGTTTCAGTTTGGACCAGCAGGGGTCTTAGATGGAGAAAACGCCAAAGCAACGGTGTTACTGTGCTAAAAAAAAAAAAAGTTAAATTTTAACGACAATGTGTGCATTTCTTTATTTTCAATTTCATTGTTGCTTTTCTTTCTACGCAAATCATTATTAATTGAATAATCCAGAATGTTCTAGAATCATCAACAATCTTGTAAAATGTTTCAGACTGTTATAGAAGTTTCTCAAAGGTTCGATTATGTTCTAGAATTTTCAGGATGATCTAGAACCTTCTAGAATGATCCAAGAAGTTCTACAATGTTCCATAATGTTCGAAATTGTTGCAGAATGTGCCAGCATATTATATTATTTCCCTATAGGTTTGAAAATGTTCTAGAATGTGCACCACCAGGAAGGTACACATTAAGAATACGGGATCATTTTTATTAAAGTTTACAGGTATCATTATCATTATGCTCAGGTTCTTCTCAACCTATTTAATGTTTTGAAAGGAAAATGGTGGGGTTATGTCTAGCTGATGGGAGCCAGACAACAGAACCTACCTTAACCTAACCTTATCCGAATCCGAGCTACTACTACTATTTGTACTACTACTAGCACTACTTACTACTACTACCAAATACTACTACTACTGTTTATACTACTACTACTACTTACTACTACTACTACTGTTTATACTACTACTACTACTACTACTACTATTTGTTCTACTATTACTACTGCTACCACTGTTGCTATCAACTACTACTATTACTATTTGTACTACTACTTCTACTAAAGGCTGCCTCCCATATCTAAACACAATTATCTCTGTGGCGCCCCTGAAGTTTACCTATTTGAGGTTGAGTATCGCCTTGCGCCAACACAAGGAGGGTTTATATAGAGTAGTGACACTATTTCCACAAAGAAACGTGTTTTACAGTTACGGTAAGAATTACTTATTCAGAAGCATAATTAACCAAAATTATAGATTACTGAGAAACAACTTTTCCGGGAGGTACATTGACAGAAAATTAAATACATATCAGTTTCATCTTAAAATTATTTAATGCTCTTTGGCACCACTGTGCTCAAATAGCACCAAAGAAAGTTAACAGGCAACGATGGACCGGAGTCTGAGCCATTACATTTATTTACAACCTTGTTTAAAAGAAGAAGATATAATGTCTACAGGCATCGTTGAAAATACAATGGGGGGTTCGAGATTACATGGCGCCGATAAAGGATGATCCATCTCAAGCTCCGGTTTAATACAATATTATTTTTTTACAAATGTTATTTTGTAGTTCTTTTTAGTGTGGAACAAATTTTAAACGAGTGTGAACATTTCTGACGACAATCTTATTACTTCAATGTTTAAGCTGTTTAATAATTAGTTTAACACGGGCGATTTCGGACAACATGTCTGCGCCATTTTGGTTTAATAGCTTCGGTTATTACCAAGACAATATATAGTGTAGGCTATATCAATTCGTTTAATTCAATTTTCTACTTTTTATCAATTTAAAATGTAATAGTCGACATTGCTAATGGCTGCGGCATTTAATCTATATATAACTACAAATGTGGTTCTAGAAACAAGAAACAAGAAAATACAATGATGCTTTCAGAATTACCACAAAGTACCTAAAATGTACCTAAAATGCCCGTTCTTAGCACAAGGAAAATACGTTTGTAGGAAATGAATTACTCTCAATAAATTGAAAATTAAATATATGCCAGGGAAACTTTTAAAGATTGGATCAAGGAAAAGTGAAATTGCCAAACAGTTAATTGTATGCCAGTGATATGTTTAAAACGTAACAAGTGATTAAATTGCTAAAGATAAAATTTAGTGAACGGTGTATTAAATGGAATTTAAGAGTGTTAAGTAATAATAACGTTAAGCAAAATGCCGAAACGTAAAAGAGGGGGTAATATAGCTACTAGATGACAAATGTCGTTTATAAGGAAGTATTGTAATAAAACAACTAACTTAAGTACACAAAGAAAAATCCGTTCTCCGGACAGCGGTATATTGTAGAAATATATGGTATCCTCTTGCTTACTATAGAAATCAGTACGGAGCATACGCTATCCGTATGCTACATAGGCACTGTCCTTAGATGCTACATCATGCCGTTGCAGGGTGTCTGGCATCTAATAGTTTTCCGTATATCACATGCATATACTTATGTTACCTTCGTCAGCTATATGTTATATACGTTTATTTGTATGTGAGATCCTGACCGCCTACATTGTTTCATACGGAAAGTATGTATAAATGGAACACTTATACAGAAAGTATTATAAATACATTTTTAGTTATACGTCTGCTGTACGTTAAGTCCAAAAACTACAGGAATTACGCATGTAACGTATTTTTTTAAGTACGCCACCTACATTTTTTCTCAGTGTATGAAATAAAAAATGAAAATAACATTAAATACAAACCACACTTTCCTTTCACTACAATTTTCTTCATTCGAATTTAATAGCATTATTTTTGCTTTTCTTTTTAAATGAATTTCCGTTCATCAAATTTCTCATTCTTGCATAACCGTGTCCTTCATACATAAAAGTACGAAACTTATTAAATAGCCACAAATTAATTTATAGCGAGTCTCCTATCTCCTATAAAAATATTCCCCCCGTGCGAAGAACGGGCATTTCAGCTAGTTATAGTTAAATACTAAATTGGTAAGGATTTGTATATTTTTGTATCAATTTCTAACTAGGTATACATATAAAATGTAATGCTCCTGTATACTTTGTTTCTGCATTTTACATTCGATTTATACTTTTTTCTTCAGATTTGTTTCCCTTCTTGCATTACTATTATCCGTTATTATTTCCTTCTTTCATTTAAGTTTTTTTCTGGTTATATATTAATTATTTTATTGAAGTAATATCATTCATTTGTAGGCAATGTATCATTGATATTATGATTAGTAACGATCAGCTTGAGTCTAAAAGTAAATTTCTGCTTACCTTCAAACTAATATTTTTTAGGACTAACCAGATCAATAACTATTCAAAGAAAGCAATAAATTGTAGCCTACCACAGTATACATTTCAAGTTTGTAAAATTTCAAGCGGACCCAACAGCTATTATGATAATCTTATCTGTTCTTTCGTACAATAAAAGTTTTAGATTTTGGTAGTGGAGACGTAGAAAGTAGACATGAAAGTTTGAGCCGTTGGAATGCCGAAAAGGAATAAATACTTCTACATCAGAGATCGTCAAACCGTCGATGGCGATAGGCTTTTGCTAACTTGATAGTTTGGTGTCATATTTACTAGAAATGTGAGATTATAGAGAATAAACAATTTTTTTTTAAAGTTTTTAGTTCCTTTGGTTGGTATTTCACAGTGCGATTTCAAGACGACATGGTAGATCAGAAGCTCTGATTTAAAAACGACATAGTAGCTCAGAAGCTCCGTAAGTCTAGCGACCACTGGCTCTCTGAAATACAAATTAATTCATGGCTCTCTGAAATACAAAATTAGTTATTGGTTATAATAAGAGTAAAAATCAATTGTCAAATTAATAAAGTTTTTGTCAGTAATTACATTATCGAAATTTCACAATATGCAAATCGCTCCAGATGATATAAATCAATATCTAAAGTGCATCAACGGTTTCAACAGGTATTCATAATAAAATATATGCACGATATAAGGTAAAATAATTATATATTCTCTATTTATAGTAACAATTTAAAATATCTTATTCTTTGCTTTTGAACGCATTGTTTGGCTTCAAATATAGAATAATAGTAAATGTTATGACTTATATAGTTGCTGCTTACATAAATACAGAAGGGAATAAATAAACAAGCAAATAGTGTAATTATGAACAAAATGTGCCAGCTGAGATGTACAAATCTTATAATAACTCTTAGGGCAGAACAGAGAAATAATAATAAATAAGTATTGATATGAGTATATGAATTATAATAGAAACAAATATAAAACTAATATTTAGAAGCGTCGAAATAACAGAAAATAAATACAATTAAACTTATATGTCTAAGTACGTCATCGAAGGATGATTGTGAACAATGTTAACTCTGCCAAGCTATGGCTTTTGCAGGCTTTGAATCTTGGTGTCAATTTATTTCTCATCATAATGCGAGACTGATATTTTCATTTTTGTTTTACATGTTGTGTGCGTCATTTCACGTATTCCTCGTGTTCTTTCCATGCTTTAGTTATTTATTTGTTTCCCTTTTTTGTGCATCACATGCCCCTGACGCAACTTTAGCAATGCCATATTGTGTGTTTTGTGTGAACTGTTCGATGCAATTCTGCTCTTATTACTTATTTTAAATGAAATAATGTCTATGCCCATTTCTTAAATTAAATGATATAGTTGATTGAATGAATAATTGTTTGAATTGATTTATATATACGAGGGTCGTTCCGAAATGAAGGCCATATATTTTTTGCGTTGACTTTGTATGTACGTGCCAGATATCGTTGGTGTAGAGTTAATGCTTGAACCTTCCTCTTTTATTTGCATCCGGTCTCGTTGTTCTGAGGTAGTTGGCGCCAGTATAGGAATTTGGCGATTTTTACAAGCGCGGCATGCAGGCTCTGATTTATCGTTGGCAAAAGTGCATAACAAATGGTGGGAACCATGTGGAAAAATGACAGTCTGTAGCTGAAATATCGTTCTGTTTAGCTGTGCCGTTGTTATTTGTGTGTCTCCATTAGTTTGCATGATAAAATAGGAGGCATTATTTCCGGAACGACCGTTGTGTATATATGTCGTCTATGTAACACTTTTTGACTCTCTCTCTCTCTCCCTCTCTCTCTCTCTCTCTATATATATATATATATATATTGAGCCTGATATGGACGTCCCTATAAAACAACGAGTGTGATTGAATTCCTCACTGCTAAGGGAATGCGTTGATTGAAATCCATCGACGTTTGGTAAAGCTTTATTGAGACGATACAATAGACGTGAGCAATGTGAGGCGATGGGTACGACATTTTCAAGGTGGTGAAAATGGTGTTCATGACAAACCACGCCCTGGTCGACCCTGCACAGCTATCATCTCTCGTAATGAAGAGCGTCTTGAGCAACTCATCAGTGCCGATCACCGGATAACAACCAGAGAATTATGTACAAAGCTGAATGTTGGTTGTAGTGTCTTGTTTGTCAAAACTGTAAGGAAGTGGTTAGCATCAGCTGGTTCCGATTTTTACAAGCGCGGCATGCAGGCTCTGATTTATCGTTGGCAAAAGTGCATAACAAATGGTGGGAACCATGTGGAAAAATGACAGTCTGTAGCTGAAATATCGTTCTGTTTAGCTGTGCCGTTGTTATTTGTGTGTCTCCATTAGTTTGCATGATAAAATAGGAGGCATTATTTCCGGAACGACCGTTGTGTATATATGTCGTCTATGTAACACTTTTTGACTCTCTCTCTCTCTCCCTCTCTCTCTCTCTCTCTCTCTCTATATATATATATATATATATATATATATATATATATATATATATATATATATATATATATATATATATATATATATATATATATATATATATATATATATATATATCGAAAGAAAGATAGATAGATAGACAAAAAGTACACACGAGTCTTTTGCACACAATGGCGTTAGTGTTCCATAATAATTCGCAGCAGGCCAGGACTACCGTCATTCGTCAGCCAACAGTTGAAGATAATGTAAGAAATTAAGCTGTTTGCACATTTACTTAGATATAAGATATTGCACCGTGGAAATCAGTGAAATTTCTGCAAAGTTCTGCTACATGTTACTAATTTATTTCGATAAAGGGGAAAATGCTGCACAGGCATGTGAAGAAATTTGTGCTGTTATGAGGTCAAGAGTAACAGCCAATAGGTTGGTTCAGTCGCTTTCTTTTCTGAAAATTTTAATGTCATCGATGCTCCTTGGAGTGAACAATTAAACTGGCAAAGGTCAAAGAAAACGAGCTTGTAAGGTGTCACAACATTTCCAATGACCTAAATATCCATCACCAAAAGGTGTTAAATCATTGGCAGAAAACTGGCTGCAAAAGGAAATTCGACGTTTGAGTGTAATATGATCTAACTCGAAAACATATAATAGATGGATTTTTTTAAAATCCCGGAATCTCTACTGATACGTAACGAGATTCTACTGAAACGTAACGAATTCGAGCTTTTCCTGAAACAGTAGATCACGAGTTGTGTACGACAGCAATATGTAAGAAAGATCACGATTGAAGTGAGAAGAAGCACCACAATGTGTGGCAAAGCTACAATCACACCGAGGAAGGTTGTCATTTGCGTTTGTTGCAATTACTATTGTATCATGCATAACCAACTGCTGCCATCGGACAGAACTGTAGACTCTTACTGTTGAGAATTAGGGTTGATACACATAGCATTTCAAATGAAACGGCCGAAACTTGTCAACAAGAAGAGTGTCGCATACCGTACTGACAATGTCTGACCTCATACAAATTTAACGAACCTTTGGAAATTAATGGATGGGAGGTTTTAATGTAATCACTATTTAGCTCCGACCTGGCTCCGTCAGACTATTATTTAATTTGATCACATCAGAACTCCCTGCATTGTGTTAGCTCCAAGTCAGCTGTTAACCCACGTGTCACAATTATTTGACTTAAGCTACAGAAATTCTAAAATGACGAGATTACAGTGTTGAAGAAAAATGAGAGAATATCATAGAACGAAATGGTACATACACCGTGTATATGGCTTCCAATGTTATGTCGAAATCCAGTAGCGTAACTACGTTTTATGCCCCCCCCGCAAGAACATACCCAGGGCACCCCGGCTTAACATCTTTTGGTGGAATGATGGATAACACAATAAGCAATCATACTTCCCAGTATCTGTGAATAATGAGTTAAATCCATCTAACTACTAGACCTAAATATTCATAAATGGAAACTACTTTGTTATACATATAATTTATTCAATAAGGTTCTCAATGGAAGATGGACTTAACTCTTTGCAGTCAGTGACGTCAGTCTTCATGAAGAGTAGCAGAAATTAATTGAATGATTTCCTTCTTGCTTTCCTGTCCGCAGAATTCTTTACTAATTCCCATACATTCATTTTTTCAGCTTCGTCCGCATTTGTTGAGAGCAGTGCTAGATTACTTAATCTATTTTCGCCCATTGTGCTTTTCACAGTTTTCTATTAATTTCTATTTTGATTGATTGATTGAGTTTAACGTCCCTTTCAGCAGCGATAATTTCGATTTCGAGATCAACCTCTCCGCAAAACTGACAGAGCCAGAAGCGTCAAAAACAACAAATACTCGGTAGTAAGTTCCGAAAAAGCTAGGTGTCAATGACTTATATTCAAAATTAAGATCCTTCTTAGATGAAAAACAGAATTCTGAACACTTATTTCAGATTTCAGCAGTTACCCAAAGCAAATTATTTCCATTGAAAACTAAGAATGTATTATAAATGTAATTTGTTTGAAATATTTGTGCCCTTCTTACAATTTCATCATTAATGAGATTAATCATATTGGCAGGAAAGAAAAAGGAAAATTTTGGATACTGTATCACGCAAAGGCGTAAAACGACGATGTAACTGTGAATTTAGTATGTGAAATTGTTTCATATAGATATTAATTCTAAAGTTTGATTCACTGTCACTGAGACGAATATCTTCACACAACTCATCAAAATAACGTTTGGGTTGACCTTTTTGAATCGTTTGCATCTAAATGATGTCTGAACATTCCACTTTTCACACAGTTTAATTGCTTCTTCCTTCAGATTACTCTGGTCATTCCTTTACTCTTATAATTTGCTTACACACTTTTCAAGAGCCGACACTCCTATTTCAAGATCACAAAATTTTCCCTGAAGTAATATCGATATTATATTTACTTCCGATAATACTGCGGACACTATCACTGTAAGAAATACAAACTGAAAATCATCTATTGATTCTATCAAGCAGTTACAGTAGCTTCACTTCTTTCATTTGCAATTTTACTGGTTAGTGGCTACGATGAAGGGCCCCCTCGGAATTGTCGGGCCTCCCTGCACTGCGGGGTTTCGCGCCATAGTAGTTCCTCCGCTGTTGAAATCACAATAAATGTATTCTCAATTTTGCCTTCGAAAAGCCAGTACATTTTAGACAGCATGATAATTAACTTGATACAGTTATGGGGACGTCATGTTTTTTTTTTTTTTTTTAATTGAATATGTTCTAGGTAGTGGGAATATTTTCTACTTCTACTGAGCAATGTATGGCCAGCAGATTGCTTATGCAATTATTATCAACCACGTTAATAAGATTCGACCATCTAATGAATCTCTTTATTATGAACAACAGCCATCCTTCTGAAAAGTTTTCTAAAACTCCCTGTCATTTGAGATCTTCCCATTCTCTGTAGGATTTTTACCTTTGAGTTAAACAGCAATGCACCGCTAGTATTTTTTTTTTTAACAAAGTCAAGGAATTTAAAAGTAAGCAAAATAATAATTTCTACATAAAATACATTTTGTTTCTTGTTTTTACCTTCGCCAACATTACATCATGATGCTTTAGAAAACTAAAACTGAAATGCTTAGTTTTACCGATTCTATCTTGTTGCTGAATTATTTCGTTTGTCGGTGTAGTTGTTGAACGTAGACTTCCATATTGAGTATTTATTTGTGCTTGAGGATTTCGAAATGAATTGGTATGCATAGTAACGGTATACACACAACATGGAATTTCGAGAATGAAGAGTTGGTTTTGTTCACGGAGTTCCTTGTTCGCCAGGGCTGAATCATATTTTCCATATCTTCATATCTTCGTAAAGATCCCAATTGTCCATCGCAAGTAGCAGTGGTTTTTAAGAAAAACCTGTTTTTGATCACTCGTTGAAAGATGTCAAGCGAGTAAACCAGCTGCGATTGAAGAACTTTGATTTTTGTGTTCGTTCAAGAGGATTCGAATCCAAGCGTCGAGGTTTTGAAACTTGCCATTTAATGAAGGCGTCCAGACATTTTGATCACAATTAATCATATTCGCCAAATCTATAGTTATTTGATGTGGATTTTAGTGAAAAAGGTGATTAAATCCCTCTTTTGCACTCAATTACTTAATCCTTCTCCGTCCGTCCGTCCCTGTGGTCAAAATTTACATTTTCTGTAACTTGAAATCCAAAAGCAAGTGGAACTTTATCACTGCTCTTTCTTCATATTCAACACAGTTTTCTGACAAGACTTTTTCCTGGCCTAACAACTCGGTTAACTACCAAAACCAAGTGTGTCGAAAATATTTAGTACTCTCCACATGATAATTCAATTTTAATACTCCTAAAATATACCAAATTCAATAAAAAATCAGATATAGTGCATTGTGTTGTAGAGAAAATAATTCTATTTTAAATAGCATAAAGCATTTTAAAAATGTGTTTTATTTCTGATTGCATTTTCAAATAAAAACGCCCATGAAATACTACCTAATCAAAATATTAGTGCGAAACATACTCTTTTATTAAGAAACAACTATGTATAAAACACAGAACATTTATAAAGATTTCAAACAAAATTATACGTTTTAAAGACTGAATAATGTATGGTTGTTAATGGGAGTGGAATCGAAAATATTTTTGCATTTAGGTACTAGCACCTGAATTCGTTGTAAATCTGGAAACATACCCGAAATACATTTTGACATATCGATTCCGTTTGCTGAGCCGAAAACCGTATTGTTTTGAGCTCTAGTACGGGAACCTAATTAAACGTTTCTATTCGGTATGGTTTACGGAATAAAATCAAAATTCATTTTTCTCATCGGTTCTGTTCGCGAAACCGAGAACCTTAATGTTTGGATACCAATATCAAAGACTAAGTAAAAGTTTTAATTCGCTGTGGTTCTGGATTCATAAATGGAATACACTTTAATATATCTGTTTTCTCCCTGAAGTATACCTCCAAGTTACAGATTTTTGGTAACGTCACGTAATATTAAATGAACATGATCAAATTATATTCAGGGAGTATTCGAGGAATTTTCTGTCTCTGCCCTCCGGTCAGGCGGCTAACGCAGTGGCCTTTGGTACATGCGTTTCCAATTTCGATTCGTGATTGGGGAAGAATGAAATTTGAACACATTAGGATAGTTTGGATTCTACCTCAAAATTTACATTCACGTTTCTTGTAAGCTCGGTGCTGCAAACGAACGATGAACTTCAATAAACAACAAGCAATAAACTTCAATTCTTCATCTCTTGATCTTAAGATTTAGTTTCTTCACTCTCTGCTACTACAAGCTGTGGTGGTGGGCACTCAGAGCTATATCCTTTGGAACTCAGGTGGAGTGAAAATGAGTTATATCCAAATGTTATCTGGATGACTATTCCGAATTTATCCGTGGTAGCTCATCATGTCAGTCATAGAGAAACTCAGTAGTATATTGTTGGAGTTACTGTAATTAGAATTCCGTTTGATGAATCAATACACTGTAATCTCATGCGCTACGCTGTTCCATTGCCTAACCTGCTCTTGAATGGAGTGCGATTGATGGTACAACTTTACAACCAGTCGACAAAATAAATGACAGGGTTACCAGCAGTAGCTTTATCCCTAGATATGAACGGTAATCGAATGACTTTTGCGAAAATAATTTAAATGTAGTAGTTAGACCCAAAAATCAAGATGTCTGATTGAAAACGACAACAAATACAGAAAAGTGACTGGTTGGCTATGGCGCACCCTTTTGTTGTTTTCGTTTTCATAAGTATTTGTTTTGAAGAAAAGGCAAACACCGAAGAATATGAGAAAAGCATATTGTTTGTAATGGTATGATCCCAGGTGTTCCTATGTCTAGGAGTGTAGAAAGATAGTCCTATATTTATTAATTGTTATGTTTACGCGCAGAAAATAGGAGATGTGGCATCACTACTGTTGAGACTCATTAGAACAAATCCGTCTTATTGAAGACACCTCGAAAACGTCGGCTTTTTAGTTGAGGTGTACTTTGGTATCCCTTTCAAGCTATATGAGGTTTGAACCTGCAGTTTAATGCGTTATCCAAATAAACATTACATCTTCATTGTTTAACGTGTTTAACATAAGTCGAAGAAAAATATAAATATCTAGCTTCGTGTCCCGCAATTATAGCCTTCAGGCTTAAGGCAAAAGATTTTTATTAATAGTAAGTTGTCATGAAATAATTGGTGACGTTAAACTGTGCGAGAAACTGAAGAACTCGAGAATACCCACGATTTCTCGTGTTTAAGACATTACCCAGCTTAAACCCACATAACCTGGGCTCAAACTAGAAGCAACTCTCAATTTATTTATCAATTTTCGTTTTAACCTACAAGAAGCAATACAAATACGCATTTCTCTAATTGCCTATAACATACTTCATAATTCTCCACATACCAGCTAGTGCTGAGCCTCATTTCAATTCTCGGATGGTTCTTTCTCGTCTCGTTTCGATTTTTGGGAAGTTTCTTTTCGTCTCGTTTCGAAAAATTCTCGCCTCCTTTCTTAAATGCATATACAGTACACTGTTAAGTATCCGACCGAATGTGGTAGAAGAGCAAGTAGGATAACAAAAGAGACGAATAGAAAGAATTTCTATAATTACTCACTTCTTCCTCTATCCATACCACTAAAAGTATACTTTTTATATCAAATTCTGCTCTTATTAATATTTTCGGATCTCTTAGTACAGACCAATACTTTATAAAAAGTGTTTATGTATATTATTATACGTTTCAAAAAGTATAGGGAAATATATTGCAGAAGAAGGTAAGTCCAGGAATGAAAGTATTGTACATTTAAAGATAAATTTTATAATATCTAACTGAATTACAAGAAACATGAAATAATGTAAACCAGGGGCTCTCAACTTTCCCGCTCGCATACTACCGTAGGTCGCATGCACCAGCCAACAGCGGCTCTTGTATCAAAGGTTAAGAGAATATGAACACTTTTCATAATACAAATTTAAAACAAACATACTATTAAGGTTGATAAATAACTACACAAACGAGGAGAGCTTGCCCTAGAAGAGTCGAAATCTATAGTTGAAAACGGTCTTGATAGATGAGTACTTCTCTTTGCCATACGTACTGTTATGAAAGCAGCAAATTTCCAGTAGAACGTTTAAAAAATAATTCTCCTTTAAACAGAGTTTTTATTTCCTATAATCCACTGTTTTTTCCTTCATTTTCCTTTTTACCAGGCTGGATAGCCGAAAATCTATTGTGCTTCACTTGAAATAGTGCAAAAATATTCTTTGTAGATTAATCTACAGTAGTAATAGGACCAAAGCATGTCGTGTCTTAATCAAGCAAAACTCGCGCGGCACAAAAAAAGTAATCATTTTCCTTTTGAACATATAATATATAGATGAGCTGCATGGTATCCCCTGTCTTGTTCCGTTGTGTCATTCGAAAGTAGTATAGGAATTTGGAAACATTTACTTTGACACATACTAGCGACCATAAAATTTGCTGGCTGTAAGCCTTGTTAATATCATTCGAAAGCTTATGGTTAGCACTTCGTAGACATGTATGTCATAGGATGCATACCTGTGCATTCATCTATTTTCATGCCTAAAAGGATAGAAAGCCAAAACACTATTTTCTCAAAATCTAACTATTTAAATGCGATCCCAGAGTAGCACAAAGAAAAGAAAAAATAATAAAATCAAATGTTAAGGCAGTGTGCGTGAATATAGAGTAAAATGAAATTTTCCAAAATTATCTCACTGTGACTTACGCTTGGAGGATAAAAAAAAGTCATTAAAGTCGTTCAATGTTTCGAGATTACGAATTTGATCTGATCCCTGAAGCAGATCTGCCAAAAAACGGCAGGAAAGGTAGCAGAGGAATTGCGCGTTGGCCATTTGGAGAAGTTATGGGTAGAAGCGCTGAAAAGAACAAATTGACCGAGAACCAAAGACATCGACGCTTTGTATCTGCTCTACACTACTGCTACTTTTTCGCTTCGAAACAGATTCATTTGTGAATATAATTAAACAGGCAAGGAAAACGACAAACATACAAGGAATATTGTATACTTTGCATAACACGCGACAAACTCTATATCTGTTTCGATGAAATCATATATGACCAGCAAATCGTCACGTAATGTTGTCAAATTTCAAATATAACGAAGAGGGAATTATGAACAAGTTATTTCTCTGACATTTTCCGCAACTTTTAACTTTCTTGTTTATCTTATTTGTTAGATACACTTTCACCAAATTAATCCGTACTTATATTATATGTTTCAATTCACACAAAATATTTATGTCAATTTTACAATGTCGTTATTCAAATTACTTCTCTCGTCTGCCCATTAAACATTTAACCTAATTTCGTAAGTATTCTTGAACGTGGATTTATAATTCAAGTACGGTTATAACCAATGCTCGAAAAAATTCTCTTATCTAGACGGCAATTTTTAAACTAAACGTTCCAATAATCAAGTCTAATTTGATGCGTTGGTCTATATGGTTTGCCCGTAAATTAAAAGACCCAGACTCATGTTTCATGTTCGCCATGAAGATCTTCCACACGCGAAATTTTGAGCCTGGTTACAACCTTAATACACATACATACTCATGGTTCAGAGGTAATAAAGTACTTGTAATATGATTATAGTCTTATTGTAGAACTGTTTATATCATTCAATAAATCGCTGGTTAGATAGGATATTCAGCAATACTGTGGAGGAGAGAAAACTGTTTACAAAACAAGCAAAAAATACCTAATTTTTATTGGATATTGGATGAGCTTCGAAGTGCAAATTAACTCTTACCAGATATATGTCTAGACTACAGAGCTTTTCTTTGTTTTTTTTTTTAACTGAACATATTGTTTTTTGAGAATCGAAATGAGACGAGAATGTTTTTCTTGCATATACATGTATCTCGGGAAGTACTAACTTGGAGTTTGTAACGGTTTACACTTGCAAACTCTTTTACTAGAAAATTCCAAAATGTCAATAATTTTAATTCACTTCTTATGATCACCCTCGCTCTATAATCACGCATCATGGAACTCAACAGCCTTCCCTAGTAGTCTAGTATGCGTGTGCCTTTTTCGTGTGTGTTCCAAAGTTTGATTCTCAGCGGGAGAGCACGACGTTAACTTCATGATCATTCGCCTTAATTAATCACTTATCTCCTTTAGCCAAAAAGACATAACCGTAGTACGTTAAACTAAAATCTATCGTTCATTTCCTTTTTAATGAAATCCAATGCTAATAAATCCGAATATTTTCCACCTTGACAACCCTTATAAAGCTTCTCTTTCACAAACATTATCTTGTGATTGATAAGTGAGTCTATTCATTTCAATTTGCCTCTTATTGATAAAGATCTAATTTGATTTTAATAACAATTAAATGTTGTTCGAGTACATGTTAGATAGGAATGCCCCTTGCCTTGACTATGGCTCTTACATATTTTATTATAATTATGTTATTAGAAATGAAATGTAATGATTTTTTTTTTAATTTAACGTTTTGTAGCTATACCTTTTAAGCTAATGGAAGCAGGTGATAATTGAAAGGAAACGATGAAATTATTTTCTGTGCTCTCCCTCTGTGAATCGAACCTGGATCATGTATACCAAAGGTGCATGCGCTAGCAACTACATTAAAAGGGAGGACTTTATATACGGTGAACAGATTTAGAAAGTATAAACGCGGGAAACTCTGCAAACTGACTAAATTTGACAGCGAACTTAGATATAATAATTGTTATGTCGTTATTATGCCAGGGAGAAAGAAGGCTCGATTTTTTTTTTTTTTTTTTTTTTTTAATATCGGTTCTGGTGCTGGAAACGAAACTGATTTTCCAAAAAGTTTTAGTTCCAAAACCGAAGTGCTTTGCTAGGAATATGAGTTCTGGTTATGGCCTTGGAACGAATTTTCTCAAAATAAAGAAAATAAAAGTAACAATAGAAATAAAAAATAGTGACTGGATCGTGATGCGGACTATACTTTCTTTACATGTCAAAGTCAAGAATACGTAGAAACATATTTTCTCACAGCCCGTGGCCGCTTCCTCCTGTTTTAAATTAGGCATCCTTTTACATTTATATATATGAAAACCGTCTGGTTCGATCATGTTCACCTACATTAGGATCGCTATATTTGCAACCTTCACAATATACTTATTGGATTTTCAAAATGGTTGCAGACCACATGGAATCAAGCATAGGTTGCAGATAACAGATCAATAACGTGAAAACATATCTAGCCGTTAAGTAAAGGTTGGAACAAATAGCTTTTTCTTGTCACTTCTATTGCACTGTCTATGATTTTCCATGAAATGTGGTACTTAAGAAGAAGATAAAAGTTCACAATGTTTTTCTTTTCCTTCCCTTAAGTGTTAAGAATGGCATGTTTAACCTGTGTTATTAGGTTAAGAACGGCATGCTTTAATTTTTAATAAGTAACCAAATATTTTGTTGATCTTGAAAGTCATATGAAAATGGGAAATTTCTGGAACAGCGTGCACACGGTACACGGTTTCTTCAAAGTATAGAATAAATTATAAGAAAACAGTTGTTTTGATTCACATTCCTTGAAATAGTACAAGTTTAGACCGTTATCGAATAAAAAGAGATTGGGTAATTTTACTAAAATCACATATTGTATTCTATATTAAAGGAAATCAGTCGTCAGTAATAATTTTAAATAATGGCCATATACTTTGACATCTAGTAACTCTACATGTTTGGAATATTTTGAAAAAGAACTGAAACATAGTAAGAGCAGAGGGTGCAATAGTGTGAAATTAGAAGTACAGAAACGTAAAGCAAAATGAAAGCAAGGAAGACGTGAAATGAAGAAGTGGTTAAACGTGGCATGCAATCCATCGATGACTAAGGGCAGAAGGGATGAGGTTGAAGAACGTTTGCATCTGGTATAGTGGTGAGATGTGGAAGAAGTGAAAATATGTTTTACGACTGTGGTTTCAATGCATCAGCCCTTGGAAACTAGGGCTGGGGGAGGCAGTTGGATCTCGTAGGGTGAGACAAAATTTACGAGTGTGACCTGGGTTATCCATTAACAGCGAACACAGGGAGGAATGGAAATGTATTGGCAGAGCTACAAGACGTACAGCGAAGGGAATAACGGGGGGAAAGCAGTAGGGATGTAGAGTAGGTAGGTATGTATGGGCTTGTGATATATGATTGTGCACTATCAATGTGTGAGAGAGAACGTAGTGGGTAGTATGATGGAATTGCATATACGTCTACAGTGAGTTTCTGTACAACTCTCTCTGTGTGTGAGGAGAAGGGTTGTAAAAAATAGTCTGAATTTTGTGAAATGCTTATACCCATCCTGTTTATATATGATGAAATACTGAGATACGTACAAGCACAGTCTTATTAAAAACAAAGAGAACATACTTGTAGTCTCTTTTAATGTAATAGTATATTCTCACTGTTAGACGCAATAACATAAAAAGCAGAAAATATATAGAATTGCCTCTTTTGACTCCTCTCACATAAAATAACACAGGACTTTTCAAAATTAATTGGATCGTCGGAATTTTCTAAACACACTAGGATACTGGATTATCAGTTTACTTTCAAAAGAAATTTCATAAAATAAGATTTGGTTCTCATAATTTTCTTTGAAACACGACATTAAAATGTGATAGTAACTTTGTAAACTCGAAGAATTATTTAGTAATCCATTAATTCGTCGATTCCTGAGGAAGGCCACCTTCTTGATATCCCTTGAGATTAGAAATTAACATTAATGCTGAAATCTGTAAGTTTGAATACAAATCGTAGCAGTCGAAATACTTTTTTACATCAACTGTCATGTTAGTATATTTAACTCACGGATATAAAATATAAAGGGATACACATTATTACATTTTTAAACGCAATAGTTAAATTGTTTTAATTAATTCAAATACCAACTATACGTTATTGTTCTAGCTTCGTAATTTGAAGATCACTAGCTTGAAAACCTTGGCTAAATATGATAATGGAGATTACACTTTGAAGTAGTTTCTTGCAGTTTCCTGGCATTTTCACAACTTTTTGCGGCTTATCCTTGTTTTTTTTATTGTCAATGATTCTAGTATAAATTGAAATCGTAGATTGATCCTGAAAATTTAGCAAATACAATGATGATAAGTAAGGAATTTCTTGTTCATGACTTTTACTCTTCCTATAATCTATATATATAAAAGAGAACGTACAAATCCTTTGTTAGCTCATCACGCTAATACGGCTGAACCAATTTCTTTCATTTTTGGGGGGTTATTAAGATTTGGACCCTAGATGGTTTTTATCATATCATTTTAATTTTCAATTACCAGTGTCTTGAGATAATTGACCATTCAAGTGTCCATAACGTACAAATCCTTTATTAGCTCATCATAGCTAAATCTAACCGTATTTATATGCAACCCACATGACCGTGTCACTCGGCGGGTTAACATAAATGACAGGCGATATAATGTTAACATTTACTCCAATCTTCTATGGTTTTTATCATATCACTTGAAAGCGAAAAAGTAAAAATTATCTAAGTAACAAAGTTTATTGCGTTCCGGGGTGACCCCAGCGAAGCGGGGTGAACGCTGCTAGTTGTTTCATATTGGGACCAAAATTTATTGTAACCGCATACCGCTATTGTGGATGAGACAGGACAGTCAGGGTATATTAAGACACAAGGGTTAGACATTATTTAACAGCCATGCTTATCCATAATACCAGTTGATCGCTTACAGTCATCCCTCAGGTATGTGAGCTTAGCAATCAAATTTTCTACTCTTTACCGTGTGCGGCAAAACGCGCTTTAGGTCTTTTAAGATTGCAATGCCTAGAACATTCGTCTGTTTCACGAAGTGCGTTGTTTTCAATGGCCGCATAGTCTAATTATGTTAAGTCAAATAAGCCTTTCTATTCACGGCGAACCGATCGTTGATAGTGGTGACTGAGCTGTATCTATTTGTGTTGTCAAACGGGCCTTTTAAACCTAGCGGTGGAAATGTAGTTGGAAAACGAGCAGCGGTTTAGAAACTGACATAAAACCAGCGTCAGTTACTTACTACACCTAAAGATTCTGATCATAAAACTGTTGAGTGCAAGCAACTATTGAGCCACTTGTTAACTTCAGACCTAAAACTGATTGCAGGTTGGTAATTGAAGAACGTAGTTTATTGTGAAATTATAACTGTTATGCCAATAACTAAATATTTGAACCATAATTAAGTAAGTGGATTCTATTAAGAATTCAACCTATAGCAAGTTGTTTTCGCAAAATGTATTAACCCTCCGTGGTCACTCTGGGGTCTGACAGACCCCAGATAAATTAATTTTTGATCTGATGTTTTTTTTTTTTGAAAACTTTTCCATCCATGTAAATTCGATTGGTAACACTGCCTGTTGTTATGGCTGGTAAACTGCGTAAATTGCGAGCTGTGTGCCATACAAGATTGTTATGAAGTGTGTTTGGAGTCCAACAGACCCCAGTGTGACCAGCACGTAAGCGTTTGTTTCTTTTGTTCGCTTTCTAATTCCATCTATTTTTCTTTATTTCTGATATTTCTATTCATGAAATATGGCTCAGAGTAAGTTAAAAAAAGATGAAATACTTGACCTTTTGCTTGCCAATAATGATGGTGACAGTGGTATAGAAGATTTTAGAATTTTCTTAAAGTACAATTACCAAAGTGTTAACCTTTTCAGGACCAGCGGCTCAAGTGCTGAGCCAGTGGTTTAAACCTCCGTAGTTCGGCTCATAATTGACGTAGAGAGATGATTTAGGTGTCTCTCTCTTCAGGAGAGATAAAACGTTCCAATGGTGTGCATTTCATCCACATCAAGGGTCTCGCAGCGGAAAGGTAGGGGAGGGAAATGGGATGTTTTAGTTTCCCTCTCCCTCAGTATTTAGGGGAGAATCTCTCTCCCCAAAGGAGTTACAAGCATAAAAAGTGGCATCAACAAAGATAAATGAACATACTAACTAGTGATACCCTGTGTATTGCCATTCGGCTTGAAAGAGATGAATCAGAGGGATATTGAATTTACCCTTTTTCAGTGTTTATTCTTTTACACCTGAAAATTGTGGGACGCTGCCAACAAGTTATTTGCCGTACGCGAGAAAAATAATGTGACATGTACGCTAGATATTTGGAACAATCATATAAAAAATGAAAGACGAAGATACAATAGCAAGGAAGAAAAAATTTCGGAACCCTGACGTTGGCAGCCCTAGTGACGTCCCTAATTGGCACAGAGATATGACCTATACCTCGTTGAAAAGCTTATAGGACACAGATTCTAACGAGGTAATTTTTGTGCCTTCCGTGCTCAATCAGTAAAAGAAGAAGAAAGTAAAATGTTATGAAAAATACACTTTTCGAAGTTAGTGGGGCTCTGGCAACACTGTTATTTGTCGCACGCACGGCGGCACAAGAGTTACCTCGTTGAAATCTCTGTTCCATGAACTTTCCAAGCAGGTATGGTTTATATCTCTGTGACAATTAGCGACGTACCTAGGGCAGCCAACGTCAGGGTAGATCAAAATATTTCATAAATATATACAGGATGATTCTCTTAGAAAACACGTTCCGAATTTTTTCTCACTTGGTATTGAATTTTCGCCCTTCATTTTTATACGTGATTGTACCCAATGTCTGGCGTACATGTGTTTTTTTTCCCTCCGTACGACAAGTAACAGTGTTGCCAGCCTTTCACAAATTTCCAAAAACAAATAATTTCTCGTTTTTAAAAATATTCTTCTTCTTCTTCTTCTAAAGGTTTGGCACGGGTGGAACAAATGTTAGCTGATTAAAGTCTGTGTTACATAAGCTTTACAACGAGGTATAGTTCATATCTCTGTGACAATTGAAGGGGTACTAGGGCCGCCAACGTAAAGGTCTATGATTTTTTTAAAATCCCTGTCGGTCCTGAAAAGGTTAATTTTACCGTTCTTCGCAAGATAGTGTACGGGAGTATTATGTTTCATATTTTGTATAACACATGTTTATTATGTTGGTATATAATATGCATATATTTTATTACAAATGATCCCTAAAGTATTGAGATTTTTAGCTTTTTTGATAAAATGAAAAAAACGTATTTTTCCTTCTGACTGTTAATGGAAACTGCAATAAAAGTAATCAAATCGCTTATAAGTGCAAATTTATTGGTTATGGTAAATAGAACGTATCACAGAACAGCAAAAACAAAAAATATTGCAAAAAATATATTTCAAAAATTAAATAAGATGAAAAAGGTAGTGGGGTTCTGTGGACCCCTGTGTGACCTCCGTGTCACACAAAAAATAAGTGTGAACACGGATGGTTAATCTCTGAATTACAAATACTTCTGTGGAGTCATCTGATACGCTAATCTACTCTTATAGTAGCTTCAAAGTAAATATAGGGTATTCCAAAATGATCTCTCGAACTTTGATCGCGTATAAGTCAAAAATTGGGACAGATAGATAGGTCAAGTTTGCGACATAATATTAAAACACGCCTAAAGTTTTGTTCTTTGCCAACGTCTCCAATAAATCTCTCTTCTTTAATTTCTTTCGTTTTTGTTCTCATTCTTGGAGGTGAGACATTGACGAAAGAAATTGATTACCTCCAAGACGAAGGCACAGTGTGTGGAATGTTGGATATAGATCAAGTCTACCATTCAGGTTCAGCGGAACTTCCGAATGCGTTACAGACCCACACCCGCATCACGTTTGTGACTTTCCCGTAAAAATTGTGCTTAGTATGTAAATCTGTTAAGAATGTGATTTAACCGTTAATTTAGTCCCCAACGTGGTTTGGATTTCTCTCCTTGCTCCGATTAAAAACATATGATCCAAGATCTTTATATATATATATATATAACGTTTGAGGCTTCATAATCATTTGTACTACCTTGATTTGTATTCAATTGAAAACGAGAGAATAATCTTCCTTTCCTTATGATAACTTTTAGCAAATATTATTCGATTTTACAACAATATGATCTATGTGCTTATTGAGGTTTTCGTATAATTCACACTACTCCAGTTGTAGTCAATCAAATATCAATGACTCACGTAGAGGATCGTTCGTTTCAAGTGTACACAACATCAGCAGCTAGTATCAGAATTTACATCAAGTCATACAGTAGCGCGTCAAGCCAAGTTTCCTGGCTTGAGCACACCGTTTGCGTATTTATGAGAAGAAGCTCAAGCCTTCTTCGAATATTCACAATTTTGCTTGTCATGAAGACAGTGAAATGAAAACTGACTGAGCCACTAAACTGCATTATGTTATAGCAAATTTAAAATTTCAATATTAAATCTGAACCAGCTTACGAAATAGAGGGTCGCGAATACTTAACTACATAGAATCGTTTCACTCCTGAAAATTTAATTTGAAAATTAGAAAATTTGCAGTTTTTGTGCGGCAAAAAAGTTCTGTATAGTAGCGCCTCAAGCAGATTTTGGCTGTTAGTTGTTCTGAGTATCCATGTTGCAAATTTCATGTTCCGATTTTCGAATTTCAATAGATCTTGGTTACGTTTCGGATCTCTATTCTTTTTCGGGTCTAAAAAGTGATTAATGTACTAAAAAATTGACTATATTTTTCGCATTCATGTCGTGGGTGGGGTTTTGATATTCATGTAATTTTTACTATCCCTAGAAAGTATTATGACTCTTACAATAACACTTATTTTCATATTGATCTGAATCAATGCGTGATCATCACTTGTAACTATTACATGCATAAAATAGATAAATAGGTTAAATGAAATGTTGAACATACAATATATTAGTACAATACTTATTATTATTTGTCTAATAAGTAAAACTAAAAGAGAAAAGTGAAAACCAATATCATATTCGATCTACAGGGTGTCTCAGAAGTCCCTTACCACCCCTATTAAAATCCAAATGGATGTACTTTCAGCAAATTTGATGTGGTAGGTGAACTTGAGGGTTAGGGGGACACTTTTTGGCGTAGGATACGCGGACGGCCGCCATCTTGGTGCCGCCATCTTGAATTTAACTTTTTTATTACAAACGCTACGTGGGTCATGTGATACATGACTATAGGCTAGAATTTCACCAGAAAACCGATCTGAAGTCAAAATGCATTTATCTTTATGTGGTAAATAGTTATCCACAATTGAAGTTGTGAATTTGACTGCGTTTCTTTTGTCTTGCAGGTTGTTAATCATGCCGTTAACTAGGGACGAACGCATTCAGATCATCAAAATATGGGGCGGGAGGAGTGCCCGCGCTGTGGCTGCCGATTTCAATGCGCGTCATCCACAACGAACACCTGTATCGCATGTTGCAGTGGCACGGTTATTGACCAAATTCGAAGAATCGGGAACAGTTGTTAATAGACCCCGTAGTGGACGGCCAAGGACAGACACGGACGAAGAAACAGCTACTGCTGTGCTGGCCTCCTTCTCGAAGTCGCCGCAGCGAAGCACACGTCGTTTAGCAATGCAGTGTGCCGTGAGTCACAGTTCAGTGCACAGAGTGCTCCAAAGGTATAAGTGGCATCCATATAAGATGCAATTGCAGCAACATTTGTCGGAGGACGATCCCGATCGTCGCGTTCAGTTTTGCGAGTGGGCTATTGAGCAATTGAGGGTAAATCTGCAGTTCGCTATGCAGATACTTTTTTCGAATGAAGCCCATTTCTACGTAAATGGTGAGGTCAATAGGCAAAACATGCGCTATTGGTCTCGTGACAACCCCGCTTGGACAGATCCCTCGAAAATGACCGGTGCAGGGAAAACTATGGTATGAGCAGGCATATGGGGAACAAAGATCGTCGGTCCGTTTTTCATTCCAGGAACGTTAAAAGCAGACCGATACCTTGCGTTGTTGCAGGAAAACATAATGCCGGCTCTGATGTCCGAGGATGGTACCTTCCCCAGGTTCTTCCAACAAGATGGTGCACCTCCCCATTATGGCATCCAGGTGCGTCAGTTCCTGGATGAACAATTCCCTGGGACGTGGATTGGCCGACGTGGACCAGTGGAATGGCCTGCCCGATCACCCGACTTAACCCCCCTTGAATTCTACATGTGGGGACATGTGAAGGCTATGGTGTATGCTGTGAAAGTTCGTAATGTTCGCCATCTGGAACAACGTATCATGGCGGCCTGTGAACAAATATCCTCAGAAACCTTAATACGTGTTCATAGCAATTGGGAGAAGCGTCTGAACACGTGCATTGCCCAGCACGGACAAGTTGAGCACATTATGTAATACGAAAGTCACGCCTGCAATTGTGGATAACTGTTTACCGCATAAAGATAAATGCATTTTGACTTCAGATTCGGTTTTCTGGTGAAATTCTAGCCTATGATCATGTATCACATGACCCACCTAGCGTTTGTAACAAAAAGTTAAATTCAAAATGGCGGCACCAAGATGTCGGCCGTCCGCGTACCCTACGCCAAAAAGTGTCCCCCTAACCCTCAAGTTCACCTACCATATCAAATTCGCTGAAAGTACATCCATTTGGATTTTAATAGGGGTGGTAAAGGACTTTGGAAACACCCTGTATATCCGAAAGTTGTATTAGTAATATGTAGAATGTTGTTACTTAAAATTGTTTAAGCATTTAATATGTTGGTCATTTGAGGAGTTTATAGTGTGATTGGTAAATATTTCAATTTTAAAGAGTTTTGTGCAATTTTTTCTTCGTTGCGTATTGCGTTCATACCAGTTTATAGCCATCTAGAAAAGTAGTTTGTGCCGTTGGTTACATCCACGGTAACATTAGGTCGGCAAGAATGAAATGTTGGTTCTAGGCGAATTACTGCTAAAGGTCATGTAAATAAAACTACAATAGTTTGTTAATCAAAATAGTCAACGTCTGGAATCTCACAGATTGGCCCGTGCTCAAGCAAGCTATGGGAGGAAACCTGAACCGCACGTTGCACCACCCTATAACTACCCTAGATGTTTTCTTCCAGGAAATGAACTAGATGTCGGAAGATGTGGTGGTTAGTAGTAGTGATATAGGCGAAATATGGTAGATTGTGGACGAATTTCATACTCCAACTTATAAGGAATTTTCAGCGTCGTTTGTGCGACACAATTGTGGATGTATGCAATATGATTGCTGACCATTCCTGGACGCTTTCGGGCAAATGCATTTGCATTTTATACAGTTCTGTATTGAATTGATTAGCATTTATGGTTTCATTCGTCTGAGAAAGACAAGATGAATAAATTTCACCATAGAAGACCATACAAATAATAACATCTTCTGTGGATGGAGATGTCATTCAGGAATCTGTCCAGGACGTTGGTCAGCAATCAGGGCACTGTTCGTCCTGGACAGGTCACTATCGTCATATCCGTTTACAGTTGTGAAAGTATATATATTTTTCATCTTAAGTGACAATCCAATGCAGGAAACGTTTCCGGTCGTTCACGACAGTCAGAGAGCTTCACACATCCGGACAGTGATTTTACTTGTTCTTGTTCGGTCAAGCCATTTTGTACCATGAATCCATCATTTCCAACTTCTGACTGCAAGAATCTGCCAAACGACAGTAGAATACTGTGTGCTTCACTAGTCTGCAATTGCACGAACACTCCGAGGATCTGCTATCACGATGTTCCTGAGGAGCACATTGCAAACAAAATGTTCGTCGATGGCTGGAACGAAGTTTGACAAACCAAAGACGTTGCAATTCATCTTCCAAATCCACTGTTAGTGTTTTATTCGGCTCAGTGCGCAGAATGCCCTTGTTTGAATTTATAAAGACGAATCATTCGCAATTATGTATTCTGCATGGTGTTTCTTCATACAATCCTGTTCAACAACGCACTGTATTCTAACTGTTTGGGTTTCCCAACCTGTGTACTAAGCATCTACTGAGTTTGGGACGTTAGATGCATGACATTGCTCAGTCTTGTGTTATGTTACTAAGTTAAGTTCTGCACCATGACATATTTCAGTCTTTTCTAAGCATTATACACATGAAATTGTACTAATTGTTCATTTCATTTCTCAACAATGTTAGTGTTACTCAACAGAAGACATATGGTTAACAATTTATTTCGCCCGTGAATGAATATCTTTTTACATTCAATCAATTTACGTTTTGTTAGTGTTAGTATAAATTCCTCATATTATTTATGGTATTCATAGTAAGAAAAAACGCATTTACTTACCTCTTAAATGTATCTCCTTTTTATTCGACTCATTTCCTAGTTATTTCACAACTTTCGTAGTTTAGACAACTCAAGTAAAAAATAAGCGATTCGGACAAACACTTAATTGCAAACAGTATTAATCTTACTGTATTAGATGCTAACGCAAAATAAGGATGAATATTTATATTAGTCCTTACCATTAAGTAATAATTTAAATATTAAAAATTTATTTCACAAATACCCTTTACAAAATCGCCTAAGCCCTTTACAAACATAATAGACACTTCTTCCTTTATTTTCCTATCGGTGTTCATTCTTCATTAGTTTCAACTGAAACAATTGTCTTGTGCATTTCATGCATTTGATTCTCTTTGGACATTGCACATCCAGCATTTACTAAACGAGTTTTCGAACAATTTAACTTTCGCGTCTGCCTTGTTGTGATAAGCTTTGAACCGCTTCATTGACATTCCTGGTTATGTTTACATTCTGCTCTTGTATCCTGTGTTGTTTAGAGATGCACTTTTCACTACTTGTGTTTTCATTCTGTTTATACTAAATATTAATTAATACAATTATATATTTTGTTGTGTTACTTATTTAATTTCTGATTTAAATGATCCACATTTTCACTTGTATGTTTAATACCATAATTTATGATACCTGTCATAGCTTAAAATTTCCTTATTTTAATTTAGATCAGGTCAGAGTTGTCTCTAATTATTCAATCTGCTGACTTTTACCACCGTAAAAGTAAAAGGACATTGTGCTGTCGTTAGTTTTGCGTATACATATTTTACATTTCCACTTTGGTATACATTTATTTCTGAGTACGTGTCGTAATCAATGAGTTAAACGTTTGCGCAAGTTTTCATATAGAGCAATTTCATAAATAAATTTGATGCTAGTATTATTTACTTGTCGAAAGAAACATCTTGTCGTACAATCCATATGCATATTTGGAGTAAGTGTAATAATAATAATAATAATAATATGTTGCCATGAACATATAACCAGATTTCCTCGAGATAAGGTATAGTGTAAATAGCAGTTTCAATACATTTATTAAAAAAATAATCAGTACCTAACAGATCTTTTAGAACCAAAAAGGATAAGGAAGTGAGAATTAGTTCAAATGTGCGCACGAATTTAAGTAGTATTAATATCTTCTGTTTTCTAATTAATTTACAATAATAAACAGTGGCTCTCTGATGTCGCTACCCGAATCGTCAGTATGTGTAAATTACGTTAATTACTACCTAGGTTAATATCATTAAGTGCACAAGCATTTATCCTCCATCGGGAGTTCGAACTCAGAGTACTGTAATTAGGGAATTGAAACATGATGACACAGAACATTTAGTTCTGAACATGTCAAAACGTAACGTCAATTGTACGTTGGTTATACTGTTCTCTCTTATTCTTTTTTAAACTATCTTATTTGTTGTTTTGTTGACCTGTTTGTTGAAGTACGAAGAAGTCAAATAGCTTTGTGTTAAAGAATTGTAATTTAAATTCCTGTGTATTGAAATTAATGTTACCTAGTTATTTTGCTCAAATCTATTTCTCAATTTACCTCCATATTTCCAGTTTCATTCGTTTTCATCAGAGCCAACAAAAAATGGTTTGGTCATTACACAGAATCACTACACAGAAGGCTGATTGGGCTATATTCGACCGATTTTCAAAATGTAATTACCCCAACAAAAACCGGTGGTGTACCGAACCACCAACACTATATGTTATATGTCGATGCCATAATTTCTACTTCAAGAACTATGTTAGAGCACAGTCACAAGTATTGTATCCCATTCAAATCTATAAGTTTTCAGAAGATCAGTGAAAGTGCACTGATTTAGCAATCTAAGTACGTATGAATGTATAGGGCTGGCGTCAGGGCTTTGAAAAGGAAAGATAATAAGATCACCATTGTTGATATCACATGATGATACAACGGGAAGGATGATCTAGTGGTATGGCTGACCTCTTGTTCATGGAAATACTCAACTGTCTTGTTGGCGTTGATATAAGCGAGGGATGACTTTTAGGAACATTAGGGGCCACAATACATTCCTAAAGAAGGCAACATTTATTTTCAAGTTCTTCATTACCTTTGTACCTTCAATTCATCTTGCTCAATCCCCTCAAACTGCGCTTTTCGTGGCAGACTTAGTCACTCTTTCATTTACAGAAATATTTGGTACGTTTCCAACTAGCTATAAATACGAAATTTCGTTCTTTTATAGGGGCAACGTGTACACCTCAAGGAAAATCATACATTTCGTGTACCACTCTAAGGTGGTTAAACAGTGCCATCAACTCCCAGACTACCCTTTATATATACCAAAATGATCAGTTTCAACAAGACATAACTACTGACTGTGACTTATAATGTTAGTAACGCCAAGTTACATACAGTTACTAGCAGAAACGTCTTAAGGGCAGAAAAGATCGCTCGAGGATGCCACAAAATAGAGAACACAAATATATAGTTTTTTTTAAATTACGAAAAGCATATTTCTAAATCCCAAGAAAACATGTCTGCGGTGTTTGTTCGCCAGAAAGTCCATCTGGCACGAGCCAGGATTGAACGACAGATCCCACACACGAGAGATGAGCGCTGAACCAGTGAACACAGTAGCCCTTCTGCTTACTCGTAAAGTCACGTCAATTGAACAACTATATATCTTTACGTTATTCTTTCCAAGATTTACTGAAAAAGACTATAATCGCGATTAACTATAAATACAAAATTGTGCACATTGATACGGGGTAAAATTTACATTTCAAGAAAATTCCAATAATTTGGGTACCACTATTAGGGGTAAACTATGTCACCAATTTCCCAGAGTATCTCTTCAGTAGAGTCAAAATGGAATAAAAGATAAAAGGATGCTTGGAAAAATTATTTTTGCTTTAGATTAGATTCTTTCAACCAACATATTAAAAATATAAATAAATCTACTAATGTGAATGATATCTTTCGGGTGCAATTTTGAAGACGCCAAAATAAACACAATAACAATCATGTGGGTTGGAGGTTTAATGCTGAAAGTTGAATTTGATGTTTTCTTTAAAAACATACTGCAAAATAAACTGAAATGGAATGCAGCAGCTATTCACATTAAACATAAAATTTATGATATCTACATCCAATATGCTCCTTGCCAAAAAGAAAGTCAAGTTCCAACCTACTACAAAGAACTATAGTTTTCAATACAACCATACTCTTCAGCGAAGGTAAGTTATGATATCGATTCTGCAAAGTTCTTGAAATAGATTTCTTCATTCTGAAAGTACTTGAAGAACTTGGTCAAGTTTATTAATACATTGAAATGCTTCAGCCGAAGTAAGCTATGATATCGATTCTGCCAAGTTTTTTAAATACATTTTCTCCCTCTGAAATTATCTGAAGAAATTTACTAACGATTTGCAACAGATTATAACTGGAGGAGGCCAAGTGCCAGAAGAGTATATCAGCTTCCCAAACATGTCAATGACACAAACCTTTGACAGTTGATTCTGAAGCAGATTATAGTAGCCGTCCTTATCGGGAGAGAGCGATTGGTGCCTGGCAAATGGGAAAATTTGCTTGTTATAGATGGACTACATCATCCATTGATACCTGTAATGTATCGGTTATTGCATTATAACCTACAAAACAGAGAATACTAAAATGGTATTATAATTTTAATTCTTTGATGCATGACTTTGTGCTCATTCTTCCCATTTTGAAGTGCAAATATTTTTTTTCTCTTCTTGTTTTATGATATGACTGGTATCTAGGATAGGAACAGTAATAATAGAAAGAAAAATATTACAAATTCTTTTCATTCACAATTGTGAAAGGAGAAAAACACAAAGTCCTGTTTAATCATGTAGAAAAAGAGGACTCATTTCCCTGTGATGTATGCATTAGAAACTTTGAAACATATCAAATATTCAGAAAAAAAGGTTATAAAAAGATCATGATTTAACTCCATGCTTTCATTCTCTTATTCAGTTTTTCCAATTCATGGAAACATATTAGGTACTTTTATGTATCTGTGAGAATATCATATGATACTGCTAGATAATAAACGAACCATCGCTTTTTGTGATTCATTCAGTAAAAAAGATAAAAGGGGTCTCCTAAACACAAAAAAGGGAATTAATTTCCAATAACCGTTTCAAAATATTGAATTGGTCTTTGAGTGTGAGAGCTAGAAACGGCCACCATGATATATGCGAGTAAATTGAAATATCGGGAAACTAGGAAATAATTTATTCTCAGACATAGTTTACCGAATATTAGCAACTTAAAACAAAATATCAATGGAATTTTAATCAGTGGATCGCTCTGAAAACATTTGTACTGAGACATAATAGAATTCTATCTCTAAGGGTCTTAGAGTAATTGCTTATTGTTTGGCAGTTCTTGAAGTATTTGAACTGAAACAAATGTATTTTGCAGAGAGCGAAACAAAAACATACGTATCGCAACTAATGCCATAAGTTAACACTTGTGTTGTAAAGGGTAACATAATATCCAAAAGCTACAATGATGCCCGCATGATGTCGGTGGGGCCATTAGCCTGAAATCAAAGCTTCTTTAAATAGTACGTTTCATCTCACATAATCTATGTACTGAATCAAACGATAATATAATCCAATGAATCAAGAAGTGAACCGCCATCTAACTCGCCAATTCCATGAGATAATATTACTGCTTGTAAGACATATTTCAATCAAACAATATTTTATATGAATAATATTTTTTTTCGCACAAAAAAAAAAAAAAACTTTGAGAACCGGTATAATTTTTGGAAAAGGTATTTATCTTAAAAAAGAAAAATGCATCTAGAGAACTTTGTTTTATTGCAGTCGTTTGCTTAAATAGTAGCAAATCTTGACACTGAATTCTGTAGGAAAGTTTACTCTAGTGTTCTAGACAAAGGGATGCGAAATCTTCAGACAAAATGATGGAAACCGTAACTGATCTTAAAAGTAAATACCATGTTTGGAGACACATCTGGTTTGAAGAGTACAGAGAGAATATTGTGAGCATTACAAATGTCTTTAATAGTAATTTAAATGGTAAATTTGAATGGAAATGATCCACTGTATGTCATGATATTGGAGGTATGAACAAATTCTTCCAGTTCCATTCGTTGTGTTTTTTGTGTTTTAAAATTTGGTTTCTTAAGCCTACTAAACATGAACTCCTCGTCTCTAAATGTATTCCATTTCTTTTTTATCAATACATTATTACTGAATACTACTAAAATATTGTATAAAAACTTAGCACATGTAAAATAAAATAAGGGAATCTAAGATATACTTTGAATAGATATTCTAAACATGATGGTGTAAAATATAAATGGAAAATATTATATTCGTCCGTAGTGTTAGCTTTCAACCTCATAGGTAGAAAGATTGAGGAGTACTTTTGTCCTTACCTTTCGTTAACAGTTGGAACTAATTTGAAATTCGACGTGCTTAATAGTGTAGAGTAAATGAAGGAAAACATAGAATTTTAGATTATCTGAGCGATCAATGGTTGCCAAATTGATTTTTAAACAATATTTAAAAATTGTTGGTTTAAATTAATTATCTTCTACTGGTTTCCTCCCAAGAAAGTTTAGCTCTATTAAAATATATAGATGGTGGCGATTTATCTAGAAGTGACCTGAAACTTTTAAGCTGTTATGTAAAATAAATACTATGAAATTTCGTAAAATGTAAATTTCACCTGAAGGATTTGACATAATCAACAATATCATTAGATTAATATTGTAGACAAACAAATATAAAATTTATTAAGGTACTACTTTAGGTTATTACATGTTTCAAATCTGTGCTAAATACATAAAATATCACATTTAGTGTTCAAATGTACTACTAAGGACGCTACAGTACCACAAATATCCGTAAAATCCAGTTTGGAAGCCTCTACAACAGTAACATCACAAGTCAATACACATCGGAATCATCTTAGTGTCGACCAGAGTATGACGTATTTCTAATATGTAAGGGAAAAGTTCCAAGAGATTTAAAGTTATCATTTCTTTAAAAAGGTTTGTTTCGAAAAATACTCATTGTATATCATACGGTCACATAGATACTTTCTAATAAACGTAAAGATGATAATACCGTTTACAGCAGCTTGACATCCCAACCCAATGCAAAGATATGAAAAATATGTTTATAAATTGCTATACTACTTAAAATGACGTAGTTGTAGGAAATCTATTTTAAACTCTTGCTTTCGCCTTTATTTCAAAACATTCTTTTCCTGCTTCTATTAATCCCCATAAATACGATGCAATAAACCCTTGCCACTGTCTTGGACTATACTTACCGGTAATTTATAAAGGTAATTAAGCGAGTATAGTGTAAAGATTTGATTAGTAGAGAAAAGTTAAAAAAAGTAATAAGAATAGGAAAGAGTAATGGAAAATCTACAGAATTATAATTATGATAAGCTAAAAGAATATAAGCAGTAAATGTCGCAATTGGGAACAAGACAAAATTAGCAGAGAAGTTCCGGTAATTAAAGAGGTCTTAATACCCAGGTACACAGGCAGAAAAAATGGAGAAAAGGGTGAAATATATGATGAAAATAGGAAAACGTTTGAAGATAGAAATGGATGTGAGAACGAGTAAATGTACAGATGGTGATCACAAAAATGGAAACACCTGGACGAAATTGCAACTTACCAGATTAATATGGTGTCGGGCCACCTTTCGCCTTCAGAACAGCCTTGATGCGACGTGGGATGGAGGCATAGAGGTCGTGAATGGTAGCAAGTGTAATTTTACACCATTCCTCGTGCAGGGCATCGGCTAGTTCTGTGAGAGAGGATGGAGGTGGAAATCGTCGCCGAAGTCGTGTTTCCAAGACGGACCACAGATGTTCAATTATGTTGAGATCTGGGAAATGGGCGGATTGGGGGAAGTGTTGAACTTCATCCCGAAGTTCCTCAAACCACGCTGCAACAACGCCAGCTGTGTGAATGGGTGCATTATCATCCTGGAAGATGGCGTCATTGTCCGGGAATAATATCCGGACCATAGGATGCAAGTGGTCTCCTAAAATTGCGACATAATCATTGGCAGTGATTCGTCCGCTAAGTGTGACCACAGGACCCAATGAAAACCATGATATGGCGGCCCACAGCATCACCGAGCCGCCGCTATGTTTCACAGTTGGGCGGAGACACTGCAGATCATAAGCTTCTTTGGGCGTTCTCCACACATAAACCTACGGCCCGTGGTTGGGAATAGGGTGAAGGATGACTCATCCGACCATATCACACGTTTCCAGTCCTCAACGGTCCAAGTTGCAAGATCGCGGCACCATTTGGGGCGTGCGAAAGCGTTATGGTCCCTGATGAGCGGTTTGGCCCGTGCAACACGACCCCGTAAGTTCATGTCATGTAATTCGCGGCGGACTGTGGTTGTCGAAACAGGATGGGGGAGGTGCTGATTGAGTTCCTCCGTCACTTGCTCCGCAGTGGCACGACGGTTCTGCGTGACAATGAGCTTTAATACCCGGCGTAACCTGTCACTCACGATTTTCTTCCGCTTCCCCGATGTGGTTTTCCCGAATGTTGTGTAGGTCGTCATCACCTTCAAAACTGTCCCACGCGACACACCTAACACAGTAGCCACTGCCGTCACACTCACTCCACATAACCGCCCACCAACAATTTGCCCTCTTTGAAAATCTGAGAGGTCTCCCATTTTACACTACCTCCGTCTGCTGCAGCCACTGGACACTGCTGTTCCACTGCGCCTGACGTAATATGGAGACCGACCTAACACACCACCACTAGCGGTCCGGCGCTGCGGGCGCCAAGACACCACTGCCAACCCATACATCTGACGTGTTGCCAACTACAGGTGTTTCCATTTTTCTGATCACCATCTGTATATAGAATATACAAGCAATTGTAGTGTATGGATAAAAATGTCCCACTTGACACCCTTCCTCTTCACAGCACTTTCCAAATCATGACACCAATAGGATCGTAGTTGTACTTAGAACAAATTTTCGCAGTTGAATAAGTTTGAGCAGTGTTCTAAACTTTAACAATGTTCACAATATCTCCGGATAGGGCTGAGATATGGAAGTGCTGAGAGCGGCCTTATAACGTTTACGTCTATTGAAAACTATTTATATGATTAGATATTATAGTTATCTAACCAATTTCGTAAGTAAAACTCGCTGAAGAAGGTTAAATTTTCAAGCGTTACCAACTTTGTTCTTTCCTGTTAGATGTAGCCATATCATGGTTATAGTATTCGATGTAAAAGTACGTCCACCTTATTTCCTTTATTACTATTGAAGAGGTTTTCAAAATTTTGATGTTTACTGATGCGTATGATACTGTATAGTTCTTACTTTGAAACAATGAAATCAACGTATGGGGATGCAAGTTATGTTTAATATGTAGATCTGAAATATCTAATGTCATTTAAAACACAAGAAATTCAATCACTGAGGCGAACTGAAAAGATCCCAAGTTGCAAAGCTATGGAACTCAATCTCAGTTGCGAAGCCGATCCTGTCCCTCACCGCTCACCAAGTATAGCGATCTTTATTACCTACATGATGGACTATTCACGAAAATTAATTGAGATCCTTCCAGCAGTTAACGAGAAATAAAGTATCTCATACAAGCCGTGCAGAGACAGGTTTGTCTCTGGCTGAGTTCGAATACTATATATATATATATATATATATATATATATATATATAGGGTGGGTCAAAATAAGTGTTACAAGCCAATATCTCTCGAACTATACAATATAAGAAAAATATTAAGAAACAATGTACAATGCAGAGGGTCCTAAGAAATGAGTCACACATTAGTTTCCCCCGCCCCCATTTTGGGGGGAGGGCGGTAAACGTGAAATTTTCAAACGGGAACATAGATCCAGTGATACCTCGTTCGAAAGAGCTTGAAAAATTGAACAATTTTTGTAGGAAACAATTTTTTATATGGGGCACCGTTTTCAAGGTAGACCCCAAAATTGGTCCTGTATCAGATAAAATTTCCAGTACTTATAAATCGGAAACATATGAGTAGGAAACGATTAAACAAAAAATGAAAAACGAAAACATCATAGGCAATGTGGAATGATGTTGTTGTGGTGTCCCCAGGGCCCTAATCATGGGGCCCCGGGACCAATTTCAAAATTTCAAATGGGAATATAGGTTGAGTGATACCTTGTTTGATAGATCGTGGAAAGCCAAACAGCTTCGTACAACATTTGTTTTCATTTTGAGCAAGCCTGTTTCAAAATGGCCGCCAAAAATGGTTCTACATTCAGATAGAAAGTACAGTGTTCAAATTGAGTATTGCACGCCAATATCAAGCGAACTACGCATCAAATAAGAAAAGTGTTAAGAGTCAATGTACAATACAGAAAGCCTGAAATTTGTGTTCAAGAAGTTCCCTCGCCCCGCTTTTGTATGGAGGGGTGTACATGGAATTCTCAAATCGCAACATAGAGCGAGTGATACCTCTTTGATAGATCGTGAAATACCTAACAGCTTACTACAAAAGTTGTTTTGATTTCAGGCAAGCCTGTCACAACAGCATTACCACAACCTAATATCCTGTAAAGTAGTAGAATAACGTTTAGTAATTCCACGGGTTCGTGCGATGTTAAAAATTGTAATTTCTATCACTGTAAAGCAAATAATTTCAACACTTACCATGTTACAAATGATGCTCGATATGTCCTCCATCCTGCTCCACACACCTCCGTAAGCGGCGGCATAGGGATGTTCGTACATCATGTAGCACCTCTGGAGTGATAGATTCACACACACCTTGGATACGCGCCTTCATGTCATCAGTACTTGTTGGTACGTTGGACATTACCCGATCCTTAACAAAACCTCAGAAGAAAAAATCAAGTGGGGTTAGGTCAGGAGATCGTGGAGGCCATTGAATAGGACCTCGACGCCCAATCCATTTATTCGCCATACGGTGGTCCAATAAGGCTCTGACCTGGCGTGCGTTGTGTGCTGGAGCACCATCATGTTGATACCACATTCTTATACGTTCAGTGAAAGGAATATACTTTAACAACTCCGGGTATAGGACATCACTGATAAATGCGGCATAGGTATCACCAGTAAGACGTCCATAAAAAAATATGGCCCAATGATATGGTTACCAAAGATGCCACACCATACGTTAAGAGACCACCGATGCTAATGAGCAACTTGTCTCTGAAATAGTGGATTTTCCATAGCCCAATAATGCATATTATGTCGGTTTACGTGTCCTGCGTTTGTAAATGTAGCTTCATCGCTAAACAAGATGGTGGATATGAAGTTGCGCTGTCTGTTTTCCATACCTTCCAACCATAGACAAAATTGCAATCTGGCATGAAAATCATTGGCAGATAGTTCCTGATGTAAGATGATATGATACGGATGAAACATGTTCTCGTGCAAAATATTCACTACAGATCTTTGGCTAACTCCACTGGCCTGAGCGGGGTGTCTCGTGGTAACATGTGGGTCTACATGCACTGCTGCCAATATTCCTGTTGCACGTTCTTCATTGGTTGCAGAGCGGTAACGACCCATACCTCGTCCCCGGACAAGACTACCATGTTGCCGCAAACGTCTCTCCAATCGCAGAAATGCCATATGAGATGTTTGTTGGCGTTGTGGATAGCGCATTGCATACATTCGTGCCGCGTTACGATAGTTTCTTCTACATTCGCGCAACACCAGCAACTTATCTACACAATGATCAAACACCGCCATTGCTCTATTCAAACGCTACCCAAACTAATAATATTAATGACATAGTGTTCGTTTCCTTGTACGGAAAACTTATCACCAAAGTTGATAATCCGTTCTTTCTACGCTTTTGAACCGTTCAACACACAACTACAGCCCCTACCTACAATATCCACACTGCCACTTCCCTTTAAGTCACTAACACTTTCACTAACAGCTAGGCAATGTAAGATCAATGATGATTTTACGTTGAACACTACTACTCAACAAGAAAAAAATAATACCATACTATTCACACTGCATGAACAAACAACGCACAGGTATATTCAAATGTTCTCAGTAGAACAAGAAAATCACATTCCCCGTCCCCTGTGTGAATGCAATATACAACGTTATCATTGTACTAAGTTCCGAAGGCCATCGGTTCCATTCCCCAGGCAATGACGTTGACGGGCTTTCCTTACTCTAACTGGGCACATGTTGAGATGTTGCCTACAAGTAGGGCCTAATAGGTACCTTCCTATCCCTTTCTCATAGGATTGTAGTGATTGAGGAACGACGTCTCTTTGCGCATACGTATTAGTATTATTCATTGTCCTACTATTTTCATTCATATTATTATTATTATTATTATTACTAGTTTTATTATTATTTATCGTAGTAGTATCCTTCTTCTTCTTCTTCTTCTTCTTCTTATTATTATTATTATTATTATTATTATTATTATTATTATTATTATTATTATTATTACGTTAACCCTTATAGGTCGATTTTGCCCCCGAACATTTTACTTGTCATTCACTTACAGTATGAAGTGAACTTTGTGGTGGACAAACACCGTGTGCGTGGGTTTTCTCGGGGCTCTCCCGTTTGCTCCCACTTTCTTCATTTCACCATTTCATTCATTACTCATCATCACCGTCTCCTTTAGCCTAACCGGCATATCCGTGGGACGTAAAACTCAAAAATTTCATTTCATTTCATTTCACTTACAGTATGATGATGGAACCTCGTGTTCGACATATTTCTAGGCCTGTCTGTATTGTACATTGACTCTTAACACTTTTTATTTGATGCAATAATTCGCGGTATATTGGCTTGTAACACTCAGTTTGAACACTGCACTTTCTATCTGAATGTGGAACCATTTTCGGCGGCCATTTTGCAACAGGCTTGCCCGAAATCAAAACATTTTTTTTTTACTAAGCTGTTTGGTTTTCCATAATCTATCAAACAAGGTATCACTCGACCTATATTCCCATTTGAAATTTTAAAATTGGTCCCGGGGCCCCATGATGGGGCCCTGGGGCACCACGACAACACCATTCCACGTTGCCTATGGCGTTTACCTTTTTCATTTTTTGTTTCATGTATTTCTACTTAGCCGTTTCCGATTTATAAGTACTGGAAATTTTATCTGATACAGGACTAATTTTGGGGTCTATCTTGAAAACGGTGTCCCATATAAAAAATTGTTTCCTACAAAAATTGTTCAATTTTTCAAGCTCTTTCGAACGAGGTATCACTGGATCTATGTTCCCGTTTGAAAATTTCACGTTTACCCCCTCCCCCCAAAATGGGGGGCGGGGAAACCTACTGTTTGACTCATTTCGTAGGCCCCTCTGTATTGTACATTGTCTCTTAATATTTTTCTTATATGATTATATTTCGCGAGATATTGGCTTGTAAAACTTATTTTGACCCACCCTGTATATATGCGTATTTGACCAAAAATTTCGTTAGACCAGAGTAATCACCGAAAATTAAAATACTACACACACATATAAATCTAATTAGGAGTATAAATTTTATGGGCCTTATGCGGAGTCGTAATGATACGCGATTAGTGCCATACTAAAGAGTTCGACTAACATGTTTCCTGCAGGTAGTCAGGCGTTTAGTATGATGCTAATCATACGTCAAAACGACTCTGCATAAGGCGGTATATGTTTACGTCAGAAACTAAAATGATAACATTATGTTCAATTGGTGACACTGTTCATTGGATGATACCGCGTGGTATGTTAAACAATGTTTTGCTATTGATATTATGTTGCAAGTTACAAAATTACATTGAATTTTGTCAAGAAGTTCATTTGATAAATGGGCGTTTCACTAGATGCAGAAAGTTCATTTGGGAAGAGGAGTGCTAATCACCAGGGTGATAAACATAAGCTTGAAGTGCAGAAAACAAATTTCATATCCAAGGTAGAATAAAGTTCATATTACACCACGTATATATACAGGGTGTCCGCGTAAAACCGCCCTGATTACAAATATTAATTGCCTAGAAACTATTAGTGCCAGAAAATAACGGTTTCCGGCATCCTGAAGAGAACTCAGTTTATTTTTTGTCTAAATATGCACTTTTACATGAACCCCGTTAATAGCTCTCAGAATGAGCAGTGCTCTCAGAATGTTCAGTCGATATTCAATCTCCAGCCATGTGTTGTGTAGCATATCCGATGTGAACGAGTTGATGGTTTCTTCAATTTCTTGACGAAGAGCAAGAACGTCACACACAGGTGTGGCGTAGACCTCTGGTATCTTGGACATAGCCCCATAGGAAGAAATCCGCAGGGATTATGTTAGTAGATCTCGTTGGCCAAGGAGTGGTTCCAGAATCTCCAATGCAAATCAGTTTCGTTTTGGTAGGCCATCGGGATGTAGCGCTTGAACTATTTGCACCTTACATGAATAGAAAGGCAGTCTTTTATTGAGGACCTTATGAACCGTTGAACGTGGTATGTTTAGATCGCCTGACGCTGTGCGAATTGACTTTTTTGGGCTTCTAATGAAGGCTTCCCTGACCTCATCCACAGTTTCCGCAGACATTCGTGCTTTGCCAGAGCCAGGCTGTCGGCTGACACTCCTCGTGGCTAAAAACTTCCCAAACTGTGTTTTAATGATCTTGACGTCTGGTGGGTACCGTTGGTACTTTCGTCTGAAGCTCCTTTGCATGGTCATTGGTGTTTTAGTCTCAGTCAACCACATCACACACTGCACTCTCTCTTGTGCTGTTGTCATCTTTTCTCAGGAACACCAGGCACAAATAACAAAAATTCATACAAACTTAGTTAGTCAACACCTGCAATAAATCACAACAATTAACAATCAACAATAAAACACTGTTTGAGTTGCTCTTCAAGATGCTGCAAGCTGTTATTCTCTAGCGCCAATAGTTTCCATGCAACATTTGTGACCAGGGAAGATTCCTGTGGACAACGTGTATATTCATACACAACTATTGTCGGTCACTGCTAGCTATAGATCTTCTAACTCTTTCTCCAGAACAATCTATCTTGGGCAATTCTTTTCCACATTACTCCACAGTGTTACTTGATTTCGTTACACCACCTTATACGAAGATATTTCCTAGTTTTTTCCCATCTCTTGGTATCCAGTTAAATAATTGCCTTTCTTCGTCAATCATAATTTCTTTTTGGCAGATGTCCGACCCGTTACGACCTTAGTTCCTTTTATTTTCATGATTCTTATGGTTGTTTCCCTTTGTTGTGGATAATTTCTAGCATATAATTTTCCATTCCTTATTATGAAGTGTATAGATGCTGAATGTCTAATTTTGTTAGTGCCAACATCTTTAGCTCGTATGTTAAATCAGGCAGTATACATTCGTTTGGAATTTTAGTTTTTTATATCCACTGATATTTGATGTTCGTAACAATTTTTCCCTCCAAATTTACGTATTAATTTCTAATTACTCATTTTTAATTTCAATCCTTAATTTGATTGCGAAATTACCCGATTTCTTTGCTCTTCGAATCGTCATATTTTACAGATCTCTGCAGTTGTTTGCAAAGAGAAACAATATTACAAGCGAAACGAATGAAGGTCAAATGTTTCTGTTTATGTTATACTTTTTACTCCATTTTAGATATTGAAAGACATACCTAAGTTATTCTTGAAACCTCCGAAGTCTTCATGCAATCGAAAGCTTTTCCCTAGATTATAAATGCAGCATATAAGCAAAATTTAAACTTCTTTGACTATTGTGTCAGTCTTGTCATCACTAGAATATGATCTACTGTACTGTATGCTTCGAAATGGTTCTTTTCTTGGCAAAGATAAGTTTAAATATAGGTAATAGGAGCGTCGATACATGTCTATAAGTTCGTAGGTAAAATTTGTGTCTTCTTTTGTGCAGCATATGATCACGATACTTCTCCTTTCTAGAAAAATTCACACTTGGTAGATATTTTGTATAAAGCTGTGCTGGAATTTTCCCAATTGTTCGTTATGAGACATAGTTCTTTATTATGTCAAATAAAACTTCATCTCTTGATACATTTCCTTGTTTCATGGCACTTACATGTTAGATCAAATTCATCTTCCTCTTGGTGCACTGCGGTCGCTCTGTTTTTTTTTTTTTTTTTTTTTTTTTTAATCTTTGCTTGCTTTCACGTCTGGTTCGTCGCTTGAATATAATTTGTTGTTGACATATTTTTCAGTGTTTCTTCACGGTTTTCGGTGGTTGCGTCATCTATTTTCAGCGCTTGTATCTACTTCAGAACATTGTTTAGGCTCTACTTTGCTATATTTAAGGCCCATGGTGTGTTCAATTTCTCTTAAGAAGTTATTGTTCTACTTCCCTATACATACACATAATTTTGCCGCTTTTCTGAACTTTAAGACACATTTTAAATTTACATTTGATCTTCGTCGTCAGACCAGGAAGATAGCAAAATTTCATGATGATTTCTTCAAACCACACCTGTAGCGCATTGTCATCTTGCTTGACTGCTTCGTTGTTAGTAAACAAATGCACCAGAAAAGTTGTCCTGCTCAAATAAAATTTCCATATAATCATTTGTAATAGATGTATATAGTACCGCAGAGACGTCATACTATTTGACGGCATGAAATAGGTATTCAGCAACAGCTTGGGTGTCTATCATACACATGTGAAAGAAGGGAGTAGCACGCAGAACATATTATTCTCTTGGAATCATCGGAAGTCTGTGTTCTATGTTTTCTATCCTTTCTATCGTTTCTAATGTTCTATCGTTTCTTCTTCCACCTGAACTTTTGGTCTACGCTGATCACAAGACTGAAATTGCAAACCGACTTCTGATATTGAGGGTATGTACAGCGTGTTCCACAAGTGAGCGTACCCCTAATTAATGCTTTTAGGTTTTACCCACATTTGTTTGGTATCATTAGTTGGCATTGTCTGGCAACATTACTATCCATTTTTATTTGTTTTCTGCTGTTTTCTGCTTGGTAACAGTTATTTGCAGTGAAGTTGGAGTAATCAACAATGTGGTTGTGCATCTTAACCTGCTTCCTTTGCCTGGCCTCCAAGAAGTCCCGATCTGATGTGATGAAAATTTGCACATAATTCATAACCTGAGTTTTCATGCCAGCTACCAGGTGTGTATTTTTTATCGCAAATTTTTCGATAAAACTCAGGTTATTAATTATGTGCAAATTCTCATTGCTTATCATTAATTAATCTGAAACACACCTGTTACAGTAATTGTACGATAACAGTGTTGGCAGGTTCCGCATATCTCTAAAAGAGACAACAATTTTACAGACGTTAAATGGCCTTTTTACATGGCAACCCTGCATGAATTTTGCCATATATTTGCTCCAATCGATAAGTGTTTACGCATACTGAACATATACACATTAATTCACCCGGAGAAAATCAGTTTTCTGCAACTGAATATTCATTGTCTTCATTTTGCACATTTTTTTAATTTTATACTTTCGGTACTTTCACCACTCCACAAAAACGTTACAAATTCCAATAATGTTCATCATCTAAAAAATATCTACATAGTACACGTTTATATTTGCTTCAAGTATCATGTCTATCGTTCTTGGTTCAAAATATATATGCAATCAAACTTCGGGTTGCGCAACTTTACAGACACACTGTACATTACAATTTGTATTATTTTATATGTTCTCCGTGTTATTGTATGTAATACTTCGTGAATCATTAACCAAATGCCGTATTATTTCGAGACGAGTTGCTCGATTCTATATATCTATTGATTCTATTATATCTGCTTAAAATAAGTAAAAGTAACATATTTTTAAATAATAATATAAATAATTCTATTTTATCTGTATGGTCTTATGTTTGCCTTAAGCTTAATTTTATTTTAAGTACATTTTCTAACATGATACTTGTTGAGAGTTATGACCTAGGAAATGACTAATAAGAGTCTGTATTGTAATCGAGATATTTTACTATGTATATACATATCATACATATAACTAGTATAAGATAGCCCAATAAATTAGTTTTTGAAAAGTATGTACTATCCTTGACGTTTGATGTGGTTATAAACAGCTCATGGATTTTGGCAAGAGTTCATGAAACCACAATGGAAATTTTAGCTTTTAGAAGGGAAATTACACCTACTCTTTTTGGCACACGGCACTGAAATATTAGTTCCTGCACCAAGTTGGTTTCCAAACACAGACATAAATATTCCAGATGTAATGTGATTATCAAATGCTGGGCATGTAACTCTAACAGAACAAAACAGAAGAAGATGCTCAAAGTGCAGAAACAAAACAACGAAGCCATACAAGAAACGTAGAGTGACTTTACTGAATAAGTGTTTTGATTTCTTCCATGGAAATGTGTGAAATTTTTACGTTTCAAAGCAATCAAACTGTTGTCAGATCAAAGAAATCTACTTGGATACAGTGCAATCCTATAAATTAATGAATTTGTATGAACATTTAGATTTCGTGGCTTCATATTAACTTCCTCAGTAATATTGTGAACTAGTTACATATTTAAAACACCGTTTCTTCGAACTACCTTTATGTGAGCAAATTGTTTTATAAGTGTATGTCGATGAAAAAAAGCTAAATTCCATTGCTAGGATTTTATATAATGTCTTCTTTAGAATGGCACAGGCTTCGATCAAGACGTCGTTAATGATCTACCGAGTTTTAAGCAGAAACTTAAAAGGAGGTGACTGCACTTCGAATTCCGCCTTCCCGTCCTGTTTAATTTTCTGCCATGGCCTTGTTGTATCCTCACTTACTTGCTCTACTTTTCTAGATGGCATAGTCTTTCTCTGATTTAAATGTTGGCACTTCCTTGCGAGAAAGCAAGGCACAATGTATGAATCCGTCGCAACTTGCCGACCCAGACACGGATTGAAAAGCTTGCATCAACAAACGCATCATTCACTCTACTGCTTGGGTATGGCACTTAAACACAGTTATTTCTTCAGTTACACTAATTGCTAGTGCAGAACTTTAAGATGCAGAAGTCACTTGAACGGACGGTAAAGACCTTGTTACTAATTAAAAAAAAAAAAGATCAGGAGAAGAAAGAGAAAACTCAGCGCAGCTGTTCAAGAAAATGACGACATAGCCGGAAAACCTGTTAGAGGAGTCTTTTTCGATGGAAGGAAAGGCCCGACCGTAACGCAAGCAAGAAAAGGAGAACATTGGCGTCGAGGGCGAATCGGAGAACACTTAACGATAGTGGAAGAATCAGGTTCATCATATTTGGGCCAAGTCGTGCCGAAGTCTAGTAGGGAAGAGGACATCGCCGCGTCCGCTCACGAATTTCTGGATGAAAACGGAGCTGATCTCTCAATGTTGGTAGCAGGTAGATGTGACGGTACACAAATTAACATGGAAAGATTTAACTGGGCTCTATCTTGTTTGAAAAAGAAAAGAAAGTAAATCGAGAACTTCAACGGATCGTTTGTCTTCTTCACGCTAATGAACTACCGCTTCGTCACTTAATAAGACGTCTCGACGGGGGAATATCGGGTTCAAACATACTTTCAGGATCCATCGGAAGAAAGCTCGACAACTGCTAGGAAGCGCTCTTGGTAAAATACAAGCAATAAATGTTGATTAGTAAGATTAATTCGCAAACGTTGGAAACCTCAGTGCGGACCAACAATATTTACTAGCAATGTGCAGAATTATTTTCTCAGGATATTGTTCTTAAAAATTGGCGAAAAAGAAACCCGATCTATTGATCCAGTCATGTTGGCTGAACACGGCATGTCGCATTCTTTGTTTGTACATTAGCACAGCGAGACCTTGCGAGGCATTGTTATGTCTTGTACAGCGGGGGACACTTCTAAATGGTACACCTTAGCCGTAAATCTCCATATGGCTGTACCATTTAGAAGTGTCCCCCGCTGTACAATATATCGTCCAGGTGTACGCCCGGTCTGGTTTGCCATCAAAGGAAAGCCATCGTGCTGTGTCGGACACCGGCACTTAAGGAGTTTTGGACTACTAGCTCAATTTGTACCCACGGAACCTAAGCGGATAGTATTCTCTGTATTTCATACGAGTGGTTTCTTCGTTCTCCCGGAAAACTTGCTTTTTAAGATTATTACGGATGCTAGTCCGAAAGTACTTACACTTGGCTGGAGGAGGATTAAGAAAGCCCGCCACATAAAAAAGAAAAAAATCAATTGAGAATTCACAGTTCCTAAAATAAATTTTCACGAGTACGATTACTACGACATGGTGGAATGAATGAATTTATCCCCAACAGAAACTCCTCTCACAAAGATGCTCTCCGATGACAAGGTTGAAGAAAATATTAAGTCAGGTGCAAGGCCCGAAAAAGAAATAACTGAGTTCCCGTGGCATACCCAAGCAGTAGAGCGAATGGTGCATTTCGTGAAGCAAACTTCTCAATCCGTATGTGGGTCGGCAAGTTGCGACTGATTAATACGCTGTGTCTTGCTTTCTCACAAGGAAATGCCAACATTTGTGTCGGAAAAATACTATGCCATCCAAAAAAGTAAAGCAAGTAAGTGGGGATACAACAAGGCTATGGTAGAAAATTAAACAAGGCGAGAGTGCGGAACTTTAAGTGCAGTCACCTCCTCCTCATTAGTTCTGGATTATTTTGACCCAAGAATAAATGATCGAGAATGTTGATAATGAATTGGATTACAGCAAACCAATAAACTTTACTCTTAGGCTAAAAGTAAATCCATTATTTATACATACACATAAAAAACGCAAACTTTTTGCCTTAAGCGTTGAAATTTGCCCAATTTAAGCGAAGAACTGCACATGAGTGTGTGTTAGAAAGGTTAATTATGTATAGTTAAAACTGTCCCTAAGGTTGGCTCTAAAAAAAAGGGGAATATATGCATTTTATACAGCCAAGAACGTGAAATATGGTACAGTGTAGTGCGTGTTGCATACCTTTTCCATAAAACCTCGATGCGGCACATGAAGGCGTTGACTAAAATTTCTGGAAAAAATCTGGAACACTTTGCTTTTTAAAAGACACCCTCTAACCGCTTCGCCGAACCGATTTTCGAAAAAAGTTGAAATTCGGCCCACTCATATATAGGCCCTACGTATTTCTTATTATCTTCGCCCTGATATATCTGCTAGCTGTCAGTGACGGGTGATCGAATGAACAGTCATTCCATAAAATTTCCAATATCTTTGTATAGCATAGTCTGGAAGATTAAATTAAGTAAATAAATAAGCTAAAATTGAGGCGAATGTATAATTTTATTTCTTCAATCTCGGCGGATTTCAATTTTAGGCAGTGGAGACAACTAGTGTATCTCAGGGATAATATACATCACAGAACATCAAACTAAGTTTTATGGAAGAAATCGTAGTTGGACTAAAGGGTCACTGCCACATTCTTGAGAGATTTTAACCACTACTAGTTTCATTTTTCTAAAAATTAAATAAAAATAAAAAGTGCTTAACATCGCAAAACTACTCAAGAAATGTACCAAAATTACGGTGGAAATTTACACGTTTAGACTTCCAAGCTATAATAGGCTTACATGTTGGAAGTTTTATAGATCGGCTTTGTCCGTCCGTCCCTCGACAGTACCAGAGTAAAAACGACAATAGTTATTCAGATGTTATTTATTATAATCGTTTCAGTGTCTCAAAAGAGCATATCATCACAATCCGCAATATTCTATGAAATTCAGAGGTAGTTGAAATTTGCTATTACTTCCAGTTTCATATTGATAAAAAACGGTAGGATATATCGAGATGAGATTTTCGGCAATTGATCCAGCGTCCCTAGCAGCTTCGTCTATTCCGCGAACCCTACACTCAAACCACCATGCGATTTAAATAAACTATTTCCGGTTTAGCACCTTACTGTCATTGAACAAAAGTGGTAATAGATTGGCAAGAGATTCTCTGCAAACAATTCAATGGTTCCAGATAACATACTATCACAATCCGTAACACTCTATCTAAACCGGAAACAGATGAAATTTACTAGTACTTCGGGTGTCAATACTTATTTTCATTCAGCGAAAATTCTAAGAGATATCGAGATACGGTTTTCTATAATTGATTCAGCTTCCCAAGAATTGGTTTCTTTTTCTCTTTTTAAACTCTCTATTCAAATTAACTATTTCAATATTTATCGCAGCAAAACAAAAATTGCAACATATAGAGAAAAGTGAATCAAGTGAATGGTTTCCTTCAATCGATTCAGTGTTTTAAGATTATGTATCTATGCAGGCCGGTAGCCAGCCCAAAAATGTAGGGGGTGTCCGGCTGAAGTTAGGGGGGGGCCCGAACCAACCATATTATAGTACATCACCATATTATAGTTCATTTGCAAGCCTACCGTGTAAATTTTAGAGGGGGGCCGCAAAAATTTAGGGGGGGAGGCCTCCCTAGGACCCCCCTGGATACGGGCCTGTATGTATGTATTATCACAACGCACAACACTTTAAAAAAAGTCAGAAGTCGTTGTAATTTATTACTAGTTGCGGTTTCAACACTGATTTCCATAGAGCATAAAACATCGAGAGATGGAGATATGCCAATTTTTTAAATCAATTCAGCTTCCTAAGAGTAAGTTAGATCTCCTTTAAACCTCTATTCAATATCGAAATTGTAAAATTAATCATTCCCGGTTTCAACATTAATTATTATAGAACAAAAATGGCAATAGATAGCTACAAGCGGTTTTGTGCAATCCATTCAGGATCTCAAGGATACATAACGTCACAACCTGAATTTTTTTTTACCATAAACGGAAATAGATTAAATTAATTAGTACTTCCGGTTCCAACACTGATTTTCTTAGAGGAAAAATAGCAAGTTATATCTAGAAGTAGTAGCTTTTCGAAATCGATTGAGCTTCTTAAGAGTAGGTTCATTACGAGCTAAGAAAAGACAATTTAAAATACGTACTAATTCTTTGTGTACTGCTTTGTAGCGGTAAAACGTGTACTAAATTTCCTTGGCTTGTACAGACAAAATATGTCTATACACATGTGACTTCCCTTAAGAGCCGCCCTTCCCCGAACGAAAGTTGTATCCCTTGCTACAGTGAGTAATTGTAATGGTAAGAGTATCTTTCTTACTACGTATTATAACATCTTGCTCGTCGCTCAATCTTCTGATTAATTGTAAATGTTATTGAATCCACTTTATGTCACCGAGTTAATGATTCCGTGTGACCTGACCAAAAGTACTTTTTCAGCTTTCCATACGAGTTACTTCATCTCTGAATTGAAATTGAACTAATAATGCATATAAGATTACTCTTTAACAGAAAAAACAAAAATGAAAGAAAATAAGTAGATATTTACTGTTCATTGAGCAATTAGCGGATTTAAATAATAATAAAAAAACTTCCTGTTACTTCTTCTTTACCTTTTCCCGAATTTCATAATTAAAGCTTCAGTATGTATTGAAGGTAAACTGAGTAATTAAATAGATTTGTTCATCTATTGTGTAAGCTTCATCAACATTATAATAATATAAGTAAAATAAAGCAGTACTCTTCCAAACTTACTTTTGTGAGCTGTTTAAAGTGTGGAGAGAGAAGAAAAAATACTTGAGACTTCTTTTTTGCTTTTTTTGCTTTTAAAATAAAAAAATAAAAAAATGAACATTTACAGTCCCGAGTCATTAAAAGGGAACACTTAGCTCTAGATATTTTTATCAGAGTTTTAGGGGATGAGAGACTTTTAGAGGTTTTGTTCAAGTGCAGAATACAAAAGCGTTCTTAAAGTTTTTCGGGTTAAAAAAGAGAACAGAATTTTTTTTTTTAAAAAAAAGGAAAGAAAATTGAATAATACAACTGCAAAATGTAAACTTTAACTTTTGTGAGAAACTTTTGCATTAAAAGTTCAAGAGGAGCCGTTGGAAGCTTTAAATGGTTGTTGCTAATTTGAATAAACTCTGCTGCCATCTTATACTCGTACTTCTATGGTTATGTGATCTTCTTGCCTTTATGGACATTTTTTTATTTACCCTTACCCTGTCAAGACTATTTTTAACCAAAAAAGGAAATAAAACAGAAAAATACTCTAAAAAATAGCAAATAAAGAAAAACAACGCAAAAAAATAATGAAATAAAAATTGCAACCCGTCACTTGTTTCATGGAAAAGTCCATTAATCTTTCTCAGCAGGTTCTAACATTCTTTCCTGTCGCTTTACGTTTCCTCGCCAACAGATGGCATTGCGAACTCTGCTGCAACGGATGGACGTGTCTATGAATGTAGAAAGGGTTTTCTCCTCTACCGAAAACTTCTGTGGAGTGACGTAGATAAATTTATCTCACAAACTTTCAACTAACTACTACTTTGCTACAAAAACCCTTAACACAAACAGAAAGATAGACGCTATTTGTATTTTCTTGTTCGCTTAAGTGGTAGACAGAGTCAAATGACAAGATAAATGCGAATGGCCATTATTGTCATACCAAATAGCTGAATCATATTGACTGTCGTTGTTAAAGAATTCAATTTTCATATTTTTTTTATTAATGTGTATAAAGACGTATTGGACGAGAATGGTTAATAGCTATTTACGAAGGCAAGGAGAAGATCTAATCATTAAGAAATACGTGCAAATAGTGAACCTAATAAGAAAAATAGTAAATTATCGTACGAATTATAAAATTATCTTGCATGACTTTCGTTAGAACCAGGATGTTTTCAGTTTCAGTTTAATATCTGACGATTATGCCCTTTCGGCTAAGGGAGACCGTGATTAAAGCAAATGAATGATGATAGATGAATTGGTGGCTCGGAAAGTGGGAGGAGACTGGTGTACCCCGAAAAAAAACTCAATGACACGATGTTCTCCACCACAAATTTACTAGGCTGGGGATCGAACCAGAGACCCATGCAACAAAGGTAAACGCTCCACCGTTCCCATATTTAAGATATTATTCACACATTTAATATTAATCTATCCCAGGAATGTAGTCAATAAATACATCGTATTTCTTTCACAATAATTACTGTCTAAATTGACGTTCGAATGATAATATTCTTGCTAGATAATGATATAGGCCTACCCTTTGCCTTTTGAAGGATTCTCTTACTTTTTACTTTCTACTTTTAAGGAGTCCGTCCGAGAAATGAAATATTTCCATAGCTATTTGATGGATCAGCATCACTTTTGGCTAAGATATAGACAGTGAAAAAGTAGGAATCCAGCTCATTGACAGAGATGATCCAATATCCGAAAATGGTAGAAATAAACAATTTCCGGGTTTTACTTGATCACTATAATAGAGCCAATGCAGAAATAGATAGCGAAAAGTGGTCTCTTAGAATCGATTTGGCACGCTAGTAATAAGTATTATAATGTCTCAAAACTTTATATTCAAATCTGAAGTGACGGAAATCAACCACTTGTAATTTTAATCTTAATGACTGTAGAGTAATAAAAACTTGATGATAATGAGTTTGAGTTTAGCATATGAGTGAAGATATATGAGACTTGGACATACTGATTAACTTGGAAATCGAGCCGCATGAGCTTTTGCCAGCAATCGAACCCGAGTCTCCGAGGGCGCGTGTGCTAATCGCTTAGCCATGAAGATAATAAACACATAATTTTAAAAAAAGTAATATTGACCGACTTCAAAAATAAAAAAAAAGACACTAGAAAATAGAAAATAATAAAAGCCCTAGAAAACAGACAATAATAAGAATTAAACTCTTAAAAGCAGAAACAGATATTCCTGTCATCTATAAATGAAATTTGAAGTCGTGCCAAGTCAACCGAATTAATGCCAAATATAAAATTCCTTGATGATAATTTTATGAGGCATTAATTAGCTTGGTAAGACCTCTAAAACAATTATTGACAAATGGAATAAATTATTTTCTGCTTTTAAGCTCATTGTTATTATTATTATTATTATTATTATTATTATTATTATTATTATTATTATTATTATTATTATTATTATTATTATTATTATCTAGTTGTAGAGCTTTTATTATTTTCTGGTTTTAATGTCATTTTTAGAAAGTTGGTTAATACTGTTTTTTTTAAAAGAGCTTTAATTATCAATTAATGATAAATAATTAATAGTCAATAAAATTAATTTGCCAATAATTGTAATGTGTTCTTAACTTCCTAAAACACATTTGGAAAGTTTTAGAAAAAAATGTCCCAATGACACACTATAAAAAAGAAGGTAGATTTAAAGTTTTATCATTTGAACAAGGGGAAAACAAACTTAAACATTAGCACTCTAATTGAAAGTTGCAATTATATCTTTGACACCTTCCTTGTCATTACCAAGCACTGAAGAAAGAAAAAAACAGATTTAATATTTGTACTGTGTGTAGCAATGAGATGATTTTATTTATGAAAGGAAGCATTTAACTTCCATACCTTCAAAAAAATGCTGACGTTTGTCAGCAAATATTGTCATTTGAAAAATCTACAAAAATTTAAAGTGGCACAATTAAGTACATTTGTGTTTATTAAAGTGATATCTGAGCAGGAAAACTTTGCTCTTAAATGCAAAGACTAAATTGTTGCACCTGTCAAGAATTTATACAATAAAAGAAAGATGATAGATTACCGTTGAATGTATGAGCTCTACAGTCACATTCAATAACATCGAACATACGGGAGCTTATTTATTATTCAACATAAGATGTTATGCACCGCTTGTAAGAGTGTCATAACAAAGCTATGAATAAATTTGCAAGTTGTGTGTTTAATATCTTGTCATGTTTATTATCCTTTATCTAATTAACAGTTCCCGTTTATTTCCATTTTCGTTTTTCGATTTATCCATTTGCGTGTACGTCCACTTTTTAAATTTTCATTTATGCTTTTCATTTTGTTATCAGTAGTTCATTTACCATAAAACTAAAATTTTCTCTTAACCTACTTAAGCAAGTATACTCTTAAAAATCTGCACAAAAAGTTGGGAATATTGGTAACAAATTCTAATACTAATTTAATTCCACGCTGAAATAAGAACATATTGTTAGAAAACTTGAATGCTGAAAAATATTTTAAAAAACTGAAACTGAAATTGAAAGTATTGTTATAAAAGATTACAAGTTTTTTTTTCTTTTTGTAAATTCAGAACATATTGACTTATTGCTAATATTAATATATCAATATTTTAATTAAGGAGAACAAAATTCTAGGATACCTCTCTAGATCTACCATGAATGAAATGCATATAATATTATGTAGTCACAATATAATTTTTATCACTCCCTTTCTGCTTTAAATTTGATACAGGGGAAATTTCAAACCAGAGGGAAGATTGAGTATAGCCCGGTCCCCCCTGTGAGTTTTAACGAATCATAATGATTCAAACGGTTCATATTAATTCAGTATGAATCGCAATCGCATGTTATAAAGATTTTAGATGTAAATCTTCTGGTAAGGAAGCTTTTAGTATAAGTAGTAGTAGTAGTAGTAGCGGTAGTAATAGTAGTAGTGCCGGTAGTAATTGTAGTAGTATTAGTAGCAGCAGTAGTAATAGTACTAGTAGTAGTAGTGCCGGTAGTAGTTGTAGTAGTATTAGTAGCAGCAGCAGCAATAGTAGTAGTAGTAGTAGTAGTAGTCACTCTTCCAGTTCCGGTGACAAAGAACTGCGGGGAGCGGGCTATACACAAGCCCAGAGGGATTTCGGAGAAGCAGCTCCATATCGTGCATGTTTTTTTAAAAAGGTGAGGTTAGGCTAGTTATGTTTATAATCTATGCACACTCACCTTAGTATTCCGGTTTGTAAAGCTTTTATACTTTCAGTAAAAATCATATACAACTGTATCATATGGTTTACTTACCTTCATCGTATTTCGAAATATTCACCTTTCTTCGATGTTACAGGGAGACAGTATCGTACGTTTTCCAGCATGTTTTCATTCATGGTGTGCATGGGCAATGATCTACCATTCCAAAGTTTTTGATTTCGTTTGTGGGCTTCCCTACTAAGTTCTGTGCACACCAACTCGTTACTATTGTTAACATGCACATATTGAAAGCCTTCATTACTTAGGCAACTATACGATTTAAAACAGTTTAACACAATTGGCGTTCCTGGAAAAAATACGCTCTTTGATTATGTTTGACATTGCATCCTTATTGTACTTTGGAACAAGAAGCATGAAGGCTTTCCCTCCAGGATCTCTTTGAACACCAGCAAATATCCATTGACATTCCACACGAGTTTTTCTGTTGTTTTTTCCTTTTACCCCTTTTACCTAGGTTTGCTTTGTTTTCTTCAGTAACCTTTTTATGACCAACGACTTTATTGGTCTTGATCCTTTGCCCATGCAATACAAACTTCGCGGCAAAATTAGCTCCAGTTAAGGATTGTCTACTTTCCACACTTGCTCTGTGGAGCTTGTGCTTTATTGCTCTGTGCTTTTCATGTTTCTAAAAACACCAGAATATAACAGAATCATCTATTCTAATTATCTTTATATCGATTCTAATTATCTATTCTATCTAATTATCTATCAGAATCATCTATTCTATTGAACATTCCGTTCTCAAAGAATGTTCGTTTTGTCTCCAACTTTTCCCAGCTAGACTTACGACCGTTCACTCGTGAATGACAAAAATGATGTGCTGCTTTTCTTCGACTTAGAACTCACATCCTTTACAGTTTCTACGTTGAATACGTACATTTCTTAAACTGTGACTGAATTTCGATAAAACTTCATATTTGCTTCTGCAGTGATTTTCGAAGTTTAACAGCGATTATTTACAACCTCCACGTTGGAATTCCGTACAGCCATCTTTTTCCGAAATTCTTGGTAACACTACAATGTTCATGTGTTACTACGCTTTCTCTATACCCTCAGTTGAAAAGGTATTTCGTTCAGTTCATTACAAAATAAATAAATAAATAAATAAAATTTAATAAATAAATAAATACGCAACTATTTTCACCATTAGAAAAAAAAATGATTTTGTACAGAAAGGCAACACTCTATTCGAGACGAGCAAATACTCTTCCCTGCACAGTAAATTTTCAAAATCTTTATACAAGCGGAAGAACACTCTTAGAGTGACTCGTTGAGCATGCAGAGGAATCAAGCCCGGTTTGGTCATTTTGGAAAGACTTCATCTTAAGGATCTTTACCTGAGGCTTTATTCTTAGCTTAAAATAACGTAATATATATATATATTTGTGAAATAGGAAACTGGTTTTTCATTTTTACTATAGAATTAAGCGTACCACACACACTTAATATATATTTTTCTTTCAACTTTAGTAGTTGGACTTCATTCTCTTCTGCTCTGAATCTCTCATTCACTGCAATTTATTCTTCAAACACAATGGTCACTTTGTCTAAAGGTGTCGACAATGCCTATAACTTGCACGTTGAATAATCGCGTAATTTCCATAATGTGTCAGTTAGTCATGTTCCATGCATACGGAATCCAGTAATCCTGTCCGCCAGTTGATAAATTCCTTGCGCTACGTCCGTACCACTGTGCATATGAAATTATTATGTCCTTCAGTTACAACTTCGTTTACCATATAGTTGAACGGATCCTCAAGTATATTTCCTTTATCCGTTGTAAGGTTTGTTTGGTCGGTTGGAAATTAGTGCCGTTTATTAGCACCGAGGCTACATGAGATGTGGATCTACAGTTTTAGGTGGAATCCGAATCACCGCAATGCATTCAAATTCAAGAATCGTAATAATCGAATCCAAGATTCCGGATACTAAGGATGCACGCGCTAGTAACTAAATTAGCGCAGAGGGCAATACTATAGGATGATAAACGTCATTTCTCATCATTTGCAACAGCTCGTAACTAGAAGAAAGATGGTGAATTTGCTTAGAGCTATGTCTCACATAGAGCTTTGTTTGTTTATTTTCATGTGTATATTCTTTTCCCAAACGTTTAGTTACACCCTATATATATCTCTCTACAACAGTCACCTACAACTTATGGTGAGACATAGGAGGATAGAAATCATTCTTCAACACATCATAACCTGCTTCTGAAGCTTGTATGAACTTGACTGTGAGAACTAAGGAAAAAGTAAGGAAAAATAAAATAAGAGGAAAATCAAAGGAAAGAGAGCAGCAGCAATAGAAACTATCTCTTGTGGTTCTGACTTTCCGGAATTGGATCTGTCGACATCAGACTCCGGCAACAAAAGTCGGTGGACGCTAGGAAAAAAAGAACCACCACATTGGAGGATTGGGAGTGAGTAGAGAGCGAACAGAGTGGATCTAGTTTTCCCTTTCATTGCCCACCACAATTACGTAGGAGAACGGGCACAAATACACAAGAATCAGTCAGCAGCCAGCATTCGGGGATTTTGCCAAAGACCAAACAACTCCCTTTCTGGTGTGTCTCCGTGGTATTTCTCCAAAAAGCCGTAGACAACAAGCAGATTGAAAAGTAGGAATCAAGTTAAGAACACAGACCTTCCATTTCCCTTGTCAGTCTTCCATTTCTTGTTCCATTTCTCTTTCCTCAAACCAATCCTTCTTGTTATTTAGACTTGATATATGGTTTGTTCCAATACGTATAGCAAAATTGATGTCAAAAGCAGATTCGATTTATGTCAATAATGTGCAATGCAGGTCCGGCTGTTTAAATGACCACATTATCTTTAGTGAAGATTTGGTTATAAATTTTAAAATTAACACATAATAGCATTCTCATTCTTTTATTTATAATATGATTTATATACCAATTTTTCTCCTAGTTTAAGTTCGTCTTGAATAGCTAAAATGTTTAAACTCGGAACCACATTTGCTACTACTATTATTATTAAACCATTACTAATAATAAACACCCCATAGTGGGCTACTTAGTATGCTCTTGCCTTCGGTACACTTTGTCTCAGATTCAACTTTTGGTGGTAGGAGTTTCAAATTCGAAAGGAATATTGTGGTTCGGATTTCGTATTTTCACAGATTATGTTTTTCGTTGTAGAACATGTTGGAGATAGCTAATTGTTGAAAACACTTCCTTTTGCTCATGTGTTGATTCTAACTAGTAGAAATTTGCTATTGAATTTCAGTATTTTAATCGTGTTCTTTAAACAATGACAGATATGTTTGTACGTCATCTGTCGGTTCACGGGAAAGTATCTGTGCCGTTCAGTAGGAAAGCGATCAAAGAAAGATATGATGCATGTTTCTGCAGTGTCTACGACGTTACTAATAAAACAAAGAATAAAATGTATCAGAACTTAGGTTCTTCTTGAAAAGTAAAATACATGTCTGTTTATAATCATTTATTTTAATGTATTAGAATATCAAAGGATAAGGTTATAGTATACCAATTTGCGAGATTATACAACCAAATATGTATCATATATTATTGAAGTATTACTCAGTAATAAAGTCAATGTGTCTAATTTATTAAATCATTTAAATATGTGACTAGCATTACTTTCTTTAGCAGTACAACACAATCAGTGTCTATAAACATGCATAGTAATCCAAGGTTTGCAAGTCTTTTAAAAGCTGTAATATATACTACTCGTATTAGCGCACAAAACCAGTTCTAATAGTAATTTTACATAGTACCTTTACGTAAGTTATCTTTGTTTGCAGTCTGAGTTAATACATTAGCACACTTAAGAAAAATCGTCGTTATAAGAACACTATGATTTGATGGTAGGGTGCTAATTTCTTATATGAAAATTTGTCGTAGATTCGATAGGAATCCGTTCAAGGAGTAACATGATAAAATTTACCCAGGACAAAATATTTTCCCAAGTTCTCTTACGAATTTCATATTATGAGGCACAAACGTATTACGATAATCATTAATCATGCCCATGAGCGCTCTGAGAATTCATCATTGTTATTATTAAACTACTTTACACCAGGATTGTTTTGTTTAAAGCAAAATATTTAAAACAAATGATTAAAACTTGTTTTAAAAAATTGATTTTGTTTAAAACACATTTTATATACATTTTAAACATTTTGTTTTAAACACGTGTATTTTTTAAGACTTGTTTTAAACATATGTTTATTTTTATTTTATTTTTGTAAAAAAAAAAATCTGCCAGAGAAAGAAAATGGTGAAAAAGTGCTTCCAGGCCCGTAGCCAGGGAGGGTCTAGAGAGGGCACAGCCTCCTCTAAATTATTTTTTGCCCGCTATAAAAAACACACTGAAGAGAATTTTCAAAGTGACACTAAACCAGGGAAATTCCTGCTATTATAAATACCAAATTAAATTCAACTTTGCGAATTCTACCCATTTATGTGTAACATTATATGTTTCTTTGCTAGATGCACCAAACTTTGTGATGGACAAACATCGTGCTCGTGGGTTTTCTCGGGGTTCTCCCGTTTCCTACCACTTTCTTCATTCCACCATTTCACTCATTTCTCATTATCACCGTCTCCTTTAGCCTCACCGGCATAAGCGTGGGACGTTAATCTTAAAGATTTCATTTCATTTTATAGATGCACCAAACATCTTCAACTGCCATTACTCATTACAAGAATTTGCAACCATGCCATGTTATTGCAACCACGACAAGTATTCAAGCCATGTGCACTTCCAAACAACAGTATCATAGTCTACAACGTTAGTTGTGAATATAAATAAACTGTAATGTCTGTCTTTTTTTGGAAGGAAGAAAATTGAGTACAAACGTTAAATAAAACACATACTTTTATTTTGTATTGATATAACCTAAGATTGCTGTAATATAATTTTGCTCTAATGTTTAAAAAATAAATACTTCAATCTTAATTAATATGAAATAAAGTACCTCGCAAAGAGCTCGTAATAAGCATACAAAAATGAATCAAAAAAATTACGTTCGATTATACATATATAATAATATTCTCTTTTAAGTTTTCTATTAATAAATGCAAGTGCAGTATTTTTATCTCATCATTCTTAGGAGTTAATACAAAGAGCTGCAGTAAAGGCTTACGAGAAAGTAATAATTTGTAAAACAATACTGCAAAATAGCCCTTACCGCTGGTCTAGTGAATAGAGCGAGCGTGTTGGAATGTGATCTCGAGGTTTGATATCCGTGGAATTCTTGAAATCGAGAGCAATGCGGTGGTTCATATTCCACTTTAAACTGCAAGCTTCGCGTTTTTTATAGCCTCGGTACTGAAAAAATATGCTAAATTTTAACAAACAAACAAACAAACAAGTTGGCCTTCTACAAAATGAGAATGTGAAGTAAAATATTTTTTTTTCATTTAGATAGAAACATTAATGAATATATAATGATGCCATTATACAAAAAAGGTGATTGGAGTGTTCTGTTGCGACAAAAAAGTCTATGTCAAAATATTCTGTTTATAATATTTCGTTCTCTGCAAATGGAACACTCCTGATTAATGGCACGTCTGTTCACTCTAACATTCAGTTAATTAGCTTTTGTTTAGTGTAAATGCGACGTACAATGACGTTCATCATCTACGTTTACCATAACACTATATTACCCCAAGCACCTCAATTGTATTGCATAACAGTTTTTTTTTATCTTTATGTGTAAATGATCAATGTTCTTAATCTTGAATTTGTGTACTATAATATTGTCAATACAGGATATTATGTATAAAAGAAGCTATAGTTGTTACAGATTCTGTAAATAATAAATAAGTATGCAATTTTATGTTGTTGTGTCATGTCTTAATCATTGCCCCCTCAGTATTCACTTCTTCCCCCTAAGAAATCAGGCTGGCTACGGGCCTGAGTGCTTCTCATTCAAAAGACTATTTTCTTTCCATGTGAATGTTTTGATTTCTTGTGGCTACAGCGGGTCAATGTGGTGATCTACAATTTATTTTGCCTCTTTTTTCCTTTGTTTTTAACGTTTCTTGTATTGTTTAAATGCTTATCAGTTAACTTGCGAGAAAGTGACGTAGTCGAAGGTCAGACTACTTATAGAACTGATATTAAAAAATAAAGTAAAGAATTAACATGGAAACACTTTTCTGTGCTGCATTCAGAAAACAAAGGGTTCTTTGCTGAATTGCGCTTCTGAAATATCGCATGCATTCGTTGATACAGTACATGTTTTATCTCTGTTTCCATACATACATACTTTAGAGAAAGAAAGAATCCGAAATGAAAGAAAAAAACTACGTGACAAGGTGCAATTTAGAGTTTCATATGATTGCCGCTGGAGAGAGGCGTCCGTTTAGAAGTCATCCGCCCCCTACTCTGAATTTCAGATGTTGGGAACGTAACCCAGATTTCCTGAGCAAAGTCCACAGAAAAATATTGAAGTCTTTATACCGAACAAATACGGACTTTGATCACCATATCTATTGACCGTAAGGAACTATAGGCCTAAATTGCTCTTTTGTATATTTTTTGGCCCATGATTCCAAAGGTTACACTACTTTCGAGTTTCGGGCCTACTTAAAATTCAGGAAGTTGGGCCTAAGCAAAATTTCAGTTTTGATCATCTATATTTCATCCGTATTTATTCGGTGTAAGGACCCCAAACTTGTTCTGTTGGACTTTGAATATCAAAAGGTTTCTAAAACTGCCTTACTGTCCCCAAAATCTGAGATTCATGGTAGGCTGCTCTCTTGCCCCCACTGACGCCCCTGTCTAGTGGCAGTCATATGGAACTATCCCACGCACTTTCACGTGGATTTAGTTTCATTTATTTCGGACTCTCGTTTTGAAATACAATTCATTTGCTGAATAAAACTGAACCTTATTGAAAATGGACTTGAATCCATTGTGCTATGAATGCCCCAAATATTACTTTTCATCGATAAATTATTGAGTTGAGAAAAAGTAACCAATTACATAGGCTTGCAGAAAATATTCTAAAGTTAACACACGAAGTGTGCTTCAAATATTACTTTTCGAAAATGTATTATTTTAAAATAATTTTATTAGCATCAGTATTCTGAAATAGTAATCAAAGTTTGCAACTGAAATCTCACCCGCCTCCACAAAACGTGAGTTTAGCCCCTAAGGGCATTACTAGGAAACGTTCAGGAACAGTAACCCCAAAATGACTTGTCTTAGGGCTAAACAACCGCACAAGTGTATTTCTGGTAAAATTCTAGCCTTAAAACATGTAAAATGACTCTCTTTGCATTTGAAATTTCGAATTGCAATCAAAGATGGCCACAATGATACTTGCCATCGCACTATCTGATGTATCAGACCACTTTTAAGTTTCATCATCCTCCCTCAACCCGTTCTCAACACACAAGGGTGCTGAGGACTTTTACACTATGTAAATCGATAGACTGTGTGAAATCTCCATAGTAAATAGATAAAATCTACCTAAAAAGCTTATTACAACCAAGTAAGTACTTATGAGAGTTACTGGCAAGAGGATGTAGTAAAAAGGGGTCGTGATATGAAATAAGTTGAGAATTACTAATCTATACTGAAATATTCTGTACCCAACAGAATGTAGTCTTAACCGAGATAAATGAAAAAGTCGGTTGCAAGCAGTGGTTCTATTCAGCCGGTTCGGACCGGTTCGCTAGAACCGGTTGTTAAATATTTCGAGTTCGCAGAACCGTTTGTTATAACCAGACATAGTAATAAATTTTATCCACTTATACCCAGGAACAGTAAATTTTAGTTTAACTACCTTTGTTTTTTAAAAAAAAATTCTCACAGCTAAAGGGTTAAACAAATGATTCCATAGAACAAAGTATAAGCGGTTAATTTCTTAATCTCAAATGCTCAGATATCAAGAATGAAAGCTGGGATCACATGAGTATAGTGATGATATGATTTACGTATATTGAAACGCATAGGTCTACATATTATCAACACTTGCTGATCCATTGCTATATTAAGGTCTTTCCAATACTTTTTGGCAACCATCTATGTTGGGTAATTTGTTTCCTAGATATTTGCAGTAGTACCTAATTTCGTCACACCGCCTTGTATTAGAATGCTGTATAGGTCACCTCTTGTCACTTGTAGTATCCAGTAAAAAAAAAAAAAAAAAAAAAATTGCTTTTGTCTGCCTTGCACGGTTTGTTTCCTAAGAGAGTTATATCTATTTATCTACCTATCCGTTTACTATCTCTCTCTCGTTATATATATAAATGATATGTATGTATATATACAGAACCAGTTGTTAAAAAAATTAGAATAATATCACTGGTTGCTAGTAAAGGGCAAGAAATCTTAACAAATTTGGAGAAGTTGCTCGCACCACAGACCAGTCTCAGAATTTTATTGATACCAAACGCGGAGTAGTTACTCAGCTCGAGAATAGAGATGTGATTCCTCTAAAGGGGAGGGGCTTCTCCGAGGTCAGTCGAGACGAGTAGTGCTCAGTTCTCCTTTTATTGATACTAATGCGAGTAACCACTTCAAAAATGGAAGTAATGAACAACTTCTCCGTTTTATTGATATCACTCATTATTTTATCATTTTTTTCTTCGTGCTTATCGCCATTTAATTTAGCCAGTGATCGTAAGTTGTTTATATTAGTGACTAAAGTGTATCAAACATATGAGCTAGCATTTAAATCAACGAATAAGCAGATATGATAGAACAGCAACGATAACAAACTAGTTACAATTGACTGATTACTAAATAAAATGAATTGAAATTTCCAGTTTCATGCCCAACGTGTATGCCAACTAAACGAAAAGCATGATTAATAAAAGTGAATGATCATAAAAAGGTCTGGTGGTATGGTCATGTGAGAGTGAGCCCCGTGAGAAAATCAACGGACAAGATGTTTCCAGCACAAAATTACATGGCCTAGTGTTGAAGCAGACACTCCTCGTACATGCCTTGAGCGCTCCACCACTGATCTGTTGTGTTTCTTGACTATGAACATTTATATGTCATGACGAGTAATATACACAATATTCTGTTTCTGTGAGTGAAGCAATATAAGGGAAACTAACCTACATTAACAAAACTTAACAAAGGTCTGAACTTTTCAAATATTTGCTTTTATGGCTTTTTCTTTGTGAAACTCAGAAATCGTTCAAAAATCCAAACTTTCACGATATAATATTTTGCAAGTCGAGAAGAATATGTTAAATAATGCTCACATTCAGAGCTGACGAGAGAAAAATTATAAATATGTTCGTACAATCAGAACATTATTTACTGTAAAGTTGTTGAAAAGAAGGAGTTAAAGTTTGAAAATAGTAACACATGTAATATATAATGCGTATGTCCGTTGATATGTCCCCGTTCAAGTACGAAAAATACCAGCCTGCAGGTAGCCATACCGATCGAAGATACAAATCTAGTACCTACATATTTTAAATCGAAAATATGTAGGTCTATGTATGAAATTATAGTTTATTATTATGGTTCCTAGTTTTTAGAAGAGACACCTAGGTCAAAAGAAAAAATTTTGAGCACCATCATGATGCCATATAGCCCTAACAGTGAGTCTCTTTGTTATAACTTTCTTCAACTTCAAACTACGACAGTAATGGGGCGTTTACACTTGGTCGATTTAGTCGCACGACTAAATCGACTCGCTGCATTTGCCACTAAATCGAAGCAACTAGGCCGAATCAGATCCATGGATGTGTTCAATTATTTCAACCACAGAAAATAGAACGTCTTTCAATTCAGTTGCCAGTCGATTAGTCGCCTTCGATCAACAAGCGATTAAGTTGAAGTCCCGTTTACACGGTCGATTAAGTTGAAAGTGATGTCAATTCAACTGAATCGAACGCAAATCGACTAAGTGTAAACGCCCCATAACCACGAAAGGCATTTTCCTTATAGAAATACAGCAACACAGTAAAGAAGTTATATAATACGATACTTATTACATTGAGATAAACATAGTGGTAGCAATTATGTCTTGTGACCAATTGCTAATATCTACAGTAATGGTAGAAATAATGTAAATGATATATTTGGATCCGGATTTTTTTAAAATTCATAAATAACTCTTTGGCGCAGAAAATACCACATTTGTAGTCGTGGTATAAAAGCACGAAGATTGACTACATTTATAATATTTACACCGATAAATTTTCAGTATGTACAATTCGAAGCAGGGTAAATTTATAGGAGCCAATACAACATGAAATACAAATGTCAAAGTACTGGGAACCAAATTTTCAAAATAAATAGAAGCTATATTTGAAGATATAATATGGTCTTAGATATTTTCAATCTACACGGGAATTATGTTTTAATTTGGATTGATGTAGTGGTTATACTTGTAATGTTTCTGGTCTAATGATATAATCAAATAATCCTGCTGACATAGATCTAAACTATTTGAATGACAGAAAATTGTAGATTATTTTTATTGTATTTTAAAGTACATGAATAGATTATATTAAAACATATTTTCATATATAGTATTTTATTTATATTGTCAGTTTCCTTTCATTATTCCACTAAATATATTTGTAGTTTGTAGCAAGCAACTGCAATATTTAAACATTCCCTGAAGCTTTCGATGCGACTCAGAGAGGGGAACTGATATAGGGATCGTCCACATATTATGTAAGGCAGCAAGTGAGGGAAGGGGTTAGGCCTTGGTTTCGAAGTGTGACAAGGGGGAGAAGGTTTATCTCTTCGTTACATAACGCAGGTTTTTTTGCTGTAATTCTTATTTTTTATTCTCAGGTTTATACACAATATTTCAAACAAATAATTTTATTCGGTCCATTTCTTTTTTTATAAATAAGCAAATAAATATTCACATTAGTTTTGGGAAATTGCGAACGTAAAGCCTATATAAATTGAATAATGCAAAAGAGATTCGAAGACGCTACTAGACAACAGTATAACTGATGACGGATTCTGCATGCGTTACAATAAAATACAATTTTTATCTTTTTTTGTTTTTTGTTTTAGCTATCGTAGCATTGCATTTAATGCACATGCCTTTCTGGAGTTAGCCTAGTTGTTAGAGACCGTAACCACTGCTTGAAATTGCCCTCCCGTTTCCACTTGTGTCGCTATTTCTGAGAATATTGTTGAAAACTTTTGATTTGAATCATTACCTCTCATATGTAAAACACAAGAAACTCTTCTTCATAAAATAACATTTTCCGCGACTGAACGATCCACAATTTGCAGAGCAAAATAAGATATTTAAAACCTTCCGTTCGATGTTCATCTCATATTGATCTTTTTTAAATTTTGGGATTTGGATATTTTTGGAATTTGAATAACTGTAACAGTTTCGCTAACTACGTGAACGTGTTGGCTTAAGCAGACACTATGAAGCTAATATTTGCAGTTAGTTTTTGATGGTGTCACACAGTTATTATTTTAAAATAAACACAAACGTTGCTTTATTCAGTTATTCGTATTTCTAGTTTAAGTTAAAAGATGGATCGATCTCCTTAGGAAAACAACAATATGCAATTAAGACTGGTTAATTAAAACGAATAAAGACTGGTTAATTAAAGAATCGTATGGGGTTAAAATATTATTGCGATACTACCATTTTATAATTTTTGGATTTATTAGCGAAAAACACTAGAAATGTATTGAAAATACACACGCATTTTGTAATAAAAAGTTCTACCGTTAAAAATACGTAGCTCTTTTATTGTAATAATCCTCAAAATAAGAAAAAAATGTGAAGAAACAAAAATCAGAAAATGTTACATAACAAAGAGGCAGGGATTCGGCTTTGCGTTAAGAAGTGTGACAAAGGGGAGGGAGGTTGTAAAAATTGTTCAAAAATAGCGTTACGTAAAACGTGGACAGCACCATACGACGTCAGGACGAAACATGAAGTTTCTGTTGCAGTGACGTGAGCAACGCACTTTGCATTGTTTGAGGTAACGTATCTCCATAACTAAGAAATATTTTACCGAAATTTTTGGTATGTGTTGTATTGGACACTACTACTACACGAGTAACATTAGTTCACAACTTCTTGTCAGTAAGGAAATATCCATTATAAGTCCACGTCTCATATCATTTCAAATCTTCTAGTTACACAATGCAAATATATTGAATCATTTTCATCTCTAACTCAATAATTATGATGGTATAAAAAAGTTAAGTGGATCAAGCTTGGTAGAGTACCCTCGTAGTTGTATACGAGTTAGTGTGCGTGTCTTTGGCGCGGGAGACCCTGGTTTGATTACATGTGGGGGGTTCACGTGGTATGAATCCCACGTTAAGCTGTAGGTTCAAGTCCCACGTAATCTCGCTGATGAAATGAACCTTAAAGTCTTAGTCAACCAATCAAGCATGTTGCGATATTACTTTTTAACCATACGATATGAACTACTGAAGTTATATTATATTATGCCTACTAAGGTGTAGGCATGTAATCCAGAGCTAGGTGTAGGGAACGGTATACGCTACAATGGGTTGTCTTGTAGATTGCGCACTGTATTCAAAACTACCCGTAGTTAGGAGCTCAGGTTAGTAGTAAGCCATTTCCTTCATAACCTTAATGTTGCATAAGGAATCATACACAAAAGCTCAATTTACTCAGTATTATATTGCATGCTTTAAGTTTTTGTAAGCATTTGCATCTTTGTTATTTGTGAGTAGCACCGTAACACGACTGACATCTATGAAATCAAATGAAACGCGTAAAAATTGAACATTTTGCATACGGATTACAAGTCAACAGATCACACCATCAGCAAGTTACATAGAAAAAGGTTAATTCTGTCACTTTGAAATATCGAAGGAAAATTTTAAAAAAAATAGTGTTAGGAAGACATTTTGGTCGACGTGTTGAAAGCTGGAGGTTGAGAGGCAAAGATATCAGGAAGTTGCTCTCAGTGGCCTAGTTAACGTCGTGATCACACGTTCTTTATGACAGATAACGAACCAAGACCCTTCAGCTGACGTTAGCTGCTGACACTGTAGAATTCGTCGACCTGAGACCGTCAATGCCTCTCCGTATTCTTTATAAAAATGTTTTAAAGAGGGAAAGAGATAGAGACAAATGAACACCGAAACGTAGCTACCTCCTAAAGTGCCCTACCGCAGGAAAGCTTAAAATAAGAAGATATAGAAAGAGACGTTTACCTACTTGTTAGCTATAATTGTAAGCTAATTCCATTGGTGTAGAGAGAAGAAGATTCTCCGATCAGATATCTCCATTACTTGAAATGAAAATTTGAAACAATGTCGTTTTAAATATTTTAAACCCAAAACGTTTTGTAAAAATGTCCCTTAATATCCGTCCAAATTAATATGCATATATAAGAGTTTTCTCTGGAATTCAACCCTCATTTGAGGAGCGTTATCTATTTTAACTACTTAAAATGATACTGAGAATCTGAGGCATAAATATGTATTTATATAGAGAGAGATTTACATGTTACTATGCTAATGATATTTCACACATGCATTGGTAATACGTAGTTCTGAATCAGTGATGGACAATTAATATCGCACTGCGGGCCAGAAAAAAAGGAACTAAAATTGGAGGCCTCTTGAAATGAAAACATGCATATATTTTCTGATTTTTTGTTCTCTTCTGTGTATCATACTTCTAGTTTTGTCTGTCTATGATAATAAGAGCTTGAACTACGTACATTTGAAACTAACTGTAATTGTATTTTTCTTAAAGAGAAAACAATGCTCAGTTCGAGAGCCTTAACTTTCAGAATGGGCTTTGTACCCCCCATAATTAAAGAAAATATATTCAGTTAAAAAGTAGGTATCGGTTTTATATTACAATAGTCAGCTACACTCTTACTGTTACACATGGAGATAAAAAAATATCACATACTCTTTCATCTTTATTCACTAACTGGTTTACTGTCAATATGTGTCTTTTGACACTGGATTTTAAAATAAAATATGCAACTAACTAACCCTTCCGATAAAGCTCTTCTTTACTTTTGTTCTTTTAAAACAGGGCATTCAGAAAGTAATATGCTGATCATAAGTTGCCGTATTTTATTTTCCATAAACCGCTTTAAACAACTGAAATTAACACTTTAATGTCATGGAAGTTATAAGAGATGCTGGAAGCGATCCCCTTGCACTTGAAGACACAGTTGCACACGTTTCTGCATGTTCTTGAAGACGTTGCGCAGAACATATGGAGTGATGTTCCGAATGGGAGGGGTCAGTGCAGCTTTGATTCTTTTATGGTGTGTGGATTGCTTTCATAGGCCTTTCCCTTCAACGTACCCCATAGAAATAATCCGGTGGAGTCAAGTTTGGTGAATGCGGAGGCCAGAGTCCTCGAGAGATGATGTGGTCACCGAAGATGTCTTGTAAAAAGCTCATCGCCTTGTGGACGGTATGTGCAAGTCTCCCCATCCTGTTGGAACTAGGCATTCTCAATTTCATCCGCATTCAGTTCACCTTGAAAGGGCTCCAGAATGCAAGTGCAGTACCTTTCTGCATTTACGGATGAGGCTGTGGATGGCCTACGTGATTTTGGAGCATTATAAACGCTTCCGGTCTTTCGAAATTTGGTGATAAGATTCCGTGCAGCATTGCGGTTAGACATCTTAACTCTTGGAAAGTTTGCTGCAAATGCAGCTCCTTTTGCTGAGGTAAACTTGTTTCCATTGCGGAACACATGCTCCACAAGAAACACTCTTTTGTCAATCGTCAGCATGATGACCTAGATCACAATGATGTCACACAAGACGTTGTTCTTCAATCAAACCGAACCTGTGACCAAATAAAAATACCTGGTCAAACAGGGTTCTAATATGGTTCAAATGTTTAAATAATGGAAAATGTTGTATTACAAATTGACAATCATATCAAGCATCACTTAGCACACCACAACATGGCATTGCGTAGTTACTTGTCGATCACCCGGTAGATTTAGTTTACAGTTCGTATACCTGTTTCTGCGAGATCTACTTGAATATAAGACTTCCATTTGTGCTTAGCTGTTCTTAATGGTCTCTTTCGACTGTGTTTCTAATTAAAATTTTGTATGTGTTCCTATTTTCCTCCGTTCTGCCTATACGGCCTGCTCACCTGAGCTTCTAAGACTTTTAACTCTTACAATATTTTGTAAACGGTATATATACAGTTCCTTGCTATGAAGTTTTCAGCATCTCTGTCCCTCTTCAGTCCGAATATCCGCTTCAGGAATTAATTTTCAAATCCATCCAGTTTACGTTCTTCCGTTAAAGTAAGGGATTATGTTTTGCAACCATACAGGTCAATAGGTATACTTATTGTTTTATATATTTTAATCTTTAATTCTTCGACAAATTTTGCGAAGTCAATGTATATAATTTTAGGATTTCGTTTCTGAAATTAAAAACAAAATATGGATATTTAATGAAAGGAAGCTAAAATTATTTGTATATTCATGTTACTATCTAATCGTCTCAGAAAAAAAGAATGTACACATCAGTAATACATAAACAAGAGTTTTGAAAATGAAAACAAGGACTAGCTACAGACATTTTCTCTAATGATGAGCAAAACATGTATTGAAAGAGAAAGACACGGAGAGCCTTCAATACACTCCTGATTAAGTCACCAAATACCTAGTATCAAAATAACTAACCCAATATTTTTCTCTGCTGAACCATTAAAAATGTAATATACGTTATGATACCTGCAACCTACCTCGCTTGTAGTTCAATCTATTCCTCTTTGTTGTATTGTATTTATAAAATACTAATATTTCAGTGTGTCATGCTAATATCTACTAGCAACCAATCACTCTAATAGATGTCTCTACATGTGCTATCATCTGCTTCACTAGCGCGCAGGTAATTTTACCAATTTGAAAATATTGTGACAATTTAAATGCAACTTTAAAACTGTGTTGTTTCAATTTAGTTATCTGAAAATGGATAGTGATGGTACTGAACTTGAATATTTTTCGTTATTTATTATTAGGACAAAGACCAAAACTATATTTACATTTGAGCATTTATAATTGTGTAACCGCAAATTGATTGTCGTACAGATTAAAAAAAATGTAAACAGTTAGATCTTCCCATGAAGCACGATTTTATCCTCAAGTGTACAGCGGTACAGCGGGCCGAAGGCTAAGAAGCAACAACTGTTAATTAGTAAGCTATAATTATCTATAAACCAGAAATGCCTTCGGTTGGTGCGTATTCTATGAAAAACATATTTGATTCTAACAGAATGTCTCTACGGAATTGGAGTTATTTCATATTTTCATTAATACGCATATATGAGTTTTGAAACTGATAAAGCCCTGGTCACTGTTCTAGTTCTTACTGCGTTTTTTATTGTACTTGGTCCTGGGTTTGATTCCCGTTACGAGAGCAGAAAAAAATATTTCTCAATCATTTATTTCCCTTCATCATCCGCATCCTTTAGCCAAAAAGGAAAATGCGTGAAACGTTAAAATAACATTTAATTTCATATATGATAATTAGTCAGAGAGGTTTGTACAGACAACTTAATTTTTTGTATTGAATGATGTGTTACCGAAACAATAAAATATAATATATAAATAATATTATATACGAATATATACCGGTATCCTTGTTTCTTACTGCTAGGCTCAAACGGAAAAGTGTATATTCAGAGGCGAGGAAAATAATTCAATCATTTTTACGGTGACAGACTGTATGTCCTGGCGATAAATCATTTTCTTGATTTACTTGTTCGATCAAAAGATCCAATAGTCTATATTTCAACCTAAAATTTTCTTGTAAGCCTTACATTTGGAGAACTACATATAGTGTAGTCAAACCCAAACTGTCACTTAACTCAGTATGATGTGCTTATTTCGAAAAAAAATACGAAAGCTCGATTTAGAGGCAGCGATTTGTGGCCCCTGATCCAAAAAACTCCAATATGTTCCAATCAAAAATTTTCTTTTACGTCTTTTATCTGGAGACCTACATATAGTATAGCGAAACGGAAACTATCACTTTACTCAGTGTGATGCACTTATTTCGTAGAAAATACGAAAGCTCTATTTAGGGGCCATTCAAAAAATTTGTGGCTGCTGATCCAGAAACTAATTGTTGGCCAAGATCATAATGTTTTAATCCATTTTCCGGATCATTCTTAAAATTCTTGTTTAATTAATTTTTTTACAAATGTAAATAAGTAAATAAAAGTACAAAGTTTTTAAAGCAAGACTAAATAGTATCCACATTCGAAAGAAAGTATAAATAATGCATGTATCATGTACATTATTCTAAAGAAACGCATTTCTTTTAAACTAGTTTAAAATACTTGTCCAAAAGACTTTATTTTAAATAATGCAACCATGAAACCCGGTACGAACTGTGCGTTCCTGAATTTATTAATAATCTAACTTATGTTTTGACATTATAAGCTCCAGAATAAAATATTGTGGCTTTATTATTTGAAGTACCCTCTTCTTTCTTTCAGCCGAATTTTACTTCATCTTGCCCACTTTTAATAAACTATTTAGCAAACGAAAACATTAAAAATACATAATTATCTTAGAATATTCTATACAACATCTATTTGTCGAAGACATTTTAAACACTTTTCTATTTATAAAAAGCTCTTATGAGAAATATTTTATCAATAAACGAAAATGACTACCAAGGATGCTCTAATATGCTATGTAGCCATACAAGGGATCGTTTTAAAGAAAAGGGAAATTGAAATAATGGAGAACATAGAGAAATATTTTTTAAAAGGAAATTAAAAGAAAAAGATAAGAGGGAAAGAAAAATTGTCGATTTTGTGCATCAGTGAAATTCAAATGGAGATATTTCTATGCAAATCGAAAGAAACGTAAAAATTAAAATACTGAAGAAAGAGAGAATAAAATCAAATATTATACACTGAAAAAGAAAGAAATGCACATTAAATTGTTTTTTTAAAAAAGAATAAAAGTATAGTAGTTTTTGAAACGAGAAAGCAAAATGAAAATATAAAGACGTGAAACTTATTTGATTATGTAAAGGATTGTAGCTTACAATAACATCACTAAAATGGGAAGAAGGAAAGAAACGAGAAGTTTCTCGTCTGAATATTAGGCAATAACTAAAACAGGAACGGCAAAACCACCATGTTTGTAAGTCATTCTTGTAGAAGTTTCTCGAAATCTCTCTTTCATTAATACACTTCATGTACTCCACTTTTTCTGCCTTTTTAGCATGCATTTGAATAACAAGTATATATATCAATGTTTCATTGTAGAGCAAGCATTGCACTTGATTTTTTTTTAAAATGCAAAATGTTTCAATAGTTACGAGACTATTATCCTGAATTACGTTTTAATGTCTATTTCCTACGACTCTCGTTCTTCTTTTTTCAGTATATGTTTTTCTCGAATACGAGAAACGGAAGTGATGTTTCTATGGTAAGTAGATTGTTAAGGAAATAATTTTATTACTTGTTCATTTACAGAAACTAAGCAATGCGAATTGAGTTATTCCTTTACAGAGATACATTTTGTTATATAAAATGTATCTCTGTTAAAGTGAAAGAAATATTTAATTTAATGGTCAGCGGTTATGGCCTTTAACCTTCCCTTTACTACCTATAGTGGCTATTGCATGCTCCTTCGATGTATGAAGACGTTGCGAGTTTGATTCCTGATGGAAAAGTATTGAAATCTGACCTATTACGGTGATTCGACTTCCATTCAGTCTATAGATCCCAATCGTATATGGCGTAAATGTTGGAAAGTGACTCACTAGGTTAAAAAAATCGCATTTTATGTAAGGTTTAATATATGTGATTGGTCATGAAAAAATAATATGAGTACGTGGGTTGAAATAGGATAATCCTAAGAAATCCCAGGGATACGATGTTGTACAGCACAAATTCATAAGGATAGATATTGAAACAACGACAGAACGAGAGTGAGCTACACTGAATACTTATAAATACAGCTTGGCCGAGAAATTCACGTAGGCGTTTTGATCTGACATTGAAGAATTTTCGTGTAATTTTAGTTGTAATATTCGTAACATTACTTTATGGTCACAGGCAGTACAGTCTTGTATCCCTGCTTTCATGCACTGTCTCGTATCTGTGCGTTCAAGATCACGTGGAACATTTCAGTTGTGATTTTACGGTTGATATCAGTGATTACAGTTACACAGTTGAAGAACGGTTAGTGACATGTGCGTGAGTATGAGAATAACATCCATAGAGGACAGTACCGATCTTATAACGCCAGATAACTCATTGGAGAAAATAATCAAATAATTCTTTCATCGTCGGTACAGAACAGAACAGATGAAGAACTGCACGAAAGAGTGAAGGGAGCCTTTCAAACGACAGCCCCTCGTACGCTGAGCAACATGTCAAGAACTACATAGAAATGTGTCTGTGTACAGCATGGTGGAGAACATCCAGATCCTTTGGTATATAGTTAGTGTGCCCTGTGTATGTAAGTATAACTGGAACTACTTCGACATTATAATCTATGATGCTCCATGTTAGGGGTACAGGAATTTCTCGGACACAAAGTAGAATGTATGAATGAATTATTTCCGGCTCCTTTGACTTTCCAATTGATTAAACCATGGCGGAATCTATAAAGAAATTTTAATTTCTAATACTATATATACAGATAAATTACGGCAAGAGAAACACCGTGCTCGTGGGTTTTCTTGGGGTTCTCCCGTTTCCTCCCACTTTCTTCATTCCACCATTTTACTCATCTCTCATCATCACCGTCTCCTTTAGCCTAACCGGCAACAAGTGTGGGACGTAAAACTTAAAGATTTCATTTCATTTCATTAATTACGCCAAAGTCCTTGGCGTGTTTGATTATTATTTGTTACTTCATAAAATATCAATTTTTAAATTGTTAAACAAATCCTTGACACTGGTTTCTTATCTCAAATATCACAATTGGTATACCGCATATAACAGTTGACGTTTTCAGATAAGAACATATCAAGTACTAAAAATTAAACCATTGTTTTTATATTCTGGTGTTATGAAGTACGTCAAAAGTTTATTTTGTGAAGTAAATATAAAATATTGTTAAGAAATAGACGATTCGATTACGATAAAGTGCGATGGATTCATATAACTGTTGGAGTAGAAACAATAAGCCATCTTTTAATGAAAATAAACGTTTATTAATAACTTATTTTAAAAAAACCTGAGCTGCATTTATTTTAATTATTTGATAAATAACGTAGTTATTCAAATTCAGAATTGTAAACAACTTCACGTCCGCATACTCAAAAAAAAAAAAAAAAAATTGTTTACATTTTTCGGCTTAGAACTCTTCAAAGCTTTAACAAAGTCCAAGGATATTCCAAATGTTATTTTCCCTATCCTATCCGTTTTACATGAAACAGGTGAAACATTGAAGATGAAATTTGTCAGATGGCCTTACTACATTGTTGAGTAGTTATTGTTATTTTGATTTTCAATTTTGGAAAGATATATTGCAAAATCACCATATCTTTATCTTATACACAAAAACCAACGTTATGTGCATTTCCATATTACTTTTACTTTCTTGTCTTATTTTAGTTTTTTTGTGCCTGAGCAACTATTTTTATATAAAATTTGTTACTTATTAATAAATATTTTATTAAAATATTGTAATTGGGACATGCAGTTCTCTTGTAGATGACAAATAAATAAATATTAATCATATATTACTTCAAATTGTTCCTCATAAATGTTGAAAAGAGCGTAAGAATGGAAATGTTCGTATATATACACGAAGTGTAACTTCTGAAGTGTAAATATTGATAGTGTTTGTAAACATTCATTTTGACTGAATGTTATAAATGATGTTATTTCTTATCCTTAAGAAGGGGAGAGAAACGATGGCGTGAATTTTGGACTTTAATCATATCCCTCCCTTCTGCTTCACGTCATGACATTCCATGTTTGCCACGAACAGACGTTAAGATTGATGGTAGGTGACATTTCTATATTACTACCAAACGCCGTCTTGCGTAGACTCCCTCTTCAAAGTCAGAATTTGAAGGGAACGAATGTGTGCGCTACCCCTAAAATCATTATGGTTGAAACATAAATCCTGCTCTCCAGCTTTCCCCTCATTCGATTGGAACATTACTGGTACTTTGAATCAAAATGATCGACATCCATGGAAAATACTTCTTTTGTGAGATTTTTACATTTTGCTTTTTACGACAATTTAGAGAAAAAAAGGAGCTATATCTGAGATTATTTGGAGAATACTCTCTCTCATAATTCTTCTTTTTGTGACGTCAGTAAAACCATCCTTATAGTTAGTTTTTTTTCTTTTCTTTCTATAAATCTAGCGTTTCGTGATCTTGTGATTTATATAAATACATCAGCATTGATTGTGTGTTTAATAAATCTGCAGCTACAAATTTATTTCCGTGTTGAAGACATACAAAATATCGATACAGTACATACAAGTTTACCACAGTATAGTAGATACAAAATAATTGCAATAGTTGAAAAACAATTCTGAAACTTTTACTTATGCCAATGGTAAGTTTATTCTAGCATAGACACGCTCTTTGATAGAATTTAAAATTGAACTATTTAAACTAATTTGAGGGCACTGAATCCAATTGGATTCTTTGTTCAAACATGTCCTCCATAAAGTCATGATGAAAATGTCCTCAAGGTTCAGATACTTATATTTATTTACATTCCAATATTGAGGTCCATTCTTCTTTCGATCCCGTATATAAATATGTTTAAAAAGAGTTTAAATGGTTGCAGTGTTATTACATAGTTACGCATAATGCAATTGGAAATTTATCTAAGCGTGGAACTTTACCATTTGAGGAGCGTTATTTCTTTTGTCTGTTCTATGGACTATCATAATCACAAACCAAGAAGAAACTTTCATAATTTTAGGAAAAGACACGACTATTGTCTTTAAGCATGATAGTAAATAAATTACAGTCTGGGTAGCCGCAAATAATGGCGATTAAGGGAATATTGTGACTATACGCTATCTAAGTAAAATACGTGTGGTTAACTATACACAGGTGAAAGTTGTAACGTAATGGAGGTTAAGTGGAGTTACTTTTACATGTGATAATCTAATAACTTTCTAAACTTTCTTTATAACCCATAGCATCTATAAAATCATCTTTGCATTACTATCGAAGGATTAAAAATAACCTTAACAAAAGCGCAATAATGATGTTTCTTTGAACACAACATTGCCTAATTAAAACACTGCGTAGAAATAAATAAAACACGTAGCGGTTGTATACATTTACTGTTTGTTCAGATACCTGAGATTCAGGTTAAACTATTTGCTGATGATCCTCGTGTGAGGCAGAAAAGAAAAAAAAAAGAAGCTTAATCTCGGAGACCAGTTCAAAAAGTCGTTTTGTAGCAGTTTAGTAACGCAAAGATTTAGGAAAATAAAATACACAGAAGAGTTCAGAATAAATTTATCTACTTTATACAATCTGTGCAGTTTTATTCAAAATAATATGAACCATTTATAGCTCATTTACATCTTTTAATATTATAATGATATATACATAGGAAATTTAATGCATTAGCTTGAATGTATATATCATAATGAGTTTATCATTTCTTGCACTTATATGATTTGATTTATTCTATATATAAGAATACAGAACTTTTTAAATAGAAATAGATGGACATCATTTTCTTAGTTAAAAAAGTCTAGGAAGCTCAGTTACGCTGATCATGTAGCCATAATGTAAGAGAGTAGAAACACTTTCAAAATTTAAACTGGAAGCGTAATCGGGAAAAAGACCATTAGGAAGGCCTAGGCACAAAAGGGAGGACAATTTTAAGATGGATCTCGCAAAAATATGAATACAAAATAGAGATCAGATTCAGTTGGCTAAGGATGGAAGTCGATAGAGTGCTTTTGTGAACACAGCATTGAACCTCTATGTTTCATAGCCCATAGAGTTATTATTATTATTATTTTTTTTTTTGATTATATAGACCGTTTGTATGGCAAGTGTCCTATCTCCAAAAAAATGTAAAAAGAACTTCTTTCATTCCACTCTATAAGTGGGATTGTTTTAAAATAAGTTTTCTTTTCAAACAGTGAGTTGTAAAACTATATATAACATTGTTACACAGCAGTAATACGAACTGTTCATTAGATATTAAACTTCAAATTTCACTCCTAGAAATTTTCAATTTTTTAGTTAGGCCACTTGGCATCCAAGGAATACATTTGTGGTAATGTTTTTTTTTTTTCATTTTTATATTCAAGACGATCCATGATGTAATGAATAATTCAATAACTAGATCAATGAATAGTATATGAAGGAAGCATGAGAAACTATTAATAGGTACATAACGCTAAATTTACACATACTATATTCTTTTGCATAATTTTCGAGAAAGCTGTGAAAAAGGAAGTATGATGGCATCAAAATGTATGTCATTCGTTGCAAATAATAACTTACAGTTTTCTTTCCTTCAAACAGATTATTCATTTATTGATGTATATACATTATATGTAAATAAATACCCTGTTGAGTAGAAGACTCTTCTTGTTGTTCTTTATATTTTGCTAACGTTGATATTCACATGCTTTCAGCAGTGACTCACATCCTTCTAACAGTGCCTAGTGCCTATTAGCCGTACTAAAATATTCGCATTCCCGGTGGAAAACTGTTACGAATCAAAAGTACACATTTGTGGGAATATAAATATTAAAGTTTGTTATTTTAGCAAAATCGCTTCCAGGAATACTGGTATTTCTGCCATCTAGAGATTAATTTGTTCAGTCACGTTTCTGCAAAAATACCATCAGGTAGAGCTCCCTTCTCTATATAGTATATAATTTCTTTTGAGCGATCACAACTCTAAATTTTCATTTTTGAGTTGTAGCATTCTTCCACCGGGTGTACAAATTATAAGTTTACCTAAATTCTTTTCACATTTACTACAGATTATTCGGTTAAGTTCTTTCTCTGAAGCATGACAACATTTTATTTGGCATCTTATTTACTGTAATCGAACCAATTATTTCACTAGCAAATATGAGAACAGGTTCGTACTCATAAATTCTATCTTCTGCTCTTTCACTAGATTTTTTTTTTTTTTTTTTTTTGGTTAAAGACAGAAAAAACATTTGTAGCGCACTTTTATAAACAAATACATTGAAATGAAACTAAATTTGTAGTTTAATATACATCGGTTATGCCCTCTGCGCTAAAAGATACTGATAAGTAGTTGAAATGAATTGTTATAAATGAATTTGTGGAATGAAAATGGAGGAGGAAACTGGTATGTCCTGAGAAAACCAACAGACATGGTGTTAGTTATCAGTCAAATTTCACTTAGACTTGCATTGAACCAAGGACCCTGGTATCAGAGTTGATCGCTCTGCAAGTCAAATCTTATGCTCTCTACATAAATATGATGTTAAGTTTTGTATATTATTACTGTGGTGTATGGAACTAACTATAAATAAAAGTATGCATAAGTGTGATGCTTATATTTTTCATGCATTCTTATGATATTGTGTTTATAATAATTTTCTTAGCACGATAAATATCTGTCGCTGAATGACAAATGAAAAATAGTAACGACAATAATTACACTGCCGAAAATGCATGCTTTCAATAACATTTGAGGAAGTTTAATTAATGCTGCTAAGTTCTGTCTCAGACGGAAAATAAATTATAATTTTGTATTTAGTACGCAATGAAACAAAACAAAAAGAAATACAAAAATAAAACGAAAAAAGTGGAGCACCTAAAAGAAAAATCTAAGTAGTAATTACAGGACACGGGATTAATTCTAAATTCCGCTCAGCAATTCTTCATTTTAAGCAAGAAGTTTAAGCTCAGCAACTTATGTAACAAAAACTGAGTAAAGTAAGCAAAGTCAAGAGTTAGTATTAATTTCTTGCCTAATAAATCTAGTTCAGCTTCTTTGTCATTATCACATGTTAAAGTAAAATACATCTTTATTTTTTCTTAAAGCTTTAATCAAGATTCTCTTCGTTAATTAGTTCGAAAAAAATAATTAAATCTGTTTCTAACTGCAATTTCAATTTTATCCAAAATTACGTACGGAGAAACATAAAAAAAAGAAAGTTAATCTGCAACATTCAGAATAACCAAAACAAAACATTGATGATTTATTCGGAGTGACTGTAACTGTTAAACAACGGTATATATGAAAACTAAGTCCTAAGGAAAATATGTAGTCTAAAAAAGATAACGAAACCAATAAATAGATAATTCGAAATGAACTTCACAATTTTTACTCCCCCACGCATTGCCTTTTAGTTATTTCATGCTTGAGACTTTTAATCGGTTACAGACTGAGTATGCTGAAATTTAGCGTCCCTTTTCAGGATCATGTTATATAAGACTTTAACCAAGAGTTTAAGGTGAATTTGAAATAGATCAAAATTTTAAAGTTCTCCCAAGTGAAGTACAATCCGGGATAACATGCATCAAAGGCCCGCACAATAGCCACTAGACCAGCAGAGAGGGCCGTTGTGGATTTTATTCTTATTGGATGATTTAGAGTGGATGAACATGAATATTAAAACCTTACTTTACTTTAAGATTAAAGGGCCTGTGACATATTCATAAGGTGTCTGGGCCACAACAACCGATTTTGATGAAACTTGGCAGACTAATAGGGCACATTGAAAAACTAATGTAACTAGTAGGAATTTGTCGAAAAAGCTGTAGCTTCTGAGATACAGTCGATTGATTAAATATGATATGTCGGGGAACGCAATAACCGAGATCAAGCAAACTTTGTAAGCCATGGTAGATACATGATAACTTTAAAACGAAATTAAAACAAATTATCTGCACCTGCTCATAACTGCTCATAATGCGCAAAAAATTGTGCTCATTCCCATGTCTCGAAAACGTGAAGACTGCGATATATTTTTATCTTGCATCTTTTGAACTACATGACGACTATAACATAATGCAAAAAAAGAAAAGAAAAGAAAAAGAAAAAGAAAAAATAGACTCAAAAATGAGCGTTTTCAAAGAACTGAGGTGTAAAGATTTTGGGGATGGTCTGCCCACGGGATTCCCCCTCTAGTTATGGCACTCTGTCTGGCTTCTCAGTCATACATTTCAATTACACCTCTGTAAAATTCATATAGTTAACGTTAATAGTCGCAATATTCGGGTCGTAGTGATATCAAGTACTGTAAGCCATCAATGTTGCACAACAATAACACAGTATTAAGTGAGCGTAAGAATAAACTATCAGGACTATGGTCGGGATCTATTGGAACACATAAGTCTGATCGAGACATCTATGCTTCAAAGAAACTTGCAAAAATCATAAGACATAGGGTTACATATATATATTTATTGTTATGAGACGAGACATTTGGGGATGTCTCATCTCGTCGCAGAAAGTATAGCCTCGTTCCAATTAGGGATGGGCAAAACCGGTTTCTAGAAAAACCGTAATCAGAAAGACCGAAATGTCGGCTTTCTCCAAAAAAACAGGTCCGGTTTTTCACCTAAACCGGTTTCGTTTTCTCCAAAACCGGTTCGTTTAACCACAGAAACAAGTTTATTTTCCTCCAAAACCGGTTCGTTTTTCAACCGAAACCGGGTTCGTTTTCTCCAAAACAAGATCGTTTTTTTCACCGAAACCGGTTTCGGTTTTCTACAAACCTGGTTCTTTACCAAAACTGGTTTCCGTGAAAACTTCTCGAAAACAAAAAACTATTTCTATAGAAACGGAATCGATTTCCGCAGAACAACGGAACACTTCTGATCAGAAATAGAACCAATTAAAAAAAAACGGAACCAGGTTTGAAGAAAACTGAAACTGGATCCGGTGAAAAACCGAATATCCTTTGCAGAAAACAGATAACCGTTTTGTGACAAATCGAAACGATTTCGGTTAAAACTGGTTTCAGTGGAAAATCGGTTTTTTGAAACTTTTCAAAACACGGTTTCGGTTTTCCTAAAAACCAGAAACCGAAAAACCGGTTTTTGTGCCTACCACTAGTTCCAATAGATCGCGAGTACGGGCCTCATAGTTTATCCTTACGCTCTGTCTTGATACTGTGTTACTGTTGTTCAACATTGATGACTTATAGTAGTTGATATCACTACGACCCGAATATTGCGATAATTAACGGTAACTATATAACTTTTACAGAGGTGTAATTGAAATGTATGACTGAGAAGCCAGACAGAGTACCGTAACTAGAAGGGATATCCGGGGGCAGACCACCCCAACATCTTTTCACCTCAGATGCTTGAAACTGTCACCTTTGAGTCTATGTTTTCTTCTTGCATTGTGTCATACTCATCATGTAGTTCAAACTAAGCAAAAGAAAAATATATCGCAGTCTTCACGTCTTCCCATTATTTGCGCATTATGCGCAGTTCTGCGCAGATGCAGATAATTCGTTTTAATTTCGTTTTAAAGATATCATATATCTACCATGGCTTGCGAAGTTTGCTTGATCTCGGTGGATGCGTTTCCGAGATATCACGACAAATGTCATATTTAATGAATCGACTGTATATTAGAAACTACAGCTTTTTCTACAAATTCCTGCTAGTTACATTAGTATTTCAATGTGACCTATTAGTCGCCAAGTTTCATCAAAATTGGTTGTTATGGCCCAGACACCTATGGATGTGTCACAGGCACTTTGTTTAAATACATTATGGAACAAACCAAAAGATTTGCATAACTTGTTTTGCAAAGTACACACGTGATAATGAAGCTAAAGATTTCGAAAAAAAAAAAAAGATATGAAAGGGTCTTTTTGAAATGTGAATGAAATGAAATTTTTAAAATAGTTTTATTATCAAAATGATTTTCACTTTCAAAACTTCACAACTCTTACCTTGATAAATCAGTGTTGGATGAAGCTCGCCTGTCCTGCAATCAGAGCTTTTATACGTGACAGCATCAAGTAAAAAATGCATGATTTTTTTTTTTACTGTAAAATCGTCTTTCACGTTTCTAGTATGCGAGCCTATAAGATTTCAACTGTGTGTCCTAGAGTAACGTGACAACTAAGATCTTGATCGAACGTACAGTATATTTAATGGCTAATCGACCGATCGTGCAACCCAGCGGAACCAATGTTTCACGAATAGGGCTTGCACATTACAAGATGCATGTGTTTAGATAGCATAATTTTGAGATATCACGTTTGAAGTTGACTGTATGAAGGAGAAAGTCTTACGAACAGTAAAACAAATTATTTCTTTTGAGGCTATTTGATTTATCCATCTGTATTTTTGTCGAGAAGAGACGATATAAGTTATAAGTGTTCGTTATTATCATGACATATGTCCAAAGTTATTGCATAATGTAACGGTCGTTGAGCAGCATGTTGTAGCTGATTTCAACTGTTTAGTAGTATGTTGTAGCCAGTGTCACCGAAATCATCAGATCTGTTGTTTGGTTGCAGTAATATTTCCATTTTGTACTGATTACTATAACGTGTAACGCATATACAGTCATCATTAAAAGATAAAGCTGAACTTCATCTGAACCCAGTAGTCTACTAGTCTGCATGTCAGCGACTAGGTCACGCATCTATTATAGCTTCAAGCTATTCTTGTTTTGGCTGAACATATCCTGACACTAAGGCTTATGACATTTTACCAGTCAAGCGTTCATCTCACCCCATTGAATCGTCTGAGCTGGTAAGTTCACATTCGTTACAATGATTTCGGCGTCCAGCTAAGACTGTGGACTTGTTTGTAGTCTACCACGACCATATGGATAAGACGTATGTCATTCTCTGTTGCGGTTATCTTTTCTGGATCCCTTTTCGGTCACCGCTTCTTAGGCCTACCGCTCACTGGCAACATTTTGTCGGGCAACTATCTTGTTGCTCTGGCTAATGCATTGAGTCTTATGGGAGTCCGCTCACTGAGGCGACAGCGACAGAAAAGTTGCAGAGGTGTTGCCAAGCAGGGCGACAGCAGGGCAACAGCTCGGCGACGGAACAGTTGCGCAACATCTAAAAATGCATTGAGTCTTATGGGAGTCCGCTCACTGAGGCGACGGCGACAGAAAAGTTGCCGAGGTACCTCCAAATAGAAAGGTAAAAAATAAATGTTTTCTACAAGTTTTTTTTCACGTAACAGTTCGTTCCGTGTGTAGCGCGTGAAAAGAAGTGTTCGCAATGGAAACTAATACATTCTTTGATTATTGACTAGCATGTCTTTAGTGATCAAGACTATCAAAAATTAATTGACGATATGGAGAAACGCTCAGCGTTAAAAAAGAAATATATATATAAAGAAGAAATTTTGGAAGGAAGTGTGTTTCGCTGTTATAAGAAACAAGAATGAGCTTTCCAGCTAAGAAAAAAACAACACAGGTAGGAACATTTTTCAATAATGACATATCGCTGTCATACTACACACTAATACTTTCATTAATTTCCCACAACTAGAAAAAATACAGATAAAATTATTATTCTCAATTTTCTTTCCATTTCAAATATAAAAAAGAAAAAAAACTGTACTGTATAAAAATAGCCAATTTTGAAACGTGAAGAATACGCGGGAAGAACGAAGAAAGCCAATTTTTATTTTATGGCTATACGTAGAACATTGAGAGTACCATTACTGTACAGTGTTGTCGGATTGCCGCTTTTTGTTAGTTTCGTTCTGTTAGTTATTTCCAGTCGTTTTATATTTTCGTTATTCTTGTTATCTTTTGATACGAATAATTGTTCCCGTTCGTATTAGCTTACACAATGCTGTTATTTTTGTCACTCATTGACGTTCAGGGACGTCATTTAGGGGGGGGGGCAGAAGGTGCAATTGCTCCCCAAGAGTTTGAGGAATACATATACTTTAATCAATTGTCTACTAATATACTAGTACAAAACGTGGAAGGCTTATGTCGGTTATATTCTTGCAAGTGAAGTCTGAAATAACGCCCCTGTTGACGCTACTTTCGAAAGTTTGTTTAACTTTATTTATTTAACCATTGGAATGGGCGGTAGTTTTTTTTTTATGTCCGAAACCAGCGATTATGTGAACTGTTCCGGTTGCCGATTATGTAAATTGTGATATCAAATGCTCGGCAACTTTTCTGTTGCCGTCGCCAGTGAGCGAGGGTATGGCAACAAAACTGTTTTGTCTCCGTGAATTTGCTGACTGCAGGCAACAGCGACGAGATAGTTGCGCAACTGTTTTGTCGCCAGTGAGCGGTAGGCCTTAAAGTTTTCTTCCGTCCATTTGTTCGACACATGCATCACTGTCGAACTGGCATACCTTATAAACTCACTGATTAGGCCATACGAGGATCAGCTTTTCCGTAGGATGACCATACGATTTCGTTCGAACGCAGTATCTATTTATAGTGCGCTCTTTGGCCTTAAAGAGGGATAATGATCTTTCCTGTTCTATTACCACCCTCCCCTACCTAAGTATGCATAAGCATCCTCTAGCAGCATGACTATAAGTAACGACATGGGATCACTGCGTAGCCTACTTATGCCATCCCACTAAATTGCAATCGTTTGTATATACATCACATTTTGCACAATAAAAATTAAAGTTGAACACATTCTCTATATTTCTATTGTGTTCATTGTTGACAAGTAGCAGTGTATTTGTAACATTTCTATCCACTAATTTTAATCTAATGTGTTTTGCAAATCCAATCTATTTTCTCAGCTATTTAGAACATGTAATTTCAAAAATTACTTCAAAAAGGAATTAGTAACGCTTCTGAACAATGCAAAATGTCCACTCACCTTCTGAAGTATATTGTTTCTGTCATGGAAATGGAAGCTAGTTGAAAGATGAAGGTTATCTCAAAAGATTTACTTTTCAGTCAGGTTAAGTTATACCAAACGGCAGCAAAATCTGGATCATAGAAAACGTGCGCTTTGTCACATGAGTGGTCCTAGATTGAGATTATTCTTGCACTAAATGTTTGACGCACATGATGGCATTTTGTGATGTATTCCGTATGAGACAGAGTAGTTTTCGGCCTTACTTCTGGACGTCGATGGGAGCAAGGAAAATAATAAAAAATGTGTAATGGAAGCAGATAAAAGTAGTTTTCAAATATAAAAAAGAGGTTCAGAAAAAACACATACTACTTAAAATGAGAAACTTTGAAAGGAAAATTGCATTTCTGAAAAAAGCTCGTTCTTTGGATATTTCTCTCAACTCATCAGGATGTTTTGGCCTAGTCCATCACTAACAATCAATAATTCAACTGTACTAACAAAATTTGGATTTTTACACTACTCAATAATGTTTTCTCACAGATAAATATATACGAATAATATATATCTGAAAGCATTATGCTAATCCAAGGTGTAATTTCTAGCACTTACCATTTGTCTATTAGCTACAGAGTGTTTCAAAAGAACACCTACAACGTTTAGTAGGTGATTTCACACACCAAGATAAGACAAAAAGTGTAGACCAACCGAGTGCACAAATGCTTATTTTCGGAGTTATATGGTGCTGAAAACATGAAAAAAATGAACTTTAAAGGTCAATCGCTCCAAAACTATGGGACCTACCGTGGTCGGGTCAAGAATTCACTTCGGAACTAATACGTGCTCTACCCAAATATCCATGTTTCAGAACCTAAGATGCTCATGCAACAATTTTAATAGAGGGAGTTTGCTGCGGGCATATAATTAGACGTACTCAACAACTACCTCTTTAAAAATTATTGCGGAACTACTGCAAGATTCTGAAATATGGATATTTGGATAGGACATATACTAGTTCGTAAATAAAGTCATGGCCTGACTACGGTAGGTTCCATAGTGTTGGAGCTATGGGTCATTAAAGTTCATTTATTCATGTTTTCAGCAGCCTATAACTCCGAAAGGAAGCGCTTGTGCACCCAGGTTGATCTATAGTTTTTGTCTCATCTTGATGTCAGAAATCACCTCTCAAACGTTGTCGGTGTTGTTTTGAAACACCTTATACACTTATTAATATCTAATTCAAGAGAGGCCCTGCTTTCATATTGTATTTTGTGAAAATTTTGACTTACAATATGTGGCAATATTCTAAGCTTTAATACCAATTAAGAAATATGAACTGTACTGAAACAATTAGATAACTTACTAGATATACTGATTTTTTCACATTACTTCCACACAAAGAATATATAAAAGTAGAAAGATATGTATGTCTGATCTGTTTGTATGTTTATTTATTTATTTTTGAAATTAAATTGTTACTAGTATACAGTAAGACTAAGGAAGACGGTGATAATTACATGGATGATAATATTTGACCGATGAACGTAGGACTTAACGACATGCCCCCAGAAAACCCACGGAGTTTGTCCACCAAAAAGCCTATTTGGTGGAAGCTGGGATCGAATTAGACACCTCATGCAGCATGGATGAACGATCTACTACCGGTCACCGTGGCCTCATGGCATATTTGAGAAATAAATTGTATACACCCTTGTTTCCCTACGCTCCAAATTGTAGTAATCCAGAGCAAACTGTTCCAAAAATTGCCTCATAGAGTGAAATCCTTACCGCTCAATAAAAAATGAAGACGGTTATCAGAGTAACACTCAGTAAGAGTGCATTTCTCTGTATTCAAATGTAGCAGGTGTTTCTGAGCGACCGGATCTTACAGTATCTAACACACACCTTGTCGAATAACTGAGGGCCTTACTAACTTACCTTAGAAATGAAATTCACAACTTTATATATATATATATATATATATATATATATATATATATATATATATATATATATATATTGATTTTTCAATTGAATCTTTACTGTTGAAACGACATTTCCGCTTTACACTTATCAAAGTTTGTCAGATTATAAAACGTGAAACCTTATGAATTACAGTGGTACTTCTAGTGATAGAGTGCTGTTATAAATGCCTTGTTTGAAACATAATTAATTAATTGTACAAGTAGAGCAATACTTTGTCTAACATTTTATGGAAACATATATGATTTGAATTTTTAGCGTATTTACAATTATATTATAATTGCTTTATCAATCAATATTTAATTTCCCGTATTATTTCGAATTTTATCTCTGTCCTTTATTTATTTTTCAGTTTATTTATTTATTAAAATATTCATAGTGGTTACACTAAAACAACCGTCTCCTCACTCAGAAACCATCGACTTAAAGAAAATAAATTGTTGGACGGAATTGTTAACAGCAACAATACTAATTAACCCATTTGGTGCCAATGTCCTATATATAGGACAGTGACATAATATGTCGGTTTGCAACACTGATTAATCAACTGAATGTTGTTCGGTTTTGGGCATGCTCAGACAAGTACATGCTTTCTTTGTTCGTCGTGTGTGGAAGATTGGTACATTTTGGAAGGAAATCTGGTATCGTTAAGTATCTGGAATTTTGATTGTTGATGAACGTTTCTCTTGTCTTCGAAACGGAAAATGCAAAAGGCCGAGAAATCGAAAGTAAGTATTTGTTTTATATTCTTAAAATATAATTCTTTTTGATACATTAGTTGATTAAACTCAGAAAATAAAATAATGTGATAAAAATACCTTGTTTCTTTAGTGTCCTATATATAGGACATCGGCCATTTAGCCTACTGGTTTCATGGAATTTCAATTTCCAGGTAATATAGCAACGAAACTCTATGTACACATAACTTTGAAACGGATTTGCCATTTATTTACAGAAAAATTTGAAAACAGAATTAACAAACCGAACGCCAATTCAGATATTCGAACTTTTGATTGAAAAGATTATTGCACACACTGAGACAAACCGATATGTTGCTCAACATAATACAGACAGACTTTTCCGTGATGTATTGGGAGATATCAGCTAACTGCAATTTTTCAGTAATTGTGCAAACTATGTCACGCAACAAATTCAGACAATTAAAAAAGTTCATTCACTTCAACAATAACGACATTATATACAAATCTGACCGTTACTTCAAAGTCAGACCCTTGCATAATCTAATAAACGATGGTATTCAACAATTTGGGGTATTTGTCCATGAACTAACTATAAATGAGAGAATGTTACGATATTATGGTAGAAATAGTTTGAAAATGTATATGAAAGGTAAACCGGTGAAATTGGGGTACAAATTATGGATGTTAATCACACACAATGGTTACCCACTGCATATAATTCCCTACCAACCTGGATCTCAAGGGGATATCAGATTATCCGATTATGTTGTAGAATCTTTGCTATTCTTTGTGGAAAACCCAGAATGCCATTCGGTATATATGGACAACTTCTTTTCGTCATACAATCTTGCTTCCAGTCTGAGACAAAGAAACATTTTCATGACTGGTACAGTCAGGGAAAATAGAACCGGAAAACGTCCTTTGATGTCGTCGAAAGAACTAACAAAAAAGGAAAGAGGATTTGTGGACACAAGGTTTGATCGTAACTCAGAAGTCAGTATGGTTAAATAGATTGATAACAAGGCTGTGACTGGTGTAACGAATTTTGAATCCGTTGATTGTGTGGAAACAGTAACACAAAATAACAAAGGGCGTAAAGAAAACATCAAAGTGCCTTCATGTATTGCTTCATATAAAAAATTCAAGAATGGAGTAGATTTATTTGACAAATTGATGAGCTTATACTCAATCAAGATCAAGGGCAAGAAGTGGTATTGGAACTTATTTACGAATGTTGTTGAAACTGCTTTATTTGCTGGATGAAAACTTTATCAGATCTTGGACTTAGGTAATTTGGATCTTCTAGAATTTCACAGAAGTGTTACAATGGTATTGCTCTCAGTCTGCATCGACAAGACTTCGTCCGGGGCTACAGGGACTGCACAAAATGTGTTCAGAAGCACGGAAAGCTAGCAAACATACCCTAATACGAAATGAGAAAGGAAGGCAAAGAAGCTTTCAAGGATGTCCAAAAAAGCCGATAACATCATGTCAGGAATGCCAGGTTGGCTTGTGTGTTGTTCTGTGCTTTGATAATTACCATCGTTAGTGTAACAGTGCTGTGCAAAGGTGCTAAGACACATTGTACGGGTATGTAATCTTGCAAACGTTGTTTAATAAAACTTAGCAAAAATTAGATATAATTGTGTTTATATTTTAGCATTGTCAACCCAAAAGGCCAATGTCCTATATATAGGACAGGCTTTACCGGGCGTACCCCGGTACATACAATCAAAACCTATTTTTCTTTTGTATATGTGTGCTATGTAAGAGAAAATATGTAGCACTCAAACAAATATATGCATTAGAAAAATTATGGCACCAAATGGGTTAAGGCTGCGTTTACTTTGGAGGCACGCTTGGCCAAGTAAAATGGAAGCGCACGCTTGAACATACAAACAAAATCTTTATAAGGGCGTTTGAAACAGGTGGTAATTTGACGGAACCGGTTACACTGCTCACCACTCACAAGGGCGCACTTGCACAAGCTTGCCCCGCCAAAATCGGGAAACAAAACAATTTGTTTTTACAGGCAAGCGTGCTCCTTCAAAGTTGGGCTCTTTCAAGTGACCGTGACTTTCAAGCAATATTTCGTCTTCACTGTCCGATGACTCCATCTTGACTGATGAAATAAGAGCGCGATCAGTTGCTGTTGCTTGCCTGTACTATAAACGCACCCCTATCGGAGCAAGCTTGCGCTTCCATTTTACTTGGCCAAGCGTGCCTTCAAAGTAAACGCAGCCTAAGGTCTACATGTAAATTAACATCCAGTGTTGAAGAAAGGATTCGGGTAGAACAAACACCTAGAACAGTAAATCTGTAAGCCCAACGGTAAAATGGTGTGTCCAAAAAAAAAAAAAAAAAAAAAAAAAAAAAAAAAAAAAAAAAAAAAAAACATTGGCCCATTGGATCCTGCATATGGTGTTTCAGATAAAAGACAAATTAACTAAGCCATATAGTAAGATTATTTCGGAATATTTATTTATGAATTATGAACAAAATCATTTTAGAACATTTTGATACAATCATATAAATCGATCCTCAGAAAATCATATAAAAACAACCAACACTCAATAATAGACTACTATCCGTTGTACATTTTTGAGGGCAAATGTCATAATGGCTGAATACCATGTGTCATATTATAAAGTTTTTAATAATTTGTGATTATTTGTTTCAAGAAATATGAACAAAACAGTCTAAGTTGAATTTGAGAAAATCGTCTAAAAAGAACCAATTCTCAAGAGGGAATTACCACTTTAGTAAGTTGGTAATTGTTCGAACATCAGGTCATATCATAAAGTTAATAAGGAAATATTTATTTACGAAATAAGAACAATAATTCTTAAGTAATTTTTGAAAAAATTGTATACAACGAATCCAAACGTTAAAGCCGTTTTCGAAAACGAAAATCCAGAGCACCAAGAAAATAGGAAAAACGCCTCTTAAGAATCTTATAAAGACATGTTTGAAATTTGGCCTCGATAAGTTTAAGGTAAGCGTAAATCCGTTGAAATTTCGGAATTCGACCTTTTGATGATCAACATATTTTCTTCTCACCCATCACCGCTCGAAAGTAAAGATAAGGGTCGTTTAATTCTCAATATGATATCAAATATAGCTTAATCAATCATCTCTAGAGCTTACTATCTTAAAAAGGGATGATCTAAACCTACACAACTTTTAATTGTAGCTAACGAATATCTTGAAGAACAAATTCTAGAATTCTCACGCTATCTAGTTGATTTTCTATATTGATTTCAATCTTCATGTTTTACATATCATATGGCTTTCCAGATGCAGTGTTACGTAAGAGGATCGACGACTTTCTGTTAAAAAAAATAAGTTTGACTATGTAAATTTCATGCTCATGAAGTTGTGGATTAGGTTATGTTGGCGTTCTGAACTTCCATTGCCTGTTCCTCCGTAACAATGCTTGTTTCAACATAGGTTATACTTGACATTTTAAATGCCTTTAGCTAATTGAGAACTTACTCCCCAGACCCGGATAATTTTAAAATTATAACTGGTTTGGGATCTGCCCCCCCGGTCCCGTGCCGTGGAAAATCAGTGCCCGGGACAAAAGTATACGACGCGCCCTCCGTACATATGATTGAGGTAATTTTTCTTTGTTCTTATTTCTTTCCTTCTTTTCTATTTTTCTTCCAAATTTTGCGCTCCTTTTACTTCGGCGCCCTAGTCCGTCGGCCTGCTCGCCCCCCCCCCAAAGGCAGAACACTATGTCCTCCTATATCATTAATCATTCAGAGTTAACTAATCTCAAGTCAAATAGAAGTGATAAGGGGATAGTGTATAATGTGATATTTCTGTGAAATAAAATAATGAAGCTAGAAATAATAATAATAATAATAATAATAATAATAATAATAATAATAATAATAATAATAATAATAATAATAATAATAATAATAATAATAATAATAATAATAATGCGAGGAGCTAATGATAGAACGAGACCCACAAAAATGACCTACGCAAGACTCCTCCTCAACTTTTCTGTAAATTTTATCTAAGTTCAGGAGTGATTTTCAAATTTAAATATAGTTTATCCTCACATTGAATTTGACTGCACTTCGAAAAGTGTACGTGCATGTCTCACACCACACTCACATAGAACAAACTGTCTATACCAATAGTTTGCAAATTCTGGTGTTCTTTAAGTTTAATAAGACTCTAAATTTTGTTTAAAATGACCAGGGTTGTTTTCTTTCCCACCTTTTATTCTCTCACACAATAAAAAAAATATGAATAAAACTAATGATTAGTCTAATATATCTCTGAAGCCAAGTTCGTGAACAACACAATAAAATGTTAAGAAACTCCAAAGATGGTACTACCGATTGATATTATTCTTTTTTAAAGAACATCTACACTTGTTTCACATGAAGTTGTTAATCAGGCTATGTTTTGTTTACTAAAATATACTTAAAACTTTCTAAATTGTTTCATTTACGAAAAAGTTTCTACTGTAGAATACTCGTTTTTCTCTAAAAAGACTCGTTACAAGTTAAATATTAATCTAAGTTATTACAGAAACAAAATGCCTCGACTCTGATGAGAGATAAAGGGAAGTCGGTATTTTTGAAGGAGCACTATTGGGTGCATTATGCCCGTGCTTCCGTAATTGTATACACCCTTAGAAATGCGAACGTGTTATTCACGTTCTTTGGTTTCTTTGTTGTTGTTGTTGTTGTTTTTTTTTTTTTTACATGTAAATGATATTGGATAAGTTATTTGTCTAGACTAGGCAATGCATTCAAGTGCTTATTCACATAGTACTATGTGAATTTTTTGTTCTGAAAATGAGTAAAAGATGGTTTATGGAAAATATTTGAAGATGGTATTTGAACCCCTTAAGACATTATTTCAACCAAGGTGAAATGATAAAAACAGAACTCAATGGTTCAGCTATTTTCTTAGTTCGGCCTTTTTAATAATAGAAAATCACAAATTGAAGTATTTCAAAAATTAGGTATCTTTAGAAGCCTAAATTTTCACAAACTTTCAAACACTTACCTACTAATGAGGAACTTATATGCAAAGCTTTATAATCTTACTTTGAGAGGCTCGTGAGGTACTTCATTTTTGACATATACTATAATTTGTAACCCCTTCCCTCTATTACTATGCGCATTTTAATCAAAATTAGATAAAATAAAACAAGTCATGTTGGCCTTTAAATATTCACGGAATTTAATGAAATTTTACAGACCGTTACTGTAACATTAGTGCACATTAGTGCATATGACACTAATAGTAGTGCTATAATACTGTATGAGTATTGTTTATTATTTATGGAGTGAACTAGAGATACATAAATTTTCACACAAATTGTCCCTAAAATATGGGACAAATGCTATTCATTAGTGCATAATTTATGCACATTAGTAATCTAACAATAGCGTTAATGTTCTAGTTATGTTAAAAGTTATTACCAACTATTTCTGGGGGCGAACTTGAGTTCACTAATTGTATACAAACATGAGGGCATTATGACATTTAACAAATTATACCCTTCCCTTAAACACGCGAAAAGTTTTGTTCTTTAGTGCACTGTTAATGTAAAAGAGTACTCTAACGTTAACGGCACTGCTGTAACAGTTTAAAAGTTACTAGCGATTATTAGTGGGTTCCAAATTAAGTTTTAGCAACTTCTTCATTAATTGTCCATAAAGATTGGAGAAATGTCATATTTTCGCGCATCGTCAATGTTGTGTCGTAACAAAAAAGTTTGTGTTCCTATAGCGTAGAGGTTTTAAGCGATATATTAGAGAGTGACACTTTGAGATTTATCAACCCGTCTAAGGCGACACTAACCAATTACACTTGGCCTATAATTTTGGAACATTTAGGATAAATGCTTCTAATCTTAAGTTACCACACTAATATTTGCTTGTAACTTGGTTATTATTATAGCACTAATTCTAGTGTTGGTTTACTGATATGCACTAAGAATTGAGGACTTTGGACAAAATCAGGTTAAGTCCTAAAAATGATAAGGAGGTAGTTTTACAACGATTTCCACTCATCCAATTTTATTCAAACTTGGCACATATGGTAAACCGAAAATAAATCGACACTTATTTTTTGTTGTTTCTTTCGAAAAATAGGTTAAGCGGGGCAAAGACCCCCTTTTCAAAAATGGGCCACATTAAAGAAACGAAACTCTGCCGATGCAAAGATGACTTCAAAGTAGGAAATACTGGTTTTGTCGTTTTTGCGAGAAAAGAGTTTACGGGGGCAACGGCTCCCTTCGAAATGACAAAGGAACCGCACAATCTTTACGGAAATTAGATTTCGTTGGAATTCCTTAAAATCGTGATATGATGTAGATATTGTGTACCTGAGAAAAAGTCTCAAAGGGCACAACCAAAAATCACTGACTATTTGGATACTACAGGGCCACTTTTTTTGAAAAAAAGACGAGGATAACGATATTCTAGATTTCAGTAAAATGACTGAAACCGTGATATATTGTAGATATTTTAATCCTGAAAAATATTCTTAACGGACATAACCACCAATCACTGATCGTTTGGCCACTACAGGGCCACTTTTTTGAAAGCAGCCGAAGATTACGATATTCTGGATTTCGATGAAAATGACTGAAACTGTGATATGTTGTAGATATTATGATCCTGAGAAAAAAATTTCTAGTGCTTTCCAGGGTTTTCCTTTGTCCCTCAAGATGAACATCGGAATTTTGTCTATGCTTAAATGATGTTACACGCTACTCTCCCCATCCCTTTTCCGGGTTGTTGGATGGGACTTTTCGTGGCTTCATACAATTCCACCAAAATTCCAGAATATCCTTACCTTGTGCTGTTTTAAGAAATCTGGTCCTGTAGTTGCAAAATGGTCAGTGATTTGTGGTCGTGTCTATTGGGACGGTTTCTGAGGATCACAATATCTACAATATATCACGGTTTCAACCAATTCCACCGAAATCCAGACCTGCCTTCTTCTGTTCTCAAGAAACGTGATCCTTAAGTGATCAAACCGTCAGTGATGGGTGGTTGTGTCCATTGAAACTTTTCTCAGGATCCAATATTAACAACATAGTATATCTGTAAGCAATTCCACCGAAATTCAGAATACAGTTACCTTCTACTGTTTCCAAACAAAGTAGCCTCGTAGTGGCCAAACGGTCAGCAGCATATAACAGTTTCAAGCAATTACACCGAAATCCAGGATACCGTTACGTTCTGCTCTTTAACCTTTACAGGACGAACGACTCAAGAGTTGAGCCAGAAATTTAAACCTCCATCATTTTGATCCTAATTAACCTAAAGAGATGATTTAGGTGTCTATCTCTTAAGCAAGGTTCAACCTTTCTAACGGTGTGAATTTTGTCTACATCGGAGTCCAGCAACGGAAGGGCAGGGAGGAGAAGTTGGATGTACAAGTTTCCTCTCCCCCTCAGCATTTGTAGGAGGGAGACTCTGCATCCAAAGGAGCTACAAGCATAAAGGTGCGTATCAATAAAGATAAATAAATATCCAAACTAATGATGCCCTGTGTATGGCCATTCTTGCAAACGACAAAACAGTGTTGCCAACTTCGGGAAAATGTACTTTTTATTTCATTTTTTTTTTAAATTCTTCGATATATTTCGAATATTTCGAAAAATACCACAATATTTCGAAAAATATGTACAGGGTGATTCTCGTAGAAAATATATTCGGAATTTTTTCTCACTTGGTATTGAACTTTCGTCCTTCACTTTTTGCATGATTGTACCCAATAACAAGTGAAAATATTTTTCCTGCGTACAACAAGTAACAGCGTTGACAGTTTTTGACAAATTTCCTAAAACAAAATATCTCATTTTCTTCAAAATTTTCGTCTTCTTCTTCATCTACAAGTTTGGCACGAGGAACACAAAAGTTAGCTCGATGGAATCTACGTTTCATAACCTTTAAAACGAGGTATAGTTCATGTCTCTGTGACAACAAGAAGGGGTATTAGGGTCGTCAACTTAAAGGTCTACGATTTTCTGGAAATCCCTATCCGTCCAGTATAAAAGTTGCCCTATAGTGGCCAAACGGTCAGTGATGGATGATTGCACTAATTGAGACGTTTTCTTAGGATAACAATATCTACAACACATCACGGTTTCATTCATTTTTACCGAAATACAGAAACCGTTGCCTTCCGCTGTTTACAAAAATGTGGCCCTGTAGTGGCCAAATGGTCAGTGATAGGTGGCTGTGCCTATTGACACTTTTTATCAATATCACAATATCTACAACATACCGCAGTTTCAGTCATTTTCATCGAAATCCAGAATATCGTAATCTTCGGCTGCTTTCAAAAAAGTGCCACTGTAGTGGCCAAACGATCAGTGTCAAACGATTGGTGATTATGTCCGTTAAGATCTTTTTCAGAATCAAAATATCTACAATATATCACGGTTTCAGACATTTTTACTGAAATCCAGAATATCGTTATCCTCGTCTGTTTTCAAAAAATGGCCTTGTAGTGGCCAAATGATCAGTGATTTTTGGTTGTGCCCATTGAGACTTTTTCTCAGGTACACAATATCTACAATATATCACGATTTTAAGCAATTCCACGGAATTCTAATTTCCGTAAAGATTGTGCGGTTCCTTTGTCATTTCGAAGGAAGCCATTGCCCCATTAAACTCTTTTCTCGCAAAAATGACTAAACCCGTAACTACTTTGAAGTCATCTTTGCATCGGCAGAGTTTCGTTTCTTTAATGTGGCCCATTTTTGAAAAGCGGCCCTTTGCCCCCTTAACCTATTTTTCGAAAGAAACAAAAAAAAAATAAGTGTCGATTTATTTTCGGTTTACTGTATATGTGCCAAGTTTGAATAAAATCGGATGAGTGGAAACCGTTGTGAAGTTATCTACTTTACACTCTCTTTTTGGACTTAACCTGTTTCCCCCAAAATCTTCAATTCAGTGTCGAATTAACTTTTTTCCATATTTGTCGGACAGTTAGTGTAAAATTTGTGAATCACAAGGTAGTCCCCACTAATAATTGCTGGTACCATTTTCTCTATTAAAGTACTGTTAGTTTCAGAGAATTAATATGACTACGATTTAATAACGGATGTCACTTATTCTTTCTTTATGAGATAATTAATGTAAAAGAGGGTAAACTTTAAGTTGTTCCCCACTAATAATTCTAATACTTTTACACTATTAAAACATTAACGTTACTGTTATTGCATTAACGTACATTATCAATACAATAATGTGTGGCCCTTCTTTCGTGTTTGTAAAAAGCGTACTGTATAAGTTTAGAAAAACTCACATTATCGCCCTGTCACTAATAATCACTACTAATTCTTGCTTTATTAGAGCACTGACGATAGTATTAGAGTATTACTATGTAACAACGAATGATAGTAGTCTCTATATTGTGGGAAATTTCAAGTTGGTCTCACCACTAACAACGGGTAACAAATTTAAGGTAATAGATGATTAACGTTAATGTTAGAGCATTTATGTGCACTAACGAATGGCACCTCTTACATGTTTGTGGAACAATTATGAAAGTTGTTAAATCTCACGTTGCCCTACTAATAACCTGGAAAATGTAACAGAACTAATATTAGCCTTATAGCACTATCGATGAACATGTCCTATGCTTCTGGAACAAATAATGTAAAAACTGAGAAATCTCAAATTACCCTCGCCAATAATAGCGAATAACATTTGGACTATTAGAGCACTAACGTTATTGTTAAGGCATAATATTCACTGAATATACCTTAACAAATGGAGCTTGTTCCATTTTATTGGTCAATTAGTATAAAAAATTATAAATTTTATGGTTTCCCCACTAATAATCACTAATAACATTTACACTTTTGATATTAGTGTTTGAGTATTAACGATGCATTAATGAATTGACCTGCCAATCATGGGATTCACAAGGTTTCCAAAATGACAACTTTCAAATTTCCTCCCATCAATGGATAATTCGTTAAGGAACGGCGTAAGAATTATGCATGTGAGTTATTCGAAGATCATAATGTTCCCACTGTATTAAATTACGAATATAATACTTTGTAGCGTCAGTCTGTTTCTTCTTCTAGCCACATCTCGTACATTTTAAAAAATAATCAATAAACTCATGTATGAATATATATTATTTTTCTCTTTCAAATAAACACTTCGAAAACTACTGTATTTTCGCTTGCTACCAAGAATAATTGAAAATGTATGTACTTCACTCTTCTTAATTATGGACTAAACTTAAAGTGAAGTAAATGCAAGACATTGAAGGTGTCTTTAAACATGTGAGTGACAGATTAGTTAGTAGTGTATAGTGATTTCTTCCTTAGACAACTATGATTATGTATCAGTCATTGTGTGGATTTGTGAAGTGGAAGTTTCTATGTATTGGAAACGATAATTATAAAACACATAGTACATCATCATCATTATCATTATATGTATTCTGCCATTATAGACTGTTTACTGGCTGCAACTCAGAAGCTTTCATGATCCTCTGTCTTCCGCTAATCTATTCGTCTTCACTTACGATTTTTTCTGTTTTGATATCGTCTATTCATTGTAGTCTGCCTTGCCCTACGCTCTCTTTCTTGCCGCAGTACTCGCTAGCACATCCCTCATGATACAGTTCCTTCTTATCAAATGTCTCAATCTGCTTCTCTTCCTCTTCTTAATAATAATATATATTTTTTTCTTTTCTCCCCTACTATTTACAACATCCTCTCATTCTTGTTCCGCTTGATCCAGTTAATATTTATCTTTCTTCTCCGCACTTATATTTCGAAAGCTTCGACTCGTTTTTCATCATTTTTGCGTAATGTCTCTGTTCCTGACCCATATAGTATACTACTTCACACGAAGCCTTTTATGAGTAATTTTCTTAACTCTTTATTCAAGATCACACAAAATAGTATTTTCTTCCTTCTTAAGGTGTCTATTGCCATTCATATTATTGCTTTTATTTCAAGTACACGCTTCATATCGTCACTAATAATACTACCCAGATATCGACAACTGGTCACCTGTTCGATTTTCTCCCCTCCTGCATTTATATTTCACACCGACCACTTCTTTCCAATCACCATGCCTTTTGACTTTCTAACATTTATTTTCATTTCATATTCTTTATGCTTATTCCTCAACTTTTCTAACATCTTATTGATTTTCTCTTCAGATTCTGAAAACAAAAAACGTCATATCATCTGTAAACCGTATACACTCAATCATTCTATCTCCAACAGAAATGTCGTCTTAATTTTGTACGCTTTTTTTCATTATCGCTTCTAGATAGATGTTAAATAATGTAGGCGAGGTATAGTATCTCTGTCGAACTCCTCTTCCAATTGTACTCTCCTCTGACATTTTCTCCCCTATTCTAATACTTGCTTGTGGTTTATATAAAAGTTTTTTAATGAGTCTTCGATCTTTCCATTCCAACCCGACTTTCATTACAATTTTCAACAGCAATTCCTAATCCACCCAGTCAAAATCCTTTTCTAGATGAATAAATACCACATACACCTTTCTCCTTTTTCTATAAAACTTTCACCGATCACTCGGTGAAATAAAATTGCAATGTGCTATTATTTCTCCTGAACACAAACTGTACTTCCTCGATTTTTTAATTGGTTCTCCTATATAACCTTTTGTTCAGAATTCGAATCAAAGGTTTTGCTGAATGAGATATGTGAATAATAGTTCTATAATCCTCACATCTCTGTGGGTTCTATTTCTTAGCCATTGGTATCGTGATCGTCATCAGAAAGTCTTTCGGATACTCTTTTGTTTCGTATATTTCATTCCTAAGTCGGAATAATTCTTTCTTGCCCTTGCCTCTCATATTCCTAATCAATTAGATTGGTATATTATCTATCCCGATTGCTTTCCTATTCCTAATCTCGGATATAGCTTTTCCAAACTCATCTCGAAGAATACTAAATCCTTTCTCATCCTCATCTACTTCATTTTCTACTTCAACATCTAGGCCATATGGTCTATCCGTACACTCAAATAAATCCACAACATATTTTTTCCACCTTCCTAAGACTTCACATCTCTTGCTGACTACTTTCCCATTCTTAGTTTCTACTGTCATTGTAATACCCCGTTGTTTTCTCCGCACCTACATAGATTTTACCTCCTTGTACATTTCTTCAAATTTCCAAACTCCTTTTAATTCTTCTATGTCCTTGCATTTTCTTTTGTAAAACTCTTTCCTTGCTCTGTCTGTTTCTTTCGCAACCCATTCTTTAACTTCCTGTACATCTTTCTTCCCTCTTCCGTGTTAACCCTTTTCCACGTCCTCCTTTCTCTCATATTTTGTAAATCGGTTCTATAACACATTGTTTCTTAGCCGTTTTGTGTTTACGGTAACCTTCTACCTCTTCTGCAACCTGCTGTATGCAAACTTTAATATGCTTCACCGTCTATTACTATCTCCACGTATCCTTTCCTCGTTTGAGTAATTTCTTCGAATTTTTCAACGAAAATATTTCTTACTTCCTCGTTCTCAACTTCTGAGTATTCAACAGCTTTTTGCCTCCTTTTCTGCCTACGTTTTTCAGCTTAATATCTATTTCGGCCAGGACAAGATTGTGATCAGAGCAAATGTCAAGTCCGGGAAGGGTCTTCTCGTTCTTGAAACTATTCCGATACCTCTCCTGAATCATAATATAGTCCATCTGATATTTTTCGCCGTTTATTTAAGATTTCCATGTATATTTTATTCTCTTGTGCTGATTTAACCACATGTTCACAATTACTAGTGAATTATATCTGCAGAAATTGACCAATCCTCTACCCTTTAATTTATTTTGCCTATTTACCTACGACACTACCTTCCTGTTTTTCTCCCACAACGACATTGAAATTTACCATTTCAATTACACATGCATCCCTCTTTTTCCTGTATATAATTTCTCATAATTTTCCTCAACTTGTTCAATTATCCTACTACTGCGAAGTCGTCGGTGTATGTCTGTATAACTACTAGATCTTCCTCTTCTCCTTTAAGCCTTAACATCATAACTCCACCATCATCACCTTCTACTTTTACTACCTTCTCTTTCAAGCGCTTACCAAGAATTATTCCTGCAACATTATGACCACCCTTTTCATTACCTGCGTAAAACATTCTATATCTTTGAGTGTTCTACACCCCATTTTCTTCCGATCTCACTTCAGACACTCTTACCAAATCCAGATAATGTTGTCTCAGCTTCTCTTTAAGATTTTTTAATGTTCCTCCCTGTGATATAATGCGTACGTTCCATATCCCTGTCGTAAATCTTTTACTCTTGCATATTTTTCTTTATCTTCCACACATTCTGTCTTTCTCGTCCAATAGTCCTTCCCAAGACATCCCCCTCCCAGAGATAAGAATGGGCGATATTTTACCTCCGGAACTATATTTTGACCTGGGATAGACCAGCATACATATATTTTCTTTCTGCTGTCAGCAAACTAGGGAAAAATAGACTGGTGGTTTCCCGTTGCCCTCCATTCCGCAATATACCAGCTGTTAAAGTCAATCTGTCTACGCTTAGAACTAATGTCCAAGTTGCCGTACCAATCGTTATGATTTCCGCCAAATTTCTACTGGAGGACTGCTGCCTTCTCCCAAAATACTCTTTGCCTGGCTACTCCGTTTAGACCAATTCGGCAGAGGTGGCCCTTCTATTAGTGAACATCCACCGACGTACTCTAAAGGGCCCAGATGAATCTTAGGATGACAAGTGGGGGAAAGTAGGTACTCCCAAGATTCATTAATCAATCACGTTTGAAACTTCAACTCTTATTAGTTCATGAGAAATAGTGCAAAATCGGAAAAGTGGGATTAATTTATTTCTCAAAGATGGTTCGATCGATTTTGTTCAAACTAGGATGTATGTATAGGTGTATACAAGGGCTTTGATTGAAAAATTTAACAGATCTTCCCCACCATTTACCGCCTCAAAAAATTCCATTCAATGTTTTGAACCTCTTTTGATCTATGATCGTCTGTGAACACAATTATTAAAAAAAATAAATTTTAGATGTCGCTTTAACCCTACAATTACATATATGTTTTCCAAAATTGTATCACGGGTACACCATGGACAAAATTGGCCAATCCCAAAAATACCGCGCCCATAAAGGAGCAATTGCAAAGATAATGTTCAGCTATTGGTGAAGCTTTCGCATATTTGCTACGTGAATCAATGAGGGATCACACCTGAAAAGTGCCAAATTCACCGAGGCTCCATTTGATGGTGTGAGGCGACTCCATCCCTAGTTTGTGATATAGTGAAACTGTTGATATTTATCAGTTTATTTAGAAATGAACATACTTGTCACCTTAAAACAAACACTAAATAACGAATGATTCTGATTGTGTGAATTTATCGTGAGAAAATAAATACTGACAGCCGAGAGCGTCTGTTGAGATTTTTCTTGGGGGTCAAGACCCCTCTCTACATAAAAATTGTCCTTTTTATATTAATAAATTGGTAGTCAATGAATTAAAATAAGGTAGAAATAAGCATTTATGGTACGATTATTAGAACAAACGCAATGTTATTTCTACCACACAGAGTATGACCTTATGTTCGAAACGACTCTGTTTGACGACCTGTTTTGGATGTTTCACCTTGCTCAACCATTATTTTTACCCATTAAAATTTCAGAAAAATGCCCACCTTTTTGTCGTAGGTGACAACCGTTTCAGGAAACATAAATTACGCAGATTTTAAAGCAGTTGTCAGCACACATATACTCTACTCTTGATATGTGCAGAGATCAACATGTGTGACACAATATTGTAGCTCCTGATGAATTTTCCGAGTTTCTAGTTTGTTACCAGTTTTAGGAACTCACTCTTGAAATCTTTGTGGTATTTTATCTTTTGAAACATAAAATATTACTCAAAATACATTTTTCATATATAAATATATAACGTATGCAGAATGAATGCATTTTGATCTGAATTACAAAAATAACATAGACGTGCAGTTCTTCTAATAGCTACAGATAATAGCTTCAGAAAGATTTAAGAAGACACTTGGAACTTTCTTTGATTACTTAATTTACTGGCTTCAAGACAGAAGAGAAAACCTGCAGAAAATTATATATATTGTGGCCAATCCAATCCAGGAATAATTATTACTTTTTATAACGATCTAGACATTATCTTATATTAAATCATCATTTTATTCTTGGAACAATCAAAAGCCTTTTAAATCAAAGGTTATGAACATTTATTTTACTAAAATTTAAAATTGTCTTTTAATATTATCGAATAAGGTTTCTATCGTAACTAGCATTCTTTACGAGGTTTGATGTATCAATCTGATTATTTCCTCCTATACATTGACGAGTATAAGGTTATAATGTAGATTTTTAACTTACCTATGTATTTTTAATGTTTTCAAAATAGTATGTTTCTGCAAACCGTAAGCTTGTCCTTGCATCCAAATCTTGCATTAACGCAAATATTGCATGATTATTTTTGAAATATTCTTATTCTTATCTTCATAAAATGTTATTTTCTTTAGTCCTTGAACATTATAGGCCAAATGTGAAACGTAAGTTAACACATATTTGATTTATCAATGTCCAATACATATCCATAATTTACACATTTTAGATAGAGTATATCAATCCATATTCTATTTTTTTTTTAACCTTCATTTAATATATTCTGAGGTCTGTATGGTGTTTGTTCTATATAGACTACGTAAGATGAAACGAGGTGGGTATCTTTTTAAGATTCCCGTCAAAAGCCTTGAAAGAAGGAAAAGAAAACAATGAAGCATCATTCAAAGCATCCCTCACACCCTGTCAACTTAAATCTAACCCTTCCTCTCGCCGTTCGCTTTTCCACCACGAGCATTCTTGACTTTTCATTTTGCTTAATGTAGCGAGGAGAGAAAAGGATTCAAGGGTAAAAGAGGTTGCAGAAGAAGGTTAAGCAAATGGCGTAGCAGAGTTTTTATTTTCTCATCTTTTCCTGGGTAACTGAACGACTTCGAAAGACGTTATGAGAAAAGAATAAGCACAATGTCATATATTTCTTGTGAGCATATCTCTTGAAGAAGGCTTTTGAAAACAGTTCAAACGAGAAACCTGTGTAGCGTACATTGTGGAACAAAAACCACCTGCATATCCTCTTTACTATGTGTACCAACGAACAAAGACATTGAAGAAGCAGATTCTCTGTCGGAGACGCCCCAAAATGGCTTTCAAGGCACCTTTGTTTCTTCTCATACCAGCAAAATATGTACGAACAATTTTATAGATTAATGTGATTGTTAGAGTATTCTTTTGAGGCACCCCTTTATGATAGTAACAACTAAGTGTATTATTATCAGAAATAGTTATATATTTAACCGTATATATGAGACACAAGTGCATTGTTCACGATGTTCATTTGTCTGTACTATATTACATTTACCATATGATAGTATGGTGCTATAAGTAACTTTAATAAATTGAAGTCAAAAATCATCACAAATTGTATTATGCAGTAAATTTTATAAGATTTATAAGAATATAATAGTACATTTTAATGTATATGGAATAACATACAGACATTAACGATGTATACTTAACTAAGCATGGGACAGTATACGTTCTAATTTACACAGAACTATATTTAATACAAAAATATTACGAACAGAAGAACAGAATGGTTACTGTGTATAAACGATTCATCGGGTTTGGAAAGGCTATATTAAAAGTATATAATATATACAATTACAAATTATACATGGAAATATATATAAAATGTTCCAGTTTTGCACATATTGTTACAAATGTTTGAGCAGGCTTCCTTTTATCTTACGACAAACAGCTATGTGGTAGTATAGTTAGCTCACACAGGCTCAAGCATATTTCGCAAATGCTACTGTAATGCGTTCCTGGACCTCACCCAAAGTTAGTAGTTCAGGTGCATTCCCTGGGTCTTTCAGATGGACCCAAAGATAAACACATTCAAATCGCGAGATCTAGGGGCCAAGGGAGAAATGATAAGTCATTTTCAGCACATTACACAATTTAATGATGTGGGACTTATTCGTTCAGGTAGCGACGCACTTCAATATCTCAGTGGGACGGTGTCCCATCAGTTTGCACTGGCGCAAATTCCGGGGGGATGAGGGCAACGTGTCCCCTACAATCTTGGAACTGGGGGGAATGTACCCCCCAATAATCCGCTTTGAAAAGTGATTTTTTTTTGGGGGGGGGAGACGTGTGATGATTTGTGTCCGATTGCCACAAATGAAAGTGAGATGAAATTGATGTCTCTCCAGAATAACCTTCAAATAAGTCCGCCACCCAACGTTGAAGACAACTCTGGGATCAACTCACCTGATCTTCCGCAGTACTGTTTTTCAACTTCGCAAATATTTTGAGGCTCGCTTTAAAAAAAGGCGACTGTCTTACCCTCCCTCCCTCCCAATGTTGAAAGCAGATTTACGCCGCTGTTAGTTGGAATATAAAATCATACATGTCGCAGAGTTTTTGGCGAAAAGAACGGACATGACACTTCTACCTAAATGCCCTTTAGATAGTAATCTTGTGTTGCCATCTGTCACCATGAATTAAGGTTACGAATATGAGAAATTAACTTTCTTCATTTGAACTGCACAGACGTCTTGTATTAATAGTCTTTAAAATAATTCTTTTTTTATTTTATTTTTTTGAATTATTTCTAATGTATTAATCATCTTGTATTTCATATTCTAATTAGTCGAAATTATGACTCTTATGCTAAGATGTATTCAGTTTTGCTATATAATGTTTTTTGCTTTGTTTCCGTTAATAAACAGAAACTATTTTATACTACGTTCTTGATACACATGAAAGAAATCAGCATAGATGTATGTGCATTATTCCGTGTGAATTATTTTCTTACGTCACCAAATTCATCCTATTCTACATATGGAAATTCCTGTTATGGTTAGCCTGGACTGACATGTGAACGCAGCGCATAGTTAGCTCATTTTAAATACCCGCTTCGGTGTGTTAAAATGAAAATTTAAATGCAAAACTCCGTATGTATGGCATGTGTTTAGTACCCGTGGAATATACTGGTTTCGATTTTACTGGCGTCGATTTAAACGGCATCGGGAAGATCATTGTTCATCTCATCGACCCCGGAATCTATGGATTCGACATTAATATCGGTCATTTTGTATCATTTTTACATATCTTTTCCTCCCCCAACGGTTTTGAATTGACCAATATCCGAATGTGGTTTTAAACGGGATTAGAAGTGTCATTGTTCACCTCAACGACCTCAAAAACTATGGATTAAAGACTAATATAGGCCATTTTCGATTAATTGTATATATATATATATATATCTCCCACTCCTCCTCCATGTTGGGTTGCACGGCATCGGATGTGTCACCGTTGAAGAGTGGTTGAAGAGTGATGAACGTATGTTTTTTTTTTTTTTTTTTTTTTTTACATATATCTCCTCCACCCTCCTTTAAGTTGCATCACCAAAGTAAAATGACAAAAATCATTTCAGGTCGTAATCTTATCTATGTTGAAAATTCAATCGAGGTCTGTTCTGTGTCTCAAGAGTTATTAAGTTTTGCTTTTATATATATATATATATATATATCGCTCTCCCGTCCCCTGCCCTACGTTCTACCGTCAAAGGGAAAATATAAAAAATCTTTATAGTTGTGAATCTCATCTATGTTAAAAATTTGATTGAGATTGGTCGGGTGGTTGAAGTCACAAACCTAGTCCCTTTTATTTTTATTTATATTGATTTATATATATATATATATATATATATATATATATATATATATATATATATATATATATATATATATATATATATATATCCCCTCTTCCTCTCCCCTACGTTGTTCCGTCGAAGGGAAAAGATAAAATCCATCCTAGTCCTGAACTATATCTATGTTGAAAACTTGATTGAGATCGATCTGGTGGTTCAAGAGATTGAGTCACAAACATAGCCACTTTCAATTTCATAATATAGATTTAAACCATACATCTCAATCATGGGACTGAAAGGGCAGTCTTACAACGAACAAGGGAAATTTATAATTATCCATTACAGTAAACATTAATCGCTTAACAAAATTAGTCAAATTATATAGAGAAAAAGGGAAGAGAAAAGTAGAAAAATTAAAAGAAAGAAAGAAGCAAAAAACTGTACAGAAATGTACAGAACGGGATAAATTTATTATTAATTTTTAATTTATTCTTAATTAATTTATTAATTATTTTAATCCATTATCTAACTTGGAAGCATTTGAAATGGGGTGTTGGCGAAGAATCATGGATTCATATCATGGACTGAAAGAAAAAGGAAGGAAAATGTACTAAAGGAAGCCAACAGATCATTAAGATAATACAAAAAAGAAGAAAAAAACATGCTTGGACAACTTATTCGGCACTCTGGTTGGATCATCGTGTTGATAGAGGGAAAGGCAGATGAAAACCCAGGAAGAGGAAGACCAAGAATTGAATATCTAGATTCAGTTAAGAAGAGACCTTATCAAAATATAAAAGAGCTCTCTCAAGAGAAAGAAAATTTGTAAAATTTCCATGTTGACCTTCAACCTATGGGTGATAGAGGAAGATGGAGAAAGAAGAATTCTTTCAACAATCATTCACTTCCGTCACTATTCTAAATTCTGCTAAGGCCATCATTTTGGAAAATGGCCTACTAATAGTCCTTTATTCGGTTTATGACTAATTTCTAAAAAAAAAAAAAAATGAACTAGACCAATTTTCCTTAATATATAGGATTATTCGTTTTTTTCAAGTCTCACCATTTTCCAGACATTGTGATCACTTTCCGGAAAATTATACTGAAAAATCATCTATTATTGTCGGTTTTCTTGAAATGTTTAAGTTTAACGGTCACCAATGGACTCAAATTGTGTTGTTATTATGAAAGGTCAATTTTGTTTTATTTCTTTTTCGTTGAATGTTCGTAGAATGTTCCTTGTCTCCCGGCATCTACTTCTACTACTAAAGGGAAATGGTCGTAAGGAACTGTCACTCATACAGGGACTGTATCCAAAAGTAAAATAAGTGCGGTAACACTAGTTTATTTAAGGCTTTGATCTCAAACATTGCTTTAGTGTTACCCATACATTAATAAAGTGATTGTTCCAATACAATGAAAGGCAATAATCAACTTTCAAAGTTATTTCAATAATTAATAAGGTTTAAATAATATATATATATAAATATATATATATATATATATATATATATATATATATATATATATATATATATATATATATATATATATATATATATATATATATATATATATATATATATATATATATATCACGCCCTTCGTGAACTTCATGGCGCGGAAGGACTCTCGTAAATTCCCAATGAGATTATGAAGAAAATCAGGACATAAATTTTGTACATACATTTACGAAACAAGACGAGAATTCCACAAAAAATTACAAGGGGCGACAGAAAACTTTATTCCTCATCTCGTCTCGTGGACAAAACAAGACACTCTTGCCTTTGCCTTCAACAATTACTCTGATCCTCAATTTAAATTGTTGTTCTCCCCCTCAAAATTTACTCTCGCTCTTGCTCTCATTCACCTCATCCACAAAAGAACTGTTCATTAGGGTGGAACGTTTTGTACCTTTTTTCTTTTGGGAAATTCGATGACGGCTAGTGCGGAAAAGGTGGCATTAGAGACACCGATCTTACAGATTTATTAATTTTTTTTTAATTTGGACAACCACTTACCGTGCCCAAACGTACTTAAAGTTTTTTAAGTATTTGGTTAGTCAACACGAACACCAATGACAGAAAAGCTACTTGTGGTCGTTTTTAGAGTTAGCTGATGGCTACAATACAATTATTTTATAAAACGAAACTTGTAGCAATGAGAGAAAATACTTTTAAAATGTTTATGAGTCAAAATACAGCCATATTAGCTCAGTTGTTGGAATTAATGTGCAGATTTTGTTTAGAATGCCACTTAACGAAGATTATAGGCACAGCCCTTGATATAACACGATTTTGTTTGTGCAACTCTTCGCCTATTTTTCTCTGTACGCAAAATAACCCAGAACTCACCACGGGAAGGTGGATGCACATCGAGTTCCGCCCACCAAACCCACCCAGTAGGCATACGTTGACATTTGACCTTAGGTCACGTAGTTCTTCTTGGTCTCGAAGTGGGCATTCTTGTTCTAGATTCAGTTTACCTCTAACGTAGATATCTCTTGCGTCCTGGGCGCACCTTTTCGACACTACCTCGGACACTAACTTCACTGTGCGTTCCACAGCTTGACTATGGCAAGGGAATGTTGTTTTTAGACTAGCTGAATTTCGGATGTTTTCTTCGAGCTGCTGATCCGTTATGTTTCGTGTGATTGGCGGATCTGTTAGACATTTAGGCCAATTAATCATGTCGTAGTAATTTTCAGCTGTAAAGTTTAATTTCGGAACAATAAAGTCACGTGGGCGGCTTGATCTCGGAGTCTTCTGGCTGCGGCTCTTTTTCTAATCCTTCTCCAGCCTAAAGTTCGAATATGCGGATTTTCATCTGCTGTCATCGCTATCAGCAGGTTTTCATGATGAGCGTAGTATCCATTTGTTTGTAGAACAGAATGAACTGTGTGTTGTAGATTTTCTGGCAGAAAACGTGATAGCTTAACCATGCTAAACAGATGCATGGCGCCCATTTCGCACGAAGGTTATCGCCGTATTGAAAACCAGACGGGAGCGTATACTTTAACAATGTACTGGTAAACTTGAACTAGGTTTATCAGTACTGGTATAGTGGCGAAGCATCCTACAGGCCAATGTAAGACATCGTGATTGTGATAATTGTCCTGGTTTTCTGTTTGCTAGATTGGTAGTACACATTCCTGTAGCAACAGCCATACACATTTTAAAGAGATAATTCTGGGCGCTGCTTAAACCATCTGTTTTTTTTTTTATTATTATTTCAGACACCCATTCAACGGGAATGGGAGTAAGGGGGACGATCGGTGAACGTTCACAGTCCTTTAATTTCTTTCCGATGGGGCCGGAAAAAGCGTTGGGTTCGGTCGTCCCACTATCCGATTCGGTAACCAGGTGTCGAAATGGAAACTCGTTGGTATGTAGAAGGCAAGTGAGATGCTGCAGTTCATTTCATAGGGATCTTTGTATCTGACTTATCACGCAGTTATCCCATCCTGTGTTCGTGGCTTCACCATCGTTGCCGACTGCCTGAAGACTTGACACGTCGTACTGGTTCTTCTCTAAAAGCTCCAATATAGAGTCGACAATATCCTTGCCAGTGCCTGACTTCTACCTAGACCTCCGTTGCTGACAATAATGAATGAAATGAAACGAAAATGTCTTTATTGAAGCGGGCGAGGTTCAGCCATGTCTGCTCTACCTCCTTGTCAAAAGAATACAATATTAAACATTACACATCAAAAGGAACGGAAAAAATAAAAACAAAACAAGTAAAAGAATAAATCAGAAAATAAACAAGTCACTTATACAATGCAGATGATAGAACGAAATGATACGTTTGTGTTTTCATAATGTTATTTTCTGAACGCAATAAATATATTCTCAGTTTTAACCCCCAACGGTTTAATACCTTTTACATAATCTGATATATAAAAAACTGAAACAAAATGTCGCAAAATACAAATCATTGGAGAGTAACATGCTCAAAATTGATATACAAGTTTATTATTCATGCTAAACATCCATCCAAAATACACTGTGTATAGGTTCTGTAAGGCTTACGCAACGTTTATGTGTGTTCACCTGTCTGTCTGAAGACAGAGGTTAGAGCAAAAACGTAAAGTGATATCGAAAGGCGTTCTTTAAAAATCGCTTTAGCCTCTAAGAATATGTTTCAACTCTTCCGTTAACCATCCTTTCACACTGAAAGTAGTATAAATAAATCCAGTTTCTAAGCTGTCACAAGAAAAAGGAAACAGTATTAGATAGAGATAAGTGTTTTTCTTTTACAATCCATTCACTGTCGCCACCTACAACTCTCTACCAAGACCAGCGGTGGTGAACGTTTACTATTACTTTCAGTCTCAATATTGATATCCATTGAGCAAGCACGGTACTAGATATTGAAAAGCGTTTCTTTCGGATTTGACTCAGAGTCTCAAGAAAATGTTCCATCTCCTCCTTTTAAGTTCTATTCGAACCAAAGATGGTAGGAATCAACCGTTTTCTGTTTCAACGTTGATCGCCATAGAACAGAAACAGTAATAGATAATAACAATTTGATTTTTAGAAACGTCTCAAGAGAACATAACATTGTCATCAACGATACTCTATCAACACCAGAATTAGTTGAAATATACTAGTGCTTCCGATTTCCATATTTATTTCAATAGCGAGTAAAACCAGTACAGCCTCTACAGCCTCCACCTTGCGCCAAGAGACTTTCACCTGTTTTCGCACTTGAAGGAGCACCTAGGAGGCCGTCGCTTCGCTTGAAACGAGAAAGTGAAATACTTCGTGACAACACGCTAGGAAAAGATTTTTTATCAGGAAGTAATCCTCAAACTCATTCCACGGTGCGACAAGCGCATCCACCGGTGCGGAGACTATAACAAAAATAGCATAATGTGTGTACTATCTGTTGGCCGTATTAGTTGTATGAAGTAATATGTACACGTTTCACTCAAGGCTTTGTAACCTTACTTTCTGATAGCACCTCGTTATATAAATTCAGCGATGGAGAGAGAAAAAACAATTCTTTTATTTTTTTTCATATCTGAGGTTTCTTTTCTCTTGTTTTCATTTCCATACAATAATTAACGATTTTTCTTTCAAGTAAAGAAGGGAAAAACTCGATTCTACTTTTTACTATGCGAAGTAGGTTAGAACTTCTATCATAGCATTACTAGGATCTATGTAAACATTAGGGGCTCAATTGACTAATTCGACTCACTCTCAATTGATTAATTTCTTCCTTTAATTCTGAAAGCTATGTGCAACGCGAAAGCATAATTTAACGTGTGGTACAAAGTACTTAAGCTCCGATTGGGAATGGGATTAAGGACAACCGCTTCCGTTTTCATTCTTAATTTAATATCTTACACATATGCACCAAGGATAATAAATACGTTGATGAGATGCTATTAAAGATGGGATGCTGAAAGTGGGAGAAAACGGTCCAAGAACAACCAATTAATACATGGAATTTGTCGACCATAAGGTCAACTTAGTAATAGCTGGGATTGAACCAAAAACCCCACACGCCAGATTTTCGTGCTTTACCACTGAGTCACCACGGCACCCGAGAACAAGTTCTTTTTGGATTCTCGTGAACATTAGAGGAACTTTCGTCCGGTCTCGGTTAAAGAGCTAGTGTATACTTCTTTGGCGCGGGAGACTGGGTTTGGTACCTGGCGGTATGTTCTGTGGTTCGTATCCCATGTTAAGCTTTAGGTCCAAGTCTTATATAACCTCGCTGCTGAACGGAACGCTAAACCCAAACTCAAATCAACTCAGTATTTTCATAAGTATGTGAGACTTCTAGGTTTTTTTTAATGCGTTACATTCTCTAAGAAGAAAGAACAGGTAGGATGTTAACACCATTAATAACACATAACTCGAATTTCATTGTAGTTAACTGATCAATATTATTGTGTTTGGTGATTACACATAAGATTAAGATTACATGCCAATATATAAAATCTGTTTCTTACTGGATGGCAGGTGAAAGGCTGACGCAACAGGTGGTAGCACGATGGGTACCATTAGCTTATATCATAGCGCGATGATATGCTAATACACATAAGATTGATTGATTAAATTTAACTACTGTGATTTTTACAAAAATTAAAAAAAACACGACTATGAGCAAATGGTCTATTAGATTTCTCTGATGTATTCAAATGTTTCTGCTTTCTTACACAAGAAGTGGTCTAAATTTATTTCTTTGGGTTTATTATTTATCTGCATAATATTATTTTAAAAATGTAACAAATGCTTTTACAGTTCAAGAAATTTGGACTGATAATTTGAACGGATAGACCCCATATTATGTGCTGGCTTCTACCTATGAAATATAAAACATAGAGTCAGTCATTAAAATTTTACAATAGTATAGTTTTTAACGACAAAATAAAATATCCAAAGATGAGATATCAATAGATATATTTTTCACTGAGATAGTTAAAATTGCCTAAGAATATAACTTACGTGTGTATAAGATCTCAAGTGCAATTTTCGAAAAATTGGAGAAAAACTAATTTCCTTAGTAAACCTAAAATTTGATGTCATACGAGAACCATGTCACATATTGAGACGAAACTGATACTGTAATATACCGTCATTAAACTCTTTATTATAACACTAGGAAGACGATAAGACATAGTAGGGTTAATGATATATCCGAAAGTGATTATTAAAATTTTGAAACTTGTTTTATTATAACATTGTGTAAAGATGGCACATAAATTGCTAGATATATGAATCAGGAGAATGCATCAACCAAAATAAAATCAAATATTTCGGAATAAATTTTTATGCGTAATGTTTCAGAAAATAAAATATATTTTGTTGTGTTAAAAATTATGTCATCCGTAACCAATAATAACTAAGAGTTATTGTATTGCTACTAGACGTTCTTATTGACTTACGCAATACACATTAAATGCATTGTTAATTACACAGGGCAGGAAATGAAAAGCATCTGAAAGTTGTTTTCGTTTTGATAGGTAAATTTAATAGCTCTTGACTCGCTAATTCCGAAAATGAAGTCCGTTTCTTCTAATCACCCTAGGTTTTCCAGCAAATTGACTTTGAAAATCCAACCCAATATCACGAAATTTGTATGTATATATTATATATGGGAATAGAAATAAGAAGGAACTACATTGATATCTGGAGTAAAATGTAAATCTGAATGAATATGAATATATTCACCTACAAAAATATTTTCATTCTTAGATAGCTCTATATATATAATTCAGCAATAGTCTGCCATCATGCTAAATCCACCAACCCTAATACCTATTCTCCATATCTCTCATATCTTAGTAAAATCTCTCATCTTGTTTCTCACTTACTTGATCAATATCACAATATCTACCAGATACCACGGTTTCAAGCAAGTACACCGAAATTCAGAATACCGTTACCTTCTGCTCTTTTCTAAACAAAATGCCCTATAGTGGCCAAACGGTCAGTGATGGGTGGTTGTGCCGATTAAGACTTTTTCTCAGAATCACAATATCTACAACATGTCACGATTTTAGCCACTTTACCGAAATCCAGAATATCGTTATCTTCGGCTGTTTTCAAAAAACAAGAATTATTATGTTGCAACTTAATTTGGATATAAAATCCTGACTTAATTAGCATTTAAGGACTTTGCATTACTATGCGCATTGAAATTAAAACAGAAATATTGTGAAATGTCGGTTTCAAACTTCACGACTACCTTGATTCCAAATAGATACCTGTGCTCTCGTTTCTTTGTTCAGCCAATGTTGGTAGGAGTCGAAATTTGCTATTGATTTCTATTTTTCGCTTATATCATCTGTAGTTCCCAATATTTTTGCATAAAATTAAAAAGATATTAGTTACTAATTCTTTCTCCCATGAACACAGAAAGGAAAAAAATAATACATTATGAAAACAAAGTTATTGCGGATAATTGTAAGTTACAATATACGCGCCATTTTTTTTTTAACATGGTGGTACTACTTAAAATTTAAGTATTGAATTCCCATAGTTTGGAAAGTTATCGCAGATTCACACTGTGAAACGAAACTCACATATTATTATTATTATTATTATTATTATTATTATTATTATTATTATTATTATTATTATTATTATTATTATTATTATGATTATTACTTTTATTAATATTTGTTTACCAAAACCGATTTATCTGATATTTATTATGTTAGAAAGCTTCAAATTGTCCAAGAAAGTTCAAAATTCTGCGGTGTTACTCAACTTTTAATACCTACAAACACGATAAGTTTGAAAAACCCTTCTCGTTTTTCTGGTCGCTGGTATTCATAGCTGAGTGGTCTGTGGTGTTCAGCTGCAAACTACAAGACGAAGTTGATCCTGGATTCTGGTTCCACTGAAGAGGATATACATTTTTTTAACCTCTTTGGTGCTTCTGTTTTGTGTTCCTGTCGTTTGCATAGTGTGGAAGAGTAGAACAAAGGTAAGTTAAATAAATAATTTAAGAGGAGATATGAGTGAAAAAATTCGTTTCAAAGTGAAGCAAGAAAAAAGCCCAAAATCTAAAATAAAGAAAGTCACTAATGTGCAACTTCTTAGGTGAACAAGGCCCTGAGTTCACTTCGCGGTGGTTAAATTGGAGTTTAGCGTCCTTTTCAGAACAAGGGCTATAGAAGACGTGGATCTATTTCTTACAATAGGGTCAGAGTTAGGATTAGGAATTAGATTTCTGGTCTTTGGGTGTGAGGGATGACGTCCATAGTGGATCATACCGTTCGAGGAAGACAGGATTAGGGAAAGATGGATGTAGCCCAGGATTTCTATGCTAGGAACATGACGGCATTTGCCTAATGTAAATGAAGAAAACCCAGGGTGGCTGGTCTGAAAAACCTTTTACACTTTTTTGACTGAGTGTTCTCACCGGGAATGGAACTCAGGTCCGCTCGCACCAAAGACGAGACCGTTAGAGACTACGCTATGTGGAGTACGATGGGGTCAAAACTACATGAGGTTTCACGAGAATTCCGCAGCAAAGGTAAGTACGTTAATCATATAGGCAAGAGTAAGCTCTGTTGCCGATGGGAGAGCACCAACTGCATCAAGCTTCTTAAAATCCCACTTTAAACTGTAGGCCTCATTCTATATAGACTCACTGCTGAAATTAAATACAAATCAACCAATGTAAACATAAAATGGAAGGAGGAATAAAGGCATAACATAATCACTGACATTATATACGTTTGTTGAGCTTGCTCATATCTACATGATTAGCGTACGGGTCTTTGACTGTAGTAAGGCCAGAGTTTCACTTTTCGATGCCAGCTCATGTGGTTTGAATCCCGTATCAGCCTATAGGACCAAGTTTCACATAGTCTCGATGCTGCAAGGGACATTAAACTCTCAACAACTATACAACCATCATCTGCATCTCAATCGCTTAACCCACGCATCGAAATCTTGGTATTAAACGACACGAGCTACCAGCTTTAGAGATCGAGTCAAGAGATCTGATAAAGCTTATTGGCAATTTTATATCATTTATTTATTTATTAATAAACTTCAAAACGGAACTGAAACTCTTGCCATTTAATAGAGACACAATATCTTTGACAGAAATTTCAGTGATTAGTCGCGACTACAAACCTGACAAGGGACATCACTCAATTGTCCGGCTCCGATTTCAATGATTTTTTTTTTATTTTTGCTGATAGAGGACATGTATATATTATTTGTTATGACAGAAATTTTTGCCATGGTGCATGTTTTCAATTTTTCTATATTTTTAAGAGTTGTGATGTGGTTATTAGAGATTACTAAAAAGGTCCCTTACTACTCTTTGTAAACCCAGTGTTAATAAAAAAGAACCATGTAGATACATATAAGGCCTAAGGAAAAATCGTATGGTAGGTATGACTTTGACGGCAGCCATCTTAAAATCCGCCATTTTGAATCAAGGTCAAGTTTTTGAAATGGGAATAGGGTAATAAGATAAATAATTTCGGGCTAAAATTTAATCAGGAAGACCATGGTGAAGTTAGTTTTAAGATACTCCCATTTGGGGAAAAGTTATAGGTATATTACTTGTTTATACTTACTATGTGCACACGTCCCTTACCTCCGCTTCTAATCCGCGTATTAATGATAATAAGTGGATAAAAGCTTTGCTAATACATATTATGCCTAGAGGGAATTGATATGGTAAGGGTATCCTTGACAGCAGCCATCTTTAAATCCGCCATTTTGAAATAAAGTGGTTTTGTAAAATGAAAACCATAGTATGTGATACCTCATTTTAATAGTACATCCCCCCCCAAAAAAAACAATAGTGTGCTTATTTTTGTTCTATAGTCAACTAGTATGAATTTAAGACCGCTTCTAATGTGCACCAAACGTCCATTATTCAATCTCTCAAATTGGCAACACTCCTAATTTTCACTGCTGCCTTCAAGGATTCTAACTGGCACTTTGTAATTGTTGCCATGGCTCATGTTTTCTAAATTTATTACATTTTTTAAGAGTTGCGATTTGTCAGTTCATGAATAGTGTTGGGATAAGCATCCAGCAATCTTTCTGAATTTCGGAGCAATTGGATGTATATTTAAGGATAATGTTCTTGTAGATCTCAACTGTTTCTGTCTAAAACACTACATAACATACGGTATTGGTATATTTGCTAAGTTTCAGTTGACATATAGCTAGTAAGTATGAAGAAAGGTACGTTTTTTTTAAAAAAAAATATGAATATATTAAAATAAAAAATAAACGAGTATGTTAAAATACCAAAAATGCTGCAAAATACATACAAAAGCTAAAAAAAAAGAAAATATATGAGAATAAAAAGTATAACATCAACAATAAATGGTAATAATAGTAAGAAAAAATATAATAATGTAGCAATAACAAGAAAGAGTAGTAATACCAACATTAGAGAAAATACATAACAATAATAATAAATAGTAAAAATAATAAAAAGTTTTAAAAAATAAAGAAGCAGCAAGAATAAATAAAAGTACAAGTCACTGACGCATCCTGAGATCTGAATATACAGGTCATTCAACAAAAATGTGCCGAATATTCAGTAGGAAAATTCATTCCTCACAATACGACGATTCAAACCATCCAGCAAGCAACTATGCGTCAGATGAGAGTGTCTGTTACTCAAACGCATCAGGAGCATTTCATCTTGATGGCGATAGCGAGCTGATGTATGCCAATCTCTAATGCGTGGTTTAACTGCGTGAAGTTTATTTTCATTTGTTTGGTCTCAGTTTGCTTGCCAAAGAGAGTGCATCAAGGTATAGAAATAGCTATAGAGATGGGTATGAGGGATACTATGCTCCGATTCAACCCTCGCGGCCAAGATGGCGTGCTTTGCAGCTGTGACGGAATGTTCGTTTCCGCGAATGCTGACGTGTCCCGGCACCCAGCCCTACCTAGCATCTATCTAAAACGGCGAACAACCGAATTTCTTAAATTATTCTACAATTAAGTGTGAATTTTATCCCAAATTAAATGTATTTTATTATGGGAACAAAATTCAAAATGCTGAAACTTTACCTGATACGTTTGGGAGAATGAGATGTTGAACTAAGAAAATTAGACGAGAAACGTCACAAGAAGGAGTAAATGGCATCAATTGAAGGTTTAAATTTTTGATTCTTCTACTGTAACTCTTGGTCTCATTTTTTTTCGAAAATTAAGGACAAGCAAATTCAATAGCATTCTACATTCTAAACATTCATAATTTACATTCATGCTCAGGAAGAATTTGGTTAGTTTAAACTATCACAATTTTGAATAAATGAGTCATCATAACAGGTATGCTACCTGCTTGTGCATAAGCCTCCGATTAAGTTTAGCATGATTGATTGGTTGAATTGGAATTTAGTGTCACTTTCAGCAACGGGGCTATATGAGACGCAGAACTATAATCTAACGTGGGGTTCGAAGCAGATCAGTTCTGCTTGGGATTGAACCCGTTTGTGCCACGGCAAAGAATCATGCACTAACCTTACAGCTACGATGGAGCTGAGTTAAGTACAGTAAAAACTTCTTATTCGCGCTTCCTTCATTTGCGTTTTCACTATTCGCGGATTAAAAAAATGCGACCCAATTCTTATATTCGCGGCTAAAGATTTCTTTATTCGCGGATCTACTTAGTACGTACGTACATAATAATAAAAAGGATTCCAATAGGTATCCAACCCAATATCCTTTGTAAACGCCGTCAAATGGACTAATAAAATGTAAAATAGACCTTATTACAACTTTGCCTAAAGTATGTTCTTAAATGATATCTCCGCTGTATTGGTTCGGACTTTGACATAAGCCGTCTTCGCCGCGATCGGTGTTTTTGAGAATGTAAACAAACAGAATGAAAGCAACCTTATTACTCAATGAATAAAGTAAATTTTAAAATGCTGCCACATTATTAGACGTTCCGTCTTTTGGTAAGAGCCGCTTTGCGTGTTTTATTGTATCGCCTTTCCATTCGTTACAAAAATTGTGATCGAGTAACACGTCTCTACCGCTGTCTTCCTAATTTATACAGTAATGTCAACTAAAAAATGAGAAACGACTTTCGACACGAAAAATAAATCTGTGTTACCGCTTAAAGTGAAAATAGAAATGCTTGATCGTTTACGCCTTGGAGAGTCATTTGCATCCATATCACGCTCATTCAATGTCAACGAATCAACTGTACAATTGGTAAAAAAAAACCGAAGATAAAATAAGGTAGTCTGTAGCTTCAACTTCACTGTCAGCAAAAAATGTTCGTGATCCAGCAATAGAAAAAATAGAAGTGGCGTTGTCATTATGGATCGAAGACCGCAACCAAAAAAGGATGCCCCTGAGTGGTCCAATGGTCCGGGAGAAGGCAAAGCGTCATTGCGCTCAAAGGATAGAGTTACACTGCTGCTATGTTCTAATGCATCTGGAGATTGTGGCCTTAAACCACTGGTGTTTTGCAGATCGTTAAATCCTCGGGGTTAGAAAATCAAAACAAGGACGACCTGCCAGTGTTTTGGCGTGCTAATAAGAAAAAGTGGGTTAGAAGCGCTATTGTTTTGTGACTGGTTCCGGAATTGTTTTGTTTCTGAATCTGAAATTTATTATTAAAAAAAAAAAACAGAAGTTAGACTTTAAAGCAGTTCTAGTTTTGGACAATGCACAAGGTCATCCTGGCGAACTTGAAACTATGCATCCAAATATAAAAGTGACATTTTTACCTCCCAACACCACGGCTTTGCTTCAACCTATGGACCAAGGAATAATCCAGGCCTTTAAGCTGTATTACATTAGACAAACTTTCAAAATCGTATCGGATAATATGAATGTAATCTTGATTAAATGTTATGGAGTGCTGGAAGAAATTTTACATAGCAAAATGCATCGTAAACATAAAAGAGTCGTTGGAAGAACTGAAGCCACACATATTGAAGTCATGCTGGAAAAAACTGTGGCCTGCTCTGACTACGGAAAATGACGAAGAATGTGTGCAAATTCAAACTTTGACTGCAAACATAGCCGAAATCGCGAATGGAATAGGAATATTCGTAACAGATAGAATCAAGTGACATTCAGGAATTGCTTGAATCGCAAGATGAAGATTAAAGGAAATGTTAAATTCACAGCCCATTGAAGAAGAGGCTTCAACAAGCACTGGAAAAGTGACATTTAATTTAAAAAATCTTAGTGAAGGTTTAAGAATGACAAATGAGCTTTGTGATTTCTTTATGGAAATTGATCCGTCTATGGAACGAAGTCTTGTTTTTAAGAGGCAAATTGCTAATGCCACTGCTGAATATCAGTCTGAATTGAAGGAGCTTTTAAAAACTGCCAAGCAAGAAAAAAATACAAAATTCTTCAAACCATTGCCTAAGCCTGAAGATAATAATTAATCAATATGGTCAAAAACTTCAATTACAGTAAATTTATTTTTATATATGTATTTGTTTTTTTTATTTTGTCACCTAGGAAAGTATCCCCTATAATCCCATATAAATTATCATTACGTATTCACGGTTTCTGTATTCGCGTCATATGTATGGAACATATACCCCGTGAATAAAGAGCTTTTACTGTATAGTGTTATCGATTCGATTCGTACGATTGGTACTGATTTCACTTTAAACTGGAAGTAAATGTTTGATATAGCTTTGGGGTCGAAAAAGGGTAGCTTAGCTTTAGCAAATAATGTGTTTCTACTACTGATTGTTTTCAAAAAGCAAATATCAATTGTTTCTGAATATTTGCTCTATTCATGTAATATGTAATATTGGTCCTTTATGTAATTATGTAATACTTTCTAAACACACCATTCATGAGTGTGCCACAATTGTAAGATGAATAATATCCAAAAGTTTAGCGAATATTGTCAATTTTATTAATGTAAAACTAAAAAAGATAAAATAGTTTGTAGGGGGTAGTTGCAACAAGTATATCAGTTACAATTGTACTAATATTGTTACGTAGCAGTAGCCTAGTGTGCTATGAGGCACTGTATACCCTTTCAAATTAAAAGAACATATATTTAGAAATTCTTTATTAATCAATATACGAGTACATTTTAACAAGATACACATTTCTCTAAAAAATCAATATACATTTCTTGTTGTAGAAAAATATCGAAATAATAGCGTCGAAGATAGCTTGGTTATTAGCAATAGTAATAGAATCTAATTTGTAAATAATTTTATTACTCAAAAGTGGCGAATTAAGTTTCTGTTTCTGGCAAACAAGCCAGGCCAGGAGAGTCATAAAACAAATCTGTCTCAACGCGACTGAAACAAGTCATTGAAGCTCCCACTTGAAAGTGGCACGTGAATATGTGGGGTTGTCCCTAGCTGAAACAACCTGGCAAATAGGCATGTTTCAGGCAGTAATACCACACTCAGCACAATTGAGGACTATTCCGGAAGAAGGGCACATATACCGTTTCCGTGGATGGAGAAAATGAGCCTTAAAGATTTTATCAGAGCATATGTTATTGTTATATGCTCTGATAAAATCTTTAATGCTCATTTTCTCCATTCACGGAAACGGTATATGTGCCCTTCTTCCGGAATAGGCCTCAATTATACTATTTTAAATTCAGTATACTTTTCACTCTTGTTTTTAGAAATTCAAACATGTTTCAATGAAAAATTCAAGAAATACAAGGAAACAAAGAAATTAGATTAATAACCAACAGAACAATTGCTAAAATTTTTATGGATATTAGTAATTCATATAAACCTTCCACGATCTAGCTTCAGCTTGTGTTTAATCGCAATATCGGAGTGTAAACACTGCGAAAGGCAAAAGAAAGAGTGAGATGTTTTATAGTTTGCTGTTGTGTTGTTGCTTTTAAAATCGTTAGCTTACTTTGTGTGAATTTGGGTGTGTGTATGTTAATTATGTATTATGTGTAAACTAAATGATTAGATATAATTTATAGTATTAGTTGTTATTAAATGGCATGTTAAACTGTTGTATGACAATTATTATCAAGTTTTTTTTTTTTAAAAAAAAGCCAATTTGTTTTTTAAATTAGAGATCATATTTTACAAAGGCGAAGCGAGTAAGAAGATTATGCATAGAAAATAAATTATTAATTCAATTTAATGTATACATTGTGTATACCGAGATTTTTCAGAATGAATTAATATCGATATGCTTGTTTGATTTAATCATTAAGGGTTTTGGTGATGAAAATTATGTCTCCATATGTTATATGCATTAATGCAACCTCACAAAAATCAGTTTGTAGCGAAATTTTGTCACGCGTTTCACATTCCTTTCCAACACCGAGGCTGTATGAGACATGGACTTACAATTTAATGATGGTTTCAAACTCTAATAATTAAAGTTTATAAGGAGAAGAAAGAATAATATTTACCAGGCACGTACATTTTTTTTGGGGGGGAGCCAAGGTTTGAGGAGTCCAACATTACAAACCCTACGTCTATGTAGTATTGAACGGGTATTATTCTGCACTCGAAAATGCAAGTAGTTGTAAAGTACTTTCATCTATGTGTTCAGAAAAAAATTACAGAACTAGATTGTTTTTATAAAAAGAGAAATAGTACAAATGAAGTGCAAGATCAAATCTTCATGCTACATCAATCATTTCTCTGCTAAACAAGTATAGTTTTATTAAGAAAACGAATAAAATTATACTAACTTAGAAAGTTTTGGGGACGTTGGACTTCGGTTGAACTCCCTCTCCCTCGTGGGTGCGTCTCTGCTGTCAACGCTACGCTACTGGTACGTAGAAAAAATTCCGATGCTCCGTTGTATTTTAAAACCACTATACTATAACAGCTACTTCGACAGGATAACGAATATGCAAATTTGAATATTGGATCGGTTTTCATTCTTTTTCTCTCTCTTGTTTTAGTTTTTGAAGTACTGTGTACTGAACAAAGAGATCATGTTTTCTTTATTCAGGATCAATGAAGCGAAACCAATGGACATAATCCCACCTCTTTGGATTTTACGACGCTAATTTCCCGAAAATGGAGAACGTATATATATATATATATATATATATATATATATATATATATATATATATATATATATATATATATATATATTAACTAACTAACTCTATGGCCTATGGAACCCGGAGGTTCAGTGCCGCGTTCACAAAAACTCACCACTGACTTCTATCCTTAGCTAATTGGATCCAGTTTCTACTTTGTATTCCTATCTCTGCGAGATCCATCTTAATATTATCCTCCCATCTGCGCCTAGGTCTTCCTAATGGTCGTTTTCCTATGGGTCTACCAGTCCAGACTTTGAAAGCGTTTCTACTTTCTTCCATTCTAGCTACATGATCTGCCCACCTAAGCCTCCTAGACTTGACGACCCTAACAATGTTGGGTAAACCGTATAAACTATGTAGTTCCTCGTTATGAAGCTTTCGCCATTCCCCATTCTCGTTCCTCTTGGATCCGAATATTCTTCTCAGGATCCTGTTCTCAAATACTTTCAGTCTATGTTCTTCCCTCAGAGTAAGCGACCATGTTTCGCAACCATACAGAACAACAGGCATGATTATCGTTTTATATATTTTAAGCTTCAAATTCCTCGACAGAATTCGCGACGACAAGAGATTTTGAACCGAATAGTAACACGAATTCCCTGCTTTTAGTCGACATTTAATTTCTTTGTGAATATGATTTTCATCTGTTAATGTTGATCCTAAATATTTGAAAGTATCCACTTTATCAAAAGTATTATTTAATATTTTAACGCCTCCACAATTTGCCGTATTTCGGTCCCGACGCACTTCCATGTATTTAGTTTTCTCTGCATTTACTTCTAAACCCATGTCCCTGCAAGCGTTTAATAAGATCTCTGCATTTATTTCTACTGTTCTCCTATCATCCCCTATTAAATTTACATCATCAGCATATGCCATAACCTGGAGAATGCCGTTCAACTCTAGGCCCTGGTTGCTATCTTTGATTTTCCTTATGGCGTATTCCAGCACAAAGTTAAATAATAATGGCGACAACGCATCTCCTTGTTTCAGGCCATTTTCGACGTGGAAGCTCGTGGACAAAAATTTTCCTACCCGGACTTTACTTTGGAATTCACTTAAACATATCTAAATTAATCTAATTAGCTTTCTCGGTATTCCAAGCTCTGTAAGAACGTTGTATAATGTTTCTCTCCTAACCGAGTCGTAAGCCTTTCTAAAATCAATAAATAGTTGATGTACCGGGGTATTGTATTCCCAGTTCTTTTCGAGTATTTGGCGAATGGTAAATATTTCGTCAATAGTTGATCGATTTCGTGTAAATCCGCACTGATAATCTCCAATAATTTCATCTGCGTATGGGGTCAATCTTGCTAACAGAATATTTGAAAGGATTTTATAGGATGTTGACAGAAGAGAAATGCCTCGATAATTATTACAGTCAGTTTTGTCGCCTTTCTTGTGAATTGGAACAATGATTGACTCTTTCCACTCTTGTGGCAATTCTTCCTTGTTCCAGATAAGGAGAATGAGTTTGTGTATCTTGTTCCACAATTTTTCGCCTCCAGCTAAAATTAACTCAGCCGGAATTTCATCTACACCCGGAGATTTGTGTTTCTTTAATTTATTTATAGCGGCTTCCACTTCTATTCGATTGGGTTCTGGAATATACGGTTCTGCGGTGTGTATCTCCTTTTCTCCACGCACATTAGTTTTTGGCTGCGTGTTCAGCAAATCGTCAAAGAAATCTTTCCATCTATTTAAGAGGCTATCCGTATCAGTGAGAACTGTCCCGTCAGATTTCTTTAATATATAAGCACGAGGTTGATAGCCTTTCTTAAATTCGCTGATCCCCTTATACATGTCCCGAATATTTTTATTTTTACTATTATCTTCAAGTTCCTTAATTTTAGCTTTGAAAAAATCCCGTTTCTTTGTTCTAAAAGTTTTGGAAGTTTCCCGCCTGATATCTGCGAAATTTTGTGTAGTTATTTCATTCGGATTTTGTAGCCACCGTAATTTTGCCTGTTTTCTCTTCTCTACTAGTTTAATGCATTCTTGGCCGAACCATGGTTTGTTCCTACGTATTTCCGCGTGTCGCAATTTTTCTATTGCTGAACTTTTAATGCTATCTCTAATTTCAATCCAAGTATCCTCAACACTAGTGCACTCCGAGTCTTCTAAAACCGAGAATCTATTCGAAACTTCAATCTGGTATTCCTCTCTTACCTGGCTCTCTTCTAATTTCTTTAAATTAAATCTCTCCGTTTTCGGACATTGAGTATTACCTTTATTCAACGATAATCTCTCCCGTATTATCGCTGCTACCAGGTAGTGATCAGTGTCACAATCAGCCCCTCTAAACGACCGGACGTCAATTATGGTAGATTGTCTTCTTCTATCTACTAAAACGTGATCAATTTGATTATGTGTTTTTCCGTCTGGTGATGTCCAAGTGTATTTATGAACGTCGCGATGTGGGAATTTTGTACTCTGCACGATTAAGTTTTTGGATGTTGCAAAGTTCACGAGTCTAACACCGTTATCATTACTTTCCTTATGCAAACTTTCGTTCCCTATAATCGGTTTGAAAATATCCTCTCGTCCTACCTTCGCATTGAAATCCCCTAAAGAATCTTCATATGGTATCGCGGGAGTTGCTCAAATATCCGTTCCACTTCTTTTATATCGTCACCCTTATCTTCAGTTGGAGCATGTACATTTAAAACAATAATATCAAACCACCGTCCCTTAAGAGTAATAAAAGAAAGTCTGTCAGTAACAAATTCAACCCGTTTAATTGCTGGTAATATTCGTTTGTGAACGAAAAACCCTGTTCCTAACTGGTGATTTTTATTTCCTTCCCCGTAAAAGAACGTAAAATTAGTCCATCCTGTATTTCTCTAACTCACTCGTTACAGATTTTAACGCGCCTGCCCTATAAAGACTTCTAATATTCCATGTCCCAAATCTCATGTCCATTTTCTTTTGCTGATGTCGTGCCAAGTTATCAGTCCTTGTCCGAGGCTTTTGTGAATGTTTCTGAACAAGTACCTTTTTTTGCAGGATGAGGGTGTTAGCCTTACCCAAACCCCCAAGCTGGAGGACCACTCCTAGTCGTCTGTCCGCGACTGCCTATTCAGTATATTCGCAGCTAACCTCTATATCTAGAGGCCTTCTCCTCGATCCGCAACCTGAGGACGCGCCATGCCGTGGTGACAGGAACTCACGTTACACGGATATATATATATATATATATATATATATATATATATATATATATATATATATATATATATATATATACAGGGTGGGCCATTTTAATTAATCCACGGAAATATCTAAAAAATGATAAAACATAGAAGAAATGTTTGAAGTACACGTTATATATTGCTAAGGGGGAAAACCATTTCCGCCAAAAGTACCCCTCCCCACACCCGGAAATGGGGGTGACGGGGGGTAACTTTGAAATGTCAAATGGGAACATGGGTCGAGTAATACCTCGTTCGAAAGGTCTTGGAAAACTAAGTAACGCTGTACCAAAATGTGTTTCATATGGAGCACCAGTTTCAAAATGGCCGCTATGATATAGTTCGGAAACTCCAGTAGCCGTAGTATGAAAACCATGGGAGGTAGATGAATGGAACAAAATTGAAATACGTAAATATCATAGGGCATATCGAATGATGTGACCTCTGCGATCCCAGCGTCTTTCCTGAAGTGATCTTGTGAGCTAACTTCAAAATTTCAATGTCCGACCGGACAACGCTTCGGTCGTACGCTTGACGTACCCAATGCTGTTTGGAAGGCAGACTTCAGGGATAGAGAATTAGTGCACTCAGTTAATGCGGATTGCCACAGTCAAGGGCGCCCATAAGGGAGGCAAGGGGGGCTCTGGCCCCCCTAGAGGAAATTGTGCTTCGGAATATCGAAAACTCAATAGAATTTTTAGAATAGCTACATGTCGCTTTTTCTTGCCTCCCTTGGAAATCACAACATGGGCGCCCTTGGCCACAGTTACATTTTGATTAACTATTAGCACTCATGTCATATTGTGAGCTTGAGGGACGAAACAGTGTGTACGTATACCCCCGAAATGCTTTCCGAATAACCAGCACGCATTGCATAAAAGTTTCTGTGGCGACGGAGATTAGCAAATTCACACGTTTGTAAGTTCCAGCAACAGCATTATTCGACAACTTCTTTCGTATAACGTTCCTTCTGTTTTCGCATCAAATCATACTTAGCCATACAGATATGCGTTACCATTCAAATAAAATTCCACCTTTTTATAGTCACTACAGCGTCATCCTTACAAACAAATGATTCAACCATACCATACCTATTTGTAAGGTAGCCTTAATTTGCGAATTAAAGTAGAGTTCTCATTTGAACTTTCACTGTTACTTTCCACCCGGCTCACATACAGAGCACAGGAAAAGATTATTTTGCAGGACTTGGATATCTCTCTATACATTATGGCAATTTTACTCTAACATTTTTATCTCTGTTGTATCATTCTCGAGCCTTGGAATGCCTCCGTGGTTTTCCTATTTAATTTTCGTTATTTTCATTTATCTCTACCAGTATTCATACTATGGGCACTAGACGTTTTCTTAGACACATTCACCATGTCTTGGCGATTATTTTGAAAACGGTGTCTCATGTCGAAAATATTCTTACAGAAGCTGTTTGATATTCATTTGTCTATGTAACATGATGTTACTCGCTTCAAGTTGCTATTTGAAATTTTCAAGTTGGCCACGGATACCTTTCAGTGGAGTCACCCCGACAACACCTCTCGATGTGCCTTACGTCAGTTACCTACTCCAGTTTTTCTTCTGTTGATTTATCTCCAATCGCTTTCATACTACGGATACTAAACCTTTTCTCTGACACTGATACTATGTTTCGGCGGCCTTTTGAGAACACTGCCATTTCACTTCAATCGTTTCCTCCTGCAAGATGTTTGATTTTGCAAGATTTATCGAACGAGGTACCACTCGACTCATGTTACTATTTGAAATCTTGAAGTTAGCCCCCAAGACCCCTTCAGGGAGGCCACTAGGATCACAGGGACCACACTATTCGATATGCCCTATGATATTTACGTATTTCAATTTTGTTCCATTCATTTACCTCCCATGGTTTTCATACTACGGCTACTGGAGTTTCCGAACTATATCATGGCGGCCATTTTGAAACTGGTGCTCCATATGAAACAAATGTTGGTACAGCGTTACTTAGTTTTCCAAGACCTTTCGAACGAGGTATTACTCGACCCATGTTCCCATTTGACATTTCAAAGTTACCCCCCGTTACCCCCATTTACGGGGTGTGGGGAGGGATACTTTTGGCAGAAATGGTTTTCCCCCTCAGCAATATATAACGTTTACTTCAAACATTTCTTCTATGTTTTATCATTTTTTAGATATTTCCGTGGATTAATTAAAATGGCCCACCCTGTATATATATATATATATATATATTTGGTCTAGGAATTAATTCGTGCGGTTTTTAATAAAAATTGAAGCTTTATTTCAAAAACAAAGCAAATGAATACGTTAACAAAAATATTGTCCATCGCTAGCCACTACTTTCTCCCATCTTTCAGGCAATTTACGGATTCCGTGTCGAAAGAATTCCTCATCTTTTGACGCAATCTAATCAAAGATCCATTTTTCGATATTTTCTGAAGAAGTGAACCGCTGTCCAATCAAATCGTTATTCATGCAATCGATCAAGTAGTAGTCAGACGGAGCAGTGTCTGGTGAATATCGCGGGTGGAGTAACACTTTCCATCCGACATTTTCCAAATAGGTTTTGACCGGTTTTGCGACATGTGGTCGAGCGTTATCATCTTGATAAATAAGTTTATTATGCCTGTTATTCCATTCTGGTCGTTTTCAGGCCAGAGCTTGCTTCAAACGCATTAATTGTTGTCGATAGCGGTGTCCATTAATAGTTTCACCAAGTTTCAGAAGTTCATAGTACACCACACGTTTCAAATCCCACCATATATACAGCATAACCTTTGCACAATGAATATCTCGTTTCGGTTGTGAAGAACCTGGTTCACCTTGCTTCACTCAGGCCTTTTTTCGTTTAGGATTCTTGTAATGAATCCACTTCTCATCACCAGTTACAATTCGATGCAAAAATCCCTTCCTTTTCTGTCTTTGAAGCAGCAATTCGCAAACGGTTTTTCTTCTTTCAACGTCTTTCTTTTCAATTCATGTGAAACCCAATAAGACATCTTTTGAATCATTCCTATGGTTTTGAGACGTTTGGAAACTGTTGTTTGCTCAACTCCAAATGCTTCTGCAAGTTCGTCCTGCGTTTGACACGAATCCTGATCAAGCAATGCTCTCAATTCTTCATCTTCAAATTCTTTTGGCTGTCCAAATTGCTTTTGGTCTTCCAAGCTGAAATCACCACCTTTAAACCGTGCAAACCACTTCTGACACGTTCGCTCAGCTAGAGCATGGTCACCAAACACTTCCACTAAAATATGATGACTTGCGGTAGCACTTTTCTTCATGTTAAAGCAATGAAGAATAACTCCCCGCAAAAACACTTTATCAGGCACAAAATGCGCCATTTTCAGTTGAAGAAAAAATGTTGTTGTTTCTGCTTCAAGCAACTGACATATACTAAACAAGATGCTCAATGACAGTAGTTTTCAACGCATGTCTGGATCAACGAAACTATGGGACAATAAGCTAGTTACGCCATCTTTTGTAAAACCGCACGAATTAATTCCTAGATCAAATATATATATATATATATATATATATATATATATATATATATATATATATATATATATAGAGAGAGAGAGAGAGAGAGAGAGAGAGAGAGAGAGTCAATTGCAGCAATATTTTCTGTTGGTTACGAGTAATCTGATGAGTCATCAATAAGCTTAAACTCAGTGTCAATTGCCACATTTTGTTAATGAAAATGTGCATGGCAGTACGGAAGGAATTTTTTGCTTTTACTTGGTATCCTCGAAACTCTAGCACCAAGGACTGTAAATTTTACGCTTGCATTAAAAAATAATAGCTAGTTAACGGAAGAAAGTAAAATATCAAATGCGAATCAGCAAACATCCCAAATGAAACGACTTCATATTCTCCAGCGCACAATAAAGTTTTTCTCTTATCCTTATGTTAAGTAGAAGATGGTGGCACAAATATATGATAGTAATGCAAAATTCTGTTAACAAAATTTAGTAGTTTACGTCAAGATTTTTATTTTTTTCTTGTAACTAAGGATAATTGTTATTCCTAACTTAGTCGGAAGCTTACGATTAAAGAAAATTAGTGTCTTACAACGTTTTCGTTTCTCGCATTTTATAAAATTGTACATTTTTGTAATAAGTATCACGGGGTAAATTCAAGTACAAAATGGAAATTTGTGTCTCTCAAGATGGGAATTTATAAAGTTTATAAACGATTAAAATGATTGGGTCCTTACTTTAAGCGTTGGTAGTAAGTCTTCCATTACGTATTTGCTTTGAAAAATCATTAAATTGTAAAAAATACCCACGATTTCTGAATAACATCGAAAACCGGTACTTCTTACATACTCGTTCCGTTCCCATTATTTTTTCAATATATGCTATTAAACATAATTTATATTTCCGAATAGAATTCCGAGTGAATTAGAAGACAGCATCCATCCTTAATATAAGAGCCAAATTATTTGTTTTGCTCAATAATATCACTTTTTAATAAATCATTAGATCTTCAGCTCACTTTCTTAAAATTATTATTCTTTTAGGCACCACTTCTCAAGCATCATTTCTTACACCAAAAATATTATTTGGTTTCTTGGGTGCGAGTTCCGAATCCTATTAGGATCCTATGTTAAGTTGTAGGTCCATATTTCCTGCAGCCATACTGTTAATTAGATTTTAATTACACATATTTTTGGGCTTCTCCCGACTCGGTGGCCTTAAATCTGTCACTTATGGGGTCTCTTGCAAGTACACTGTACGGAGAAGGGGAAGGGAAGAAAATAATGGGGAAATGGCCTGGAACTTATGGTACCATTCCACCATTTACCTGGTATGAATGAGGAAGACACAGAGTAAACCTCACTCAGGATAGCATGCATAAAAAAAACTGTTACACCTTTTCAAGCAAATGTCTCCACCAGGAATCGATCTTCACATTCACACCAAAGTTGAAAACGTTAGCTTAGCGGGTCCATGAGCTTCACTTTTCAAAGAATTGTATAATTCTAATCAACCAGCCAACCATACATATTATGTTAGCTTCATTAAATTATGAAGAGTATCTCTAAAGTACTCATTCAGTTTAAACATATTTTAGCCTTGAAAAGAGCTCTTCGCTTTTGGATAAAACATATGAACAGCCAAGGGCGCTGATTTCTGTCTATATTTGGGGGGGGGCGGCATTCAGGTGTAGAAGGTATATATATGAGGATTTTAAGACAAATTGCATTCAAATTACGCCAAATGTTGTATATTCATAAATACAGTAGGGGCCCACATGAGCTTTGGGGGGACCCGGCCCCCCGCCACCCCAGGATCGGCGCCCTTGTGCACAGCAAACATTTATGGTGTTAATGCAGCCCAATTTTAGTATAGACTAGTGGTCTCAGGACGATTAACACTTAAGCGTATTGTATTAACACGAAGAGTCCAGTATTGCGGCTAACCACAGCCGACATGTCGCGTTTGACACAAAGCTTGTACGGACAGTTATTAAATTTTAAGTAAGTATTAACACGTTCTACAATATAAGATAATTAAAGTAACGCAGTTAGAAAAGTGTTACCTTAGCAGAAAACCGACCTTCAAATTTCAGGGAATTTTGGGGATTTCCATGAAGCAATCCATTCTGAGGTGCCTCTTTGGACATAAAATACTATTTTTCTGAAATTTTGAAATATTTGGATCCGTCTGCCACAGGTGGCTCATGGCGGCCAGTGTTTATTATACCATAAGCGCGGGTCGACGTGTGTCACCGGTGGCGCAAAATAATTTTGTCAAATCTTTCCGATTTGAAAATTAGGTAGTTTGATTAATTCCACCATGATTGCGTTACTTTTCAACGAGTTGGAGGAGTGGTCTGGCGGATATTTTTTAAACTGCATATGCTCACAAAGAGTAGCTTTATTCCAGAAAACGAAAATGAAATTAAATGAAATCTTTGAGTTTTACGCCGTTAGACTAAAGGAGACGGCGATGATGAGAAATGAATGAAATGGTGGAATATGGAAAGTGGGGGGAAACGGGAGAACCCAGGGGAAACCCACGCACACGGTGTTTATCTACCACAAAGTTTACTTGGCGGAACACGGTTTAAACCTGGGACCCCATGCACCATAGGTGAACGCTCTATCACTGAGCCACTGCGGCTCCTTGCAACAGCATTGTTGAAGAAGCTGAAACTATTGTAGTGCTATTGTTGTGCTTTATCAGAAGTAGGTAAATACTTGTAAAAAATGGTAGTAATTAATTGAAACGTAAAATCCTGTTACAAAGCCACGAAGCAGGAAAATGGAACCCCTACAGCTCGAAAATTGGCAAAACGTTTCTCCGCATACTGCAATAGCTTTGAAAGTAACTCCACTATATGTCTTGAGTGCTTCAATGCGAAACACTAAGAAAATTCAAAAAGGAAAACCAAGTAAGTAAATGTTCAAGTCTCTTCATTATTTTAATTTCACCACAAAATAGCGTATCTCTGATTTTTAAAAGTGTGTTTTCTAGTGAATAATTGTGTTCTTATTGATTTTGAAAAAGTATTTGTTTATAATTCTCTCTCAATAAGTTTTATTCAAGATTATCTGTACATTTCCACATGTAGTTTTTTATTTTATATTATAAAAGATGGCATACTAACTATATTTTATGTTCAATAAATATCAGGTTTATTTGCCTTAAAATATTCACAGGTCTGCTCCATAGATTACTTACGACGTATATAATAACAGAAAGTCCGTAACACTTCTACAATTCTTACTAAAAACTAAAATTCAATTTATACCGAAAAATATCAGAATAAAGATCGTGTACACCGGTAGCGCACGTCGGGAATTAAGGAACAAAGACGTGCACCACCAGCGGCGTACGTCGGGATTTTCGAAAAGCATAACATTTTCAATACCGTCAGATGCCGGACTGAATGTGTTAATGTATCACTATAAAAGTAACACCATGGCGGTGTTTAAAAACTGGACGATTTAACGGAGAAACGCGAAAATATGAATAGAACAACTGTGTTCTTTCAGTATATATGCCTATCTTGTGTCATATTCCAGCCCGAATGGCAAACGTAATCAATTGAGATACTAATAATGATAACTATTATCTGTCATTGATAAGCAAACATATTGTTCCTTTTGGCTAAGTATAACTACTTGTTAGCACGAACTGAGAATCCTGTGTATCCGACAGTTAGCAATTATATTGCATTGCAGGGAGTCTCGGATATTTAAGTAAATGGCATTTAGAATTTATGTAAGTTTTATTTCGAGTTATAAACAAAGAACTATATGTCACATTGGTACCAATTGATGACTATTATATATTCGCTAGCTTTTCACGAAATAGTTATGTAAAATAATTCTGACAAAATCTGCATTACAATTTGCATCTCTTTTCAATGTTCTTATATTAGTTCTTCATGCATTTCAACTCATAAAGACTTTTCAAAATGAAGCTAGACTACGAACATTTAGCACAGAGTTTTATTACTTTACAGCTTACTTCGCTGTGCTAGTTGTCTTTATTCAGAAATTGTACTTTTCTTAAAAAAAAAAAAAAAAATACGTTTCTCTTCTTTGATGACGTTTCATTCATCTTAACACCTTGAAGTTTTTTTTTCTACATACTTCATTCTCTCTCATAATAATCATTCCATTTAATAGATGTGAAATATTTTTGTACACATCATTGATTGGCAACTGTACATTAAAAACAACAATAAGTAACCACACCAGTTATTTAATTTAACCAATAACACTTTAAAAAAAATATATTTCAACGTCCGATAGACTTGAAGTAGAACCAAAGACCCCAGCCAGAAAGAAATGATACTTGCGTATTACATGTGTAAACAGTTTGAAGTTTATATTTTACTTGTGGACTAATTTCACATATCTCAAATCCAATGAACGAAAATTACATAGATTTCAAATCGGGACTGCCCTAACTCCGACACTTACCTTGTTAGTTATTTTCAAGGTCGGACACAAAAGGGATATACAGAGTGTTATAAAAATATGCCACAATATGTTGGGAACATATTTGTCACATCAAAATATGAAAAAACAGTTCATATGGTCCTGTGCTCAAAAGTTGATAGTTTTGGAGTTATAGGGTGTCGGAAACATGAAACAAGTGAACTTGAAAGGTTCGTGACTCGAATTCTACGGGACCTATCAAAATATCCATGTCTAACAATGATTCAGTACTTGCACACCAATTTTTAGAGTGGTAGGTGGAGAGTGAGCCTCAAGTATTCCTAAACAGCCTCTCTAAAAATGGCCGTGAAAGTACTGGAGATTATGAAAGATGGATATTTGGATAGATCGCATGCTAGTTTTTCAGTGAGGTTTTGACCCGACTATGATCGGCCCTATAGTAGTTGAACTTTGGACTTCCTAATTTAATAAAGTTAATTATTCAACGTTTTCGGCACCTTGTAATTACGAAATGTACTTCCGATCATAGATCCGGGGCCGCGGTGGCTCAGTGGTAGAGCGTTCACCTCTGGTGTTTGGGGTCCCGCGTTCGATTCCAGCTCCCGCCAAGTGAACTTTGTGTTGGACAAACACCGTGTGCGTGGGTTTTCTCGGGGTTCTCCCGTTTCCTCCCACTTTCTTCATTCCACCATTTTCATTCATTACTCATCATCACCGTCTCCTTTAGCCTAACCGGCATAACCGTGGGACGTAAAATTCAAAGATTTCATTTCATTTTATCCGATCATAGATCCATATGAATATTTTTCTTATTTTGATTCAAGTAATCTATTCCCTAAATATTGTGACAAATTTTTTTAAATATCATGTATAAATAAAGTATAAATATATTTTTTCAGTAAATATATGGGGGAAATAATAGGTAACCATTAAAAAAAATTTCTTTTATATTTGTTTCTTAATTCTTCTCAATTAAATATACATCAAATTAATGACTCATAGGTTATATAGTACCCTTACTGCTTTCAGTTTTATACTTTCAGTACCTTAACTTCTGTCTTAGTGTATACGGTTATATATAAAACAAGAAAAGAGAGAGAGAGAGAGAATAAATTTCTCTGCACACAAACATGACCACACAGAAACTCATCCACTCTCCTCCATTGCAGCTGATATGTTGCTTGCGAATTCGCTCAATGCCGTTCCTGTTCAGAGAATCCAGCAGTATATTATCTGTCTTCAGCGAGTCTCTTGGGAAGACTAACCCTTTGGTTGGATTCAGTATCTATAAGCCTATAGCAGAAAATTATCACTACTTATGTTTTGTGGAAATGAGAATTTGCTCCAAGCCTGAATAAAATGTAAACAGTTTTTTTCTTTTGTAGACAAGTTTTAAAAATGACCCCACGGTATTTTGAATCAAACTATAATAAATATTTGTTTTCATTTGTATTGCTAATTTAGGTAGAAGTAAATGCAGAGAAAACTAAATACATGGAAGTGCGTCGGGACCGGAATACAGCAAATTATGGATGCGTTAAAATATTAAGTAATACTTTTGATAAAATGGATAGCTTGAAATATCTAGGATCAATATTAACAGAGGAAAATCATATTCACGGAGAAATTAAATGTCGACTAAAAGCAGGAAATTCGTGTTACTATTCGGTTCAAAATCTCTTGTCGTCGCGAATTCTGTCGAGGAATTTGAAACTTAAAATATACAAAACGATAATCATGCCTGTTGTTTTGTATGGCTGCGAAACATGGTCACTTACTCTGAGGGAAGAACATAGACTGAAAGTATTTGAGAACAAGATCCTGAGATGGATATTTGGATCCAAGAAGAACGGGAATGGAGAATGGCAGAAACTTCATAACGAGGAACTACATAATTTATATGGTTTACCCAACATTGTTAGGGTCGTCAAGTCTAGGAGGCTTAGGTGGGCGGGTCATGTAGCTAGAATGGAAGAAAGTAGAAACGCTTTCAAAGTCTTGACTTGAAGACCAATCGGAAAACGACCATTAGGATAACCTAGGCACAGATGGGAGGACAATATTAAGATGGATCTCGCAGAGATTGGAATACAAAGTAGAAACTGGATGCAGTTAGCTAAGGATAGAAGTCAGTGGAGAGCTTTTGTGAACGCGGCATTGAACCTTCTGGTTCCATAGGCCACAGAGTTAGTTAGTTAGTTATTGCTAATGTAGGCAAAATTGGCCATATATTTTTTCTTTAAAATAACTAAAATATCCTAAATTTTAATCTATAATAACAGAATTTCATATAAATTAAACTTTACTTTTCTAAGGATGTAAATATGTGTAAGCAACTTACAAAAGTGACGAAAATAACTTGTCCCTTAACGAGAAAAGTAACTTCTATGTTACAACGTTTCAAAATATGTTGTAAATATTGTTATTTAATTCAGTCATGGTAGTAATCTTAATGTATAAATAATCTTGACTGATTGATCAACGCACAGAACAAACAGCTTAACACAGAAACTTGAAATATGAACAGGACGTAGAATTTGTGATGGATTTTCGGATAGTCATTGGAGTAGGGGAAATAGGGTGGCCAACGTTTGAAAATGGACAGACTGGACACCCTTCTGGAGTACGTATACTTTTAAGATTGTGGCATCATTGCTCATCAAAAATGTGAACAACCTGACCATGGTTACCTCACATAAATTTGAGCGATTCGGAGTTGGAATTTTATAACTTCGGTTACTTTTGAAGCATTAATTAAATTTGCTTATTCCAGTTATCTAACGAGAATGAGGAAGTTAAGTAGTAAAATCTGTTTTAGTAAAATAAAGCTGTATGAACAAGACTTACAGACTGTAATCGGGAACATTTTCATTTACCCACAGAATTCTTTATATGGATTTTTCTTTTTTAGAATTTAACGTTCCTGGGCAGCATCGAGTTTATTTGATATATGGGCTTACAACTTAACACGGAATCTGAACCACATTAATTTCTTTTTGGAACCTAACTCCAGTCTCTCGCAACAAAAGTCGCGTACGCTAACCACATAGCCTCGATGTAACTCGATTCTTTCGTGTCACGCCATTATATCGAATGATTTATAATTCATGCTTAGTTTTTCCTTTCTTTATTCAAATATGCTGTTAATGTCAAATCAAAATGCACGAGAGTAAAGGATTCAAGGACATTCAAAATACTTAATCCAATTTGATAGCGCATATTTTAATTCATTGGTTGGGTGATTTGTTTATTCAAACTTCGACATTCCTTTCAGAGTCTCTATCAGAGTTTAATGTTGTATCCTAACTACCTGAGCCTTCCCTGAGAATTGATCCCAGGTCTCCCATGCCCCAAAATTAATGTTTCCACAGAGCGGAATTTAGTTCGAAAATCACTTTACACAAGACGATGATATTTGTGAAGATCACCGTATATCAGAGTGAGTGTAGTTCTTCATGGTCGTTTGTGTGTCGATTGGTGTCACGGTATGTAATGTCCCAACGCCAGCAGTGCAATCAGTTGTGCTTAACTTCCAGAGTGGATTATACTTTGGCTATGAAAGGCGGGGTAGTCATTCTTCATAGCTTCCGTTTGTACGAGTTTTGATGTGAGCAATGGTATATCGGTAGAGTACAATAAAGAAGACATTGCTTTCCCACATTAGACATACCTTCCTCAAATTTCTGGGGTTGTTCTGGGCTGAAGGATCATGCTAAGGTGTTCTGTGGACAACGTAGCCACAGCTGAAGCATTCAGAGGCAATGTGATCCTCATGTAAGCATTTGGCCACTAACAATCGATTATTTGAAGAATGCTCTTTCTTTGAAGTTCCCCTACCGTGATTACCGCTGACATCTGAGTTCGTATCCGAGAACATTTTGGTAGTTTCGGAAAAGACTGCAGTGGCGATACGAATGAACAAAATTATATTGAGCTATTAAAGCCGTTACTGTCTCAGATATAATGACGGACTATATATGCTCAAAGATAGATTTCACTAAACAAAACATACTTGGTATTCTGATATTTTATGTTACAGGTCCAGTTAATCTGTGCTATTAATTCGGGAAAGTATACCTATCACTTGTACATCGTACACTCATGATATCGTCAATACTGTCCTGCAAACGAATCTGAAAATTTCGTGAGACCTCCAACTTCCAGCAGAAAAAATCCCTTTCACATAAATACAAGACAACTAAGTGTGCTATACGTACATTTATTCTCCTCCGAGCGTCCGAGTTTCTTTGACTATTCCCAGTTAGCGATACGTGTTTTATTGTATTGTATGTTATTGAACACTCGGTGAAACATTTTCAATATGTCTCATAGATGTCATGATGGGATCAACACGACTTATTATTTTTTGTTTGCCTTGTGCAGTGTTTGGGACGGATCCATTAATTTCTACTATTTAGATATATTTATCAGAGATGCTCTGAAGTTGATCTTGAGTGTTTCTTGAAGGTTAAAGAAATGAATGCATAAGGAATAATAGAGGTGACACAACACGTATGTCTACATTAGAGAAAGAGCAAAAGAAATAAAAGGTTGACAGAAGGAGACACATACATACACAGGATTTTACCGAGAGCTCTTGCATCAACATTTTCGGTATTATCTAATTTAGTGATGATAAAACTACGACCCGCAGGTCAAACGCGCTCCGAGAAACATTCTGTCCAGCCCGTGACATGACTCATAATCTAACAAACTTAACTACACCTCTCGAAGCCTTTACATCCCAGTTCAAACCATTTTACGTGAAACATTATAGAGGCATTCACAAGAGGCATTCTCCTTTATAATATTTCAACTATTAACATAGTTTAGTATTACAAGAAATTAGCAAACTGTACCATTGTTTTAAAAATATATTATATTGGAAAGCCAAAGGTGTATTTCTTTTCGCTCCTTCTAAAAACGTTTGCTCATTCGTGATCCATATCTATACGACATATTATATTAACTCTTAATTTAGTACCTAATGCCAACGCATGTACATCACGTAGATGAATTGTAGCTAGTAATGCTTGATTGAAATGGGCAGTAGTGTGCACATTAAAGTCATCCACACTCCATTCTGAAGATTGTGCACAATTTACAGAAATTCGTGTCGTTAGCTTTTAAATTTTGAGGGTGAAAAGCTACATTTTACATGCAAGAGCCTTTTTTTTACTTCCCACTATAGTTAGGTTTGGTTCCATTTGATAGAAGCAAATTTTATAATTCATCGTAACTCATGTAGTACAACAAAGCTGTCACTCATAAACATATAAGAACTTATTGGTTGAACCCAGGAAAGTTGGAAGTTATAGGTATCGTCATCCCGAAATACAAAAAAAATCAAAAATTGAGAGAATCTATTGCGTTTGCTTCTTTTTTTTTTAAAAAAAGTAAAATGTTTAGGTAAAGAGAAGAAGAGCGAATGTTTTAGAAGCGAGTTTGTTATGTAACAAACTCAAGGTTATATCGTATGACATAGTGTCTGGTGGTTTGCGCGTGGGCAGCTGCCTCGCTTGTGAGCGGAAGCCGAGAGCAAGGAAGTTGCTGCGTCGAACAACCATCTGGTAGTACCTTACTCGTTGTGCTCTTCTGTTGTATCTGGTCGAATGTTAACGGAGCATGGAGGAATATAAAGTTTTGAAGATGAATTTTTCTCTTCGTTTTTATTATATCGGATCGGAAGAATACGAAGAAATTATAAGTTATAGTTTGGCGTACTCTAGAAACATCAAATTTCTTACCAAGTTTTCTTCTATTAACTGCACTAATTATGAACGGTAGAATCAAGTAGAGGTGATTCAGGACAGACGATTCCAATGGCAGAATAGAGCAGTTTGGAAATTGGCAAGTACAAACCTAGTTGTAGTTTCTAGAACCTAAAACCCTGGTAACGTTGGTTTAGTAAATTAACTAACAGTTTGAATTAGAAGTAGTTAATAGATTATTAATTTCTAGATTTAGGACTCGGTGTGAAAATCGTTCGTAATTTAATTTCGAAGGAAAAGTTGCATTTAGCGTCCCATTATAGTCTTTTTGAGATTTCTATTGAGAGATTGGTTTTTCGACGTCGAATTAATGTTCTTGTTTCTTGCTTTTTGAATTTAATAGTATTGGAATTTTCGCGTTATATTGTATTTAAATTGTTGGTCAAGTCGTGGTCGCTTTTGACTAAGTTTTGACACTTTCTATTCCGGTTAAATTTTTTTTAACATTTCAAATTGTTAAAAGCGTTTGGATTGTTCTTGTCTGGAATTATTTATTTAATCAAAGTGTAGTTAATTACTATTTTTCAAGCAACATTCACTTAATATTCAATTGCATTTAATCACGTTTTCAATTTTTCATAGTAAGCAACTCATTCACAGAATTTAAATTGTTGTTGTTAGTTTTTATTTTTTTATATTTAATTAATTGTAATAAAAAGCAAATTGAATATTTTCTTTAATTTAAAATAATATTTAGTAGCTGTAACATTTTTGATTTAATTCAATCTTGATAACCTTGCAGTTTAGATTGGGAGATTTGAAGCCTGTATTATTTGGGGGATTCCTTTTTTTATGCCAGATATTAGAATCGTGTCAAAAGATAGTTTGGCTAATCTTAATCATTGCTTATTTGTCTTGATTATTATTAAGATAGGTGTCAAACAATCCTCGGCACAAGGTTCGTTACAAGTTCGACGCAGCAACTCTCTTCTTGTTTGATGAGGCATCTCTCCCTGAAATTTGTAAGGCAATTAATTTTTTCATTTTTGGAATTGTTTGTTAAAATAAGATTAATTACTACTAGTTTGGTATATTAATGCTATATATTCAAAAGAGAAGGAAATTTCAAAGAGCGAGGAAACAAAATCTGATTGAATTCTGTATATTTTGAAACCTGGGGATAGTTTCTGTAGTATCTCGTAGTTTGCTTAGATTTACTGGTAGTTTGTTTTGTTAATAGTATATGTATAATCTCTTTGCTATATTTTGTATTTTGCTAGTTATAGTTGATACGTTATATGTTATTAAAATGTCGGAGGAGTACGTAAGGATAATTATGCCTGATGTTGACTCGAGTTTCGATTGGAATACCATTGATCAAACCGGATTTGACGAAAGTGACTTTGGTAGATTGACAATGAGTTTAACGCCACCGCTTAGAGATTCACTGTTATATATTAGTTCAAGAGAAAATAGGGAAATTCTGAGTAGCCCGAGTGATAATAGATCAGAAGGAGACATAAGTCAGCCTCATTTGTTTTGTAGGTCAAATGGTTCAAGTTTAGAGAATCCTTTTAGTAGAGACTTTAGTTGTTTAGCTCAATTTCCTTCAACTGTTCATAGGTCCTTGAAAGAAATAGTTTTCATTGTGGAAGGAATTTGCTTTTTAATGAGCCAGAATTTAGACAAGCCGCCTCAAATGAGTATGTTGAGAATAATGCCTCGTTAGGATGTGCTAGAAATTTAAATCCTTTGGGAACAGTTTGTTCGAGCGTTAGCAATATAGCTAATAAGCAGGTAGAATTTAACACCTGAGAGTTCTCAACCTGTGGGCCAGAGTAAGAGATTTGACAAATATCAACGTTTAGGTCAGTATTATAGAAGAGTATCCGCAATAAAAAATTCTACTCCAGTTAATCTGTATAGTCGAGGAAACCCTATCTTAATAAATAAAAGTAGTCAACAGTTATGTGAGGGTTATTCAAAAAGTAAAGAGCATTTAGGGGAATTAAATTCTAAACCCCTTCCAATGTTATTTTCTGGAAATTATTGTGATCAATTTATTTTTCAAAAAATTGCTGAATTGTTGGATCAGAAATTTAAGAACTTTAGGAAGATTGATGGTAAAAATAGTTATATTATTTTTGATTTGTTAGTCAACTTAGAGCAAATCATTGAAAGTACAAGCTTCCCTTTGAATGCTATTTATAGTACTTTGTTATCTAAAAGCGAAGGAGAATTTCTGGAGGAAATCCAGCGTGCTATTTATTTGAATATTTCTTGGCCGCGATTTAAGAAGCTAATTTTTGAGAAATTTATTACGAATTCAATTAGGCATGCGTTAATATCAGAAAGGCTATTTAGGAAGCAAAGATTAACTGAATCTGTTGATCAATATATTAATATCTATTATACTGCTTTAATCTTGGATTGTTATGGTGATGAAGAGCAATTGATACGTATCATGCTTGATGGCATGAATCCCGCGGTGAGATTTAAAATGTTTGGTCTTTCTATTCCAAGAAATTTAGAAGAACTTAGAAGAATTTCGTTAGAATTTTCAAAAATCTTTCGAGATCAGGTTGAATATAATAAAAAGATAGGTTATAAGTCAACGAGTAATTCTATTGCATTGGTAAATAAAAATGATAGAGAGTACCGTTCTAAAGAATTGAATGTTAATAGAGGAAAAGTTGAATCATGTGATTTTGGTAAAAGTCAAACAAAAAATTTCCAACGACCAATGAATTCAAATGCGGGTTCGGAAAAACAGAATATTGTGCCTTCTCAATTAGACGGAACAGTAGCTACCTTTGTTAATGTTCGCGTTAATAATGAATTAATTCGTGCTTCTTTAGATAGCGAGTCGTCTAATAATTTACTTACTTTATCGGTTGTTGAACGTTGTGGGGTTGCGCATTATCTTGAGGAAACCACTCCAATTGTAATTCGTGCACCTTTGGGATCATTTTACGAATCCAGTAAGGAGATCAAACTTACTCTAAATTTTTCTGGTTGGTTCGAGCGAGTTAGTTTTTTGGTTGTTAATGACTTGCCGTGTGATTGCCTTCTGGGAACTCCATTTCTGAAGAGTACCTCTTCGAGTGTGGACTTTGTTCGTGGAAGATTGAATTTGCGTAATAATCGCAAATCAGTTATCCTTTCGGAATTCGACTTCGGGATTTAAATCAGTTGATCGTGTTGACCATCATGGAGGAAATGCAGGTTGGAATAAAGTTAAACCTAAGAAGTCGACTTCGTTGTTCTTTCGTGATAATACGTCACTGAGAAAGGAACTTAGATCGGGATACTCAGTTGACCAATCAAGGTGCTATAGGAATTTGGAAAGGAGTCAGTCAGTTCTTCATGGTAGAGGATCATTGGATTTCGGGGTCCAATGTGATATTGAATTGTCGACTATTGAGCGGCGACTGTTGGAGATACCTACTTCGATACAACTTCAGGAAATTCATCGTGTTTTCGGACTGAATAAACCCGAACAAAAGGAGACTTTAATAGGACACTCTGTGGATTCCAATTGTGTGAATTTAACTGGATCAGTTCAGAATATTGGTTTCTCACATGATTTGAGAAATAGCCAACGTAGACCCGATTATCTTCAGTTTTTGGCAAAAGGATCTGATGGATATGCGAAATCGAGATCGTTTCCTTCCACATCTTTGCATCCGGGAGATAGGGATAAGAAGATTGGATTTGAGTTCAAGATTGAAAAGGGAGATACAATGGAGATTGATGTGAAGAAGAAAAAGAAGAGAAGGAAGAGAAAAATGAAGCGTCGTCGAGTTGTGATTATCAATTCTACCTCTTCTGAACTTGAACAGAAATCAGTGGAACGATGTGTGGGAAGAAGGGAAAAAGAAAAAGACTGTTGCGGCGGTTCATATGAACTTCTGTGACAGTGATTCAGCAGCTTCGGACATGGATTTAGAGCAATCCAATAAATTTTATGATTTAGTGAAAAAACAAAAAACAATTAATAGATCCTGAAAATAAATTGCAATCGGAGTCGTTTTCGAGAGATAATAGTAAGGATAATTTTAGAGATTCGGTTCCGGATTTTCAATATAAAGATAAAGATATTTTGGAATTCATTGATGGTCTTCGTAGTGAATTTTCAGTTATAAAAGAAAAAATAGGATGTTGTCAAGAATGTGAAGCTAAACTTTATTTAAAAGAACAAAAACCATTTAAGGAGCATCCATTTCCGATACCTAAAAATAAAGAAAATTTTTTTATGATTGTATTGATCTCCTTGTGTCTTAGGGTATTTTGACAGAGATAGACCATTCGGATTATGGAAGTAGTTGCTTCTTGGTACGTAATAAAAATGGTTCACATCGCATTGTAGGTAACTTCTGTAAGAGGAACCCCTTGATTAAGGATGACGTTTATCCTGCGCCTAATTTAGAAGTGTTCAACAAGTTTAGCGGGTAAGAAATTCTTTACGAGCCTGGTTCTTACCACAGCTTATTTTCAGTTGCAACTGGAAAAGGGATCACGCGAAATAACCACTATTGTTACCCCACGTGGCAGCTTTCAATATACGAGGGTGCCTGTAGGTATAAAGACATGAAGTTGCATTTTAGCGAAGGTAATTGATAAAATTCTTGGTGATATGAAGGATCTAGGCGTACAAACGTATTTTGATGACATTCTAATATGTACTTCTGATTTAGAATTGCATAAGGAACTTTGAAAATGGTTCTCGAAAGATTGAGAAAATATGGTATTACGGTTTCTCCGGATAAGAGTGCTTTATTTATAAGAAGATTAAGTACTTAGGATTTGTAACTGATGGGGATACTATAGAAATTGATCCATCAAGGGTTGAGGCTAGAAAGAAAATCCCACCACCTAGGAATAGGCGCGGAGTTCAAAAAATTTGTGGACTTTTCTCGTATTATGCTCGATTTTGTAGTGGTCTTCAGGAGTTGATGGGCCCATTAAGCGAATTAAAATCAACAAAAAGAAAATTCGAATGGACCATCGAATATCCTAAAATTTCAAATAAGTTGAAGCAAGTATTATTAGATAATATTATATTAAAGACTCCTGATTTGTCCAAAACGTTTTTCATCCATGTTGACGGGGGAGGAAAAGCGATTGGAGCTTGTTTAATTCAAATGGATGATAATAATAACCTTATTCCTGTTTCGTATTTTAGTAAAAAATTGACGGAAGCTGACCGACACAGGAGCATATATGAGATCGAGTTAATCAGTCTCGTTAAAGCAATTTATAGGTTCCGCCAGTATTTGATTAATGAGTTTGTGGTCTTTACTAACAATAAGGCGTTATCGTGGATTTTGGAAAATTCAAAGAGATTGTCAAAATATGGACCTTTAGTTGAGAATAACTAGGATCAATATTAACAGAGGAAAATCATATTCACGAAGAAATTTTTATTAACATTTCAAATTATTTAAAGCGTTTGGATTGTTCTTGTCTGGAATTATTTATTTAATCAAAGTGTAGTTAATTACTATTTTTCAAGCAACATTCACTTAATATTCAATTGCATTTAATCACGTTTTCAATTTTTCATAGTAAGCAACTCATTCACAGAATTTAAATTGTTGTTGTTAGTTTTTATTTTTTATATTTAATTAATTGTAATAAAAAGCAAATTGAATATTTTCTTTAATTTAAAATAATATTTAGTAGCTGTAACATTTTTGATTTAATTCAATCTTGATAACCTTGCATTTTAGATTGGGAGATTTGAAGCCTGTATTATTTGGGGGATTCCTTTTTTTTATGCCAGATATTAGAATCGTGTCAAAAGATAGTTTGGCTAATCTTAATCATTGCTTATTTGTCTTGATTATTATTAAGATAGGTTTCAAACAATCACCGACACAAGGTTCGTTACATGCTGCAAGAAGTGGTATCCACATGAAAAGAAACAAGTTTGTCTCGTCTCATCTCGTACATTTTGTTGAAGTCTTGTCTCGTTCTGATTCTTAAAGCGCTTTCCTCGTCCGGATGTCTTACTTCTTTACTTAATTTCATCTAGAATTTGTCAGAATCCATCTGCTTCACAAGAGGCCAACGAAGTATGTAATATAACAACATATTAAACATTTTTATTATTGGAATATATTGTGTAATGACTTGAACATCTTCAAACTCTTATAAATGCGTGTCATTGCGTTCAATCACTTTATCAATTTATAGATACTATACTTTGAATCATATGAAACTATAACAGTGCTTGAGATCTAAGATCTGTATGAATTAGTATTATCCTCAAAACTCGTGAATTTTAAAGATACATTCCACGTCGACTCCTTTAAATTGAGAACAAAGTAGAAGCAATATGAGCGAACTATTGGTAAAATACCGGCCAGTAGGTATCCGTAAAAATGTCACAAAAAATTACTTGATGGGACATGTTCCACCAGTGTCCCCTCTGAAAATACCCTTTTTAGTGTTAAAAGTTACATTTATTAATGAAAATAACATTATCATAGAAGTAGAAAGTATATTATCAACTGAAACACGGAAGCAATAAGTGTAATGTTTAGAAAATATGAAAAACATTTTTATAGCATGTTTCCTGTTGACCCGAAAGTAACAAATATACAGAAAAGTAAGAGTTAAGGATTTTCATCGGAATATGAACTGTGCATCTGAAAACGTAATCAGACGAAAGCAACTTTCTTTCCAAACTCTTTGTTATTTATTTATTTTTTTTAGCAAAGGGATTATAGAAATCTAAATCCACCGTACAAAGGAATCGGCTTTATAAAAGCTAATACTGACTTCGAGAGTTCACCAGCTATAGTAAATTTTGATTACTATGATTTCACTTTGCTAAAGTAATTTCACGTATTTGTCTACTACTTCGGGAGACAATGAATTCTCATCTAATTGTGTTTTCGGTTGTTTGTTTAATTTAGACTTCTCTGAAAATATGAAATTTACTTTTCAGGTTTTTTTTTTTTTTTTTACTTTTGATGCAGTGCAAGAAGTCAATTCGAACTTATGATTGTTGGTATCCTGGCAGGTGATGCCACGACGGTAAAAAAATCCTAAGTTTAGATAAAAAGTAATATCTCACAGGGTGAAGGTGGGAAGTAGAAAAGGAAAGAAAAGAAGATCAGAAGCAGATTCTCGAGAATAGCACATGGACGTTAACTAGCGCTAACTTCATACTATCTGCATTTTCTCAATGTGAAAAATTAGTATACTTTGTATCCTAGAAAGTTATTCCACAAGCACATGCAGATTTAGGCATCTTGCTGCTCTAAGCAGTTTACATGGGTAAAGAGTTCTCGTTCGTCATTGCACTCACCCGATGCTAATGTGCCTGCTAATGAAATCCTCCCAGCATTTTGTTGACAATTTTGCTATAGCCACAAAGTTTTACAATACATTTGCTTTTACATATGACGTTATCTTTGTTGGTTTAGAATGTTCGTTACCCTTTTCTTATAATTTTTAAATTAAAAGCAACAATTACAAAGTTGATATTCTTAAAGCACATGTATAGTTACATAGCAATATAACTCCTACAATAACTAATTTTACTAAACCAAACAGAACACTTTACTTTTCAATAATAATTTGTAGGTAAAGATTTTTCTAAATGTCTTTTCTCTTCCAGCTTCCGTGTGTTCTGTGTGGTTCTGATCACCTTGTCTTGTTTGCCTAATCAGAAATCCGATTTTGTACAAAACGTAGCAGGTTCAATCGACAAGATACAATATAACCAGATTGACCAGATAGATTGATGGTACAATATAACATCATATACGCTTTCTGTACTTTTCAGCCTGAATGGTAACTCAGATCCACTTCATGATGATCTGGAATAGTTCTTTGGGTGTGCGTCTAGCAGCAGTAAGTCCTGTTACTTCTGTTGATGCCCAAGTTCAATCCGGACCATTGACTCATAACTGAGGGAGTAGTTGTAAGTCAAAATGGATAGTTACTGGTTTCATTAACTACTACGGGACAGAAAACGTTCAATACTGAAGACCTGCTGTCGTTTTTATTACATATATAAGATACATAAATACAAGTGAATTGACTACAACTAGGCTTCCTGATCCTTCAGTGTTTGGCTGACTATAGAGTGAAATGAACGTTTCTTATGGATTATATAAGGCGTTATATTCAGAAACTAATCTGCAAAACCCCATAGTACCCCCCAAATTGACATCTACTGCCATTTACGTTCATTCAAGAGATATTGTGCACTATAATTGAAATCTTCACTTAGAAAAAAAAATCAAAACAGTATTGGTGATAACAATGAATATGTTGTAATAGTAAACAAACCAGGTGCAGAATCATTTAATAACTCGCAGAGTGATGTGATTATTTATTTGTATAAATGAAGCATTTAATTACGGTTTGTGAAACGAAAATTAGATGAAAATAAGAACTCTTAGCATAGTATACGTTAAGCAAAAATGGACTTAATTATCACTTTACCAGCAAGGTAATGATGAAACTTTTGATTAGCGATAATGCGATGTACTAAACTATCATTAGTCAGTGATAGGGATTTTGGGTTTTAGTCAAAATCTACACAAAAATGTTATTTCTTTAACCTCACCTCTCAATTTTATTAGCTGTACTCACCTACGCTTTCTCGTTCTTCTAGATTTATCCTCTGTTCCGTATACTTGTATGTAACATCGGTACACAAGTGAGTACTGACTTTCCACTTTATAATTTCTTGTTGATGACTTTTTGCATCATTACGTAGGTGATATAGTTCAATCCACAAGAGAACGAACGAGATCGCCAATACCTTTCGTAATACATTTGACATATAATAAAAAATTACCATTAGGTTAAACACACATTCCATTTCCATTTTAAAGTTCCGCAAGTTTAATTTATCTTTACAGAAAATCATTAATCTAAGGGACTTCCCTCTTAACGAGGACATATCAACAAAAACGAACCTACTCTTTTAAAGCATGAAGCAAAAATATAGATTATTTTTTAAACACTGTATACTATATTTGAATGGTTAAGAATTCACAGTGAAAAAGAAACTTTACTAATTACAAGACGTTTCTACATAATATACTGTATATTCGTTACCCACATTTCTGAGAATTAGAGAAAGACATCTAAAACGAGTAGATACATCACTAATATAGGAAACTCATGTGTTTATATTAAAGTCCAACCTCGAAAGTTTTGTCTAAGGGTCCCTGAATAGGCCTAGAAGAAGTTGCGAATATACTATAAAATAATTCTTCTGTAGTCATCTCTGGTACAAAGGTTTCCTAGTTCGATCCTTCGTCATGATAGTTTTTCTGTGGATAATATAGTGTCCATAACTTCCTCATGGCTCTTTAGTTTCCTCTCGTATTCCTTTTCTGCCAATCCTTTGCCAATAATTCACTTTTGTTGCATATGAAAGAGTGACATCTTTGAATACTTAGTATCACAGAAGTGCTAAGGATTTGGACGCTAGCCGAATGGAGGATTAACTCAGTTTGCTGATCGATCTTCGAGTGTGTTAATGTCAGGTATAGATTAATGCAAACTATTGTACTATCAGATTGACGTACAAATATTGTACAATGTTTTAATAAATAAATAAGAAACTAATATTGAGCAGATGCTTGCTTTTACGCAGAAACTAAGTTATCGCAACCTCGTTACACATATTACTAGTTTTTACTAGCTGGTTCATAATTACTTTGCTGTCTGAAATAACTTGAACTAGAAAAATAAATGACTGAACGAAGCAACGTTTATTTTAAAATAACTGTGTGACAGTTTCACCAACTGAACGTATTGACTTCACTAGACACTGTGATGAAGCCAATCCGAATTATGAAGAGTCGTTTTGACGTATGATTAGCATCATACTAAAGACCTGACTACTGCAGAAAACATGTTAGTCGACCTCTTCAGTATGGCACTAATCACGGGTCAGAATGATTCTGCATAAGGCTCATTATGTTTAATTAGTTGGCGAAACTGTCATACAGTTATTATTTCAAAACAAACGTTCCTTCGGTCAGTGATTTGTTTTTTTCTAATTCATGTTACTAGCTTTTGTGTTGTACTATCTATATTATTTGGCCATCAAGGTACTTATGCACTTTTAACTTGAATGAATCCTGAGCGGATATGATATATACAAATTAACTATGTCTTTTGAAGTAATTACAATTTTCGCTAATCATTTCTTTCTTTTAGATCAAAAGACGCATCCTCGGGAAGGAAAAACTGAAAGATTTCTAAGAAAAGACCTATTTAAAGTAGTTGACGCCTATCTTATTTGGATTTATTCGCACAGGACAGGATGACACTCTGTTGTTTCTGCGACGGTGAACCTCCTACTATAATCGATAGACTAACTTTTAAGAGTTTACTGAACATTGTTTCAGGCTAGAGTACTTGATTTAGTTTTTTTTATGAACATATTATTTAATAGTGCATTGTATATTAGTGATGCGTATTTTTATTTTACGTTTGAACTTCTTTTTATCTCAAATAGAAAGAAGAATATAGTGAAATCAATAATATCAATCTTAAGTTTCTATGTTCATTAAAGTAAACGGAATTTCCCTCTCGCAACAGCATTGATATATATTTAGATTTCATATCTGTTGCTAACGTGAAATACCTTGAGTTTATTTATAATTATATACCGTGCCGAATGTTTCTTGGAAACTGTATTCTGTATTGTGTTCCAGTACTGAAAGCTTTCCGTTTTCTCACAAATTGCAAATTTCAGTCAATAGATTTTTTTTTTACAATGTTAAGAAAGCGGACTATTTATTAAATTTTTTCTATGATGAACAAGGAAAAGAAGTTTAAAATTCGTTCCGCCCTTCTAAAGTCTTCCTATCAATATGAGTAGAATACTAAAAGCATTTTCTTTCGTTTTTCATAGTTCTAGAATTTTATAAAAGAGCTATCAAAATACTTTTGATACGGAAAGAACAACTACAAAAGAGAATTGTTAGAAAGTAAATTGGAGGGAGCGGATGTGGAAAATTGCGACACAGTTCAATTGAATAGAGAGAGGCGAAGAAAGTTTGGAAATACATTTAAAGCGAATCGGAGAAGAAGAATGAAACAGGAAATGGAACATAAGGAAATAAAAGAGAAAATAAAAGCATCTTCAACATAAAGTGAAGTAGCGGAAGAATATAAAAAAAGTACAAAAGAAGAAAATATGATATTTCACTGGATATAATGGACAAGTTATATAAGTTGAAGATAGGAACCTGCACTTTACGATGTAAAAGTTGAATACCGACTCTATCTCTTGTGTTTGATAAATATTCCTGTAAAAGTTTAACGTGTGAACGTTAAAAAGAAATATCTTAATCTAATATACACTTAAAGTTATTTCAAGGTGAAATATGGAGTGTTGTTTGAGCAGACAATAGAGATTATGTCAAACAAGTTAAACAAAAACATGGGATAATTTATATGCGTAAGTATGAAAAATCATATAAGGTGACTGTATTGATCCATCCACGTACAAATATATCTGTAGACATATATCAGTAACAACTGTGAAGGATAGCAAGAATGTTCTTTAATATGAATTCAGCGTTCCAAGATATGCTCTATCTCTGCCCTCATTCCTCCGTCAAATTGAAAATGCAACAATATATAATATCGATATCAATATTGGATTGGAACAGGACATAGACGGCAATCTATAGCTGGGAGTAATTCCCATATTAAAATTCAGCATTTCAAAAATACGTTTCATCCTCATCTCTAAAAACCGGAAGTGTAATATGTAATACATTTTTAACGAGTGAAGATCTGGTTTCAACGTCAAATTTCAATAGTTTGAAAATCCACCGAGTGTTCACATTGTGGAAAATAGCTCTCTAATTTTATTATAGGAATAGCGTACGTTACACTGCATATGTTTTCTTGTAAGTAATATTAATTATAATTGGTAAAATCCATTAAATAAAACTGTTTTAACAGTACTGTAATAGAATATGTATTTACTTTGAGGGTGTTTTAAGATTCTAAACAAGATAAACTTATTTAAGTTTGATATTTAAGTTCAAATGCCTCTGTTTCTGTTTAACATCCCTTTTGGGGTAAATTTAGAGATAACACACAGCTCATTTTTATACGTTCATTATTTTTAAAACTCTTCTCAGAATCTCGTAATTTTTGGCAAGAAATAGTGTATGTGAACGTGAATTAGCACACGACATAGGAGTGGCATGTTCTTAGGACTCTCACATTAATCTAGAAATGCCAAATCATTTCATAAGAATTAAGCTTCAATAATATGATAGAACTAAACTGTATCTAAAATGGAGAAGATAATTTAATCAATGTTGTAAAAGGTGATTTAGTACTGATATGGTCGCGTTAACCTTCTCCTGTTTCACAAAAACAACTGAAACAAGATAATGCACCATGCCTATAATTTTCATTGCAATTTTGAAGACCAGTTTTAATTAATAAAGATCTGTTTTCATTCGTCATGATAGTTACTGTAAACTACTTCGACATTAGAATTTCTATATTTGTCTAATATAGTCGTTACTGTCCTTAACCTCATGAAAACAGTACACTATAGGTCAGAGAAGTTCAAATTACATTCCTAATGTACAGTAGACGAAATTTATCCTTAAAACTGGAAATAATAAAATAACCTTTTAAAACTATTGTCGTACATTATGATATATCTATCTATCTATCTATCTATCTATCTATCTATCTATCTATCTATCTATCTATATATATATATATATATATATATATATATATATATATATATATAGGTAGATAGATGGATAGATTTAAATATAGATATATAGAAATATTGTTCGTTTGCGCCACCACAAACTAGTCAACTTTCTTAGTCAGTTCACATGAATTGTAAGAGCGAATTCGTCGATGATCTACCATAATAAAATTATATTTAAAATTAAATATTATTTATGTATACATATTTTTAAAGAATATTTTGTACGAATACATAACCTTCTTCAAAATGTTGCACTACAAGTTGTTTCTGTTATAAAGTTTACAATAATTTACATAGTTCATAGGTTATATTCCCACGGCAAATTGCACGTGGTGTTTTTTTTTCTTGGCCAAATAGAGAAAATTACCATCAACTTCAGAATTTGATATGACGATGACATAAACAAACTTCAAATTACCTGATTACAAGTTCTAGATTTTTTCTATGAATGACCTTAGAATATTAGTATTAATTACAATTAAAGGTTCAACAAATTTAAACCGAACTTGTGAAACACTTGGCTTGGCTTGCCTCTTTACAGGCGCTTTTCCGTTCCTGGATTCAAAACATTTTTCAGAATATCGTCAAAGTGGTTTCAGCTTCCTAGGATGTTTGTACTTCCGTCTTATTATAGGTTATAGAAGAAAACCTCGTCCAGTTCTTTAGCAGGAGGTAATGAACCTAAGAACAATGACACATTCCCGCGCTGGATGGCGATGCTGATACGTTGGGAAAGGAATGTAGTAGCTCGAGTATCACCAGTTTTGATCGCTATTCTATGACCAACTTAATTAATGAAATTAAATCTACCTCCGTTGCTGCCACGTAATAACTAAAGGAATCGCGAGAAGAGACTTTGTTTTAAGGAAATTTTCATAAATGTCCCTCAATTACTTTTCCTTTGTGCACAGAAATGTCTCATTCATCACTTAAACTGAAAACAGCACACATAAATACATTTTATTTTTTGTATCTAGTTTGCAGTATTGCCACGTTATAACTAAAAGAATCGCTAGAAGGGGCGATTTAAAAAGAAATTGTCTTAAGTATCCCTCAAGTTGTTTTCCTTTGAACAGAGAATTGTCCCGTTCATTACGCATAGTGAAAGCCCACAATCTTACAAATCGCTCGACGTATAAGGTGTTCCAGTCTTGTACTGTTAAAGAGATCCCGTCGATGTCTGTAAATGTACGTGAGTGCTAAAGGGTTAAGTGTCCCAGGACCCAGGTGTTACATTTGTATGTTAACCAACAACTATTTTTTGATTCTAAGCTCCCTAAGCAATATTTTAAATATAGTAGCAAAACTTCCCCGGGTGGAGTTATCGCACCCTTCGCCCACGGTTTAGTATTTGAGTAGACACAGTAAAATATATGAAAGTTAATAATTATCCTTCATATATTTTACTGTGTCTAAATGTTTAAATAATTCTTAATTATTAAGAGTTATTTAAACATTTAGAAACTATGTTGTTGGTAGCTCAATAAATAAGAAGAAGCCACTATCATATTAAAGTCACAGTTAAAATTGCAATATTGAAGCTGGTGTTGCACTCAAATCTTGTGTTACAAATTCGAGGATAAGAATATAGGAAAAGCAAATTACCATTGTTTTATAAAATACTTACATAATATCAACTAAAAAATCACGTTAATACTGAATTAAGCAGTCAAACTTTCATAACGTTTGAGCAATATGAGCAGTTGAAACTACGAATTATGTAACACAAAGATATCTTCCAACAGTACATCAAGAAAATTTTAGTTAAATACCTTTGTTTTACTTTATGCATTCTAGTCTTCTTACCATTTACTCTTTTCTAAAGAATTGTTAATATTAAAAGTTCTTTCTGAAAAATTTAGGTTATAATTACGATCCAAGAGAAAATTAACATTTTTTGGAGTTAAATCTAAAAGATATGTATTATTGTACCATAATTTTGTTCTGATCCAAATAAGAAAATAAGAAATAAGATGTATTCCCTTGTTGTCACGTCGTGAGCATATACTCATGCAGTATTTCCAGTTCAATTAACAAATACCTCTGAGCATGGTGTACAAGGCGGTGACATTATATTGTTTCCCTCCGCCTTAATAGTCCCGGAATTTAGCTCCCTTTTTCAACGCATATTTCTATGAGTTTTTAAACTATCAATTCTTTGTCAGTTTACTTTATGTATAGTGGCTGTGAATATGATATGTTTATAAATTGACAGTTGTGCGTTTTGTGCACGACGCACTTAAACACATCGTAAATATTTTAGCTAATTTTATCAAAGTAAAGTATCCAAATTAGGAAGATTACATACAAAGTTTTTTAATCTCTATATTGCTCCTTCTTAAAGCATATTTTCCTTTTAAACTGTGAAACTAGAATATACAACAAATTATGGGAATCGAATATTGAAAACTAATTATGACGTTCTATTTCAAGATTGCGGTATAAAGACCACAATAGCACTTATTCTTTAGACAGTACTATTGAATCCACACGATAAATGTGTATATCTTTTTTTATATATAATAATTCACAGTTTTCTATATGGTAACCTAACACTTTCTGCTTTAAAAAGTCATTAAGGTTGCAGATGGTACCTGTTCTTGAGACGATAAATCCAAATCAAAATAGCAATCTTTGTTTTCTCTGACTATTTTTATTATACCAGAGTGAAATATTAAAACTAGAAACTCTTAACTTAAATCTCCTGAATTTAGTAGCATAATCAGAGCCAAAATCCCCTTAAGAAGCTGAATAAATATTAAGAAAGCATTTATCGGTTTTGTTCACTTTTTGCTCTGTTACTTGTCAAGTAGTAACACAAGAAAAGAGTTTTTCCATATGCCTTGCATATTTGTGTTCACATGACTTGTAAGTCTAGAAATGCAACTGGTGATTTAAGTACACCGAAATCGAACTTTTCTGCTAGAAATTTGAGAATATATAGTTTTTCTTAAAACAACGTCTGATATTTAGTACCTCAGCACATATTATTACGAATATTATAATTTAAGCAACAATAAATTATCCAAAGATGAGACATACGTTATAGTAGTTGGTAGATCTCATTGAGCAACACTAAATGCCATGAATGAATGCAAATCTCATATGCAGATTTTTAGAAAGTCGTGAAAGAATTTTTTTATGCTGTATACGATACTACATCACTTAATAAGTTGAAATCAACTTTTCGTTGTGACACTAGCAAGACCTTCCATCAGACTATAGTTAATAGACTATGACAAGATATTAGCCAATGGTTACTAAGACATAGCCCAAAATTATGATGAACTCTTAAATTTAATTTGTGCTTAGGGGAAGGTGTTGTACCTGTGAACACTTTTAGAGTTTTCTTAATTTTGGTACTAAAATTCAGTACTTTTCCCCCAGTTTTTGTCATATATTTGAAGTGCCGTCTCTTCGCTATCAAATAAGATAATTTTTAAACGTGTTACAATAGTTTTTGATTTTAATTTAATTTAAATAATTACAATATCTTTTATAAGATATAATAAGAACATATCTGTTTTGTTCACAGGTACACTATGGTCATGTACCATTGAAGAGACACTCTTGTACCTTTGAACAGAATGATAACTACAGCGTTTCTGCGGTAATAATATAAAAGAAAACCACAAATATAAACAGTTTTCAATTACAATGAAAGGCCTAGCTATAAAACGTTCCACAGAATTGAAAATTTTATTAATTTTAATTGAAAATGGAAGAGCAGTTCTAACGAAAACTTGTAAACATTAAACTTGAACGTGTAGAACTCTTAACATAACCTTGCTTCTTCAAACTCAATACTTGGAATGGGAAAATACCAACTAAAAATAGGAAATCTACATTGTGGATATCGGTATTCTTGCTTACACTGTGAAGTCCAATGTCAAATTAACCCTTGGAGAACACTGAATGCAAACTAGTAAACCTAATGTTGTTTCTTTATTGTAGAAATTCTAAAAGTTCAGTTGGTTTATATTAGTCCCTAACTTAGATCTTAATATTTATTCAAAAGCCAATAGGTCTATATAGCTATGTATATCGCGAAAAGAAAGAAAAAAATAAAATAATACCGAACCACTTTGGATATACTTAACATTGTAGTTACTACTACTGAAGTTAACCTCAACAATCAGTTGCTTACTCTGTCTTGTAGTTGATCCAAGTTTCGACGGTGGAGATAACTCCAAAATAATGTCGGATTCCATAACCTCATATACTTCCTTACTACTGTACACAAACTTTTTAGTACCCTCAATTTATCTCAACACGTTTCAGAAAACTAATTTGGGAATCTGTGACTTCAGCATCTACAATTTCAACAACATTTTCTTCTTTAAGAACAGCACTAACTCAAAATCACCAATAGCACAACTGCTCGTATGGAATTTCTCTATTTCTTTTAAACATTCTTTTTCTGAATTAAGGGTAGATCTAACTTCCCTCAAGGCTTAGAAGCCTTCATCACTAGTGTTATCATGTAAACTAATATCCTCAAGATCATCATCTGAATTATTTTACAATAATTCTTTTAAAATTTTCTTGTCAATTTCCGATTTTCTTTTTTCGAGAGCTTCCTGTTCGGTGGTTCTTGTTCATCCATGTTTTCTTCCTCTCATTCCTGTCTTCTGTGGTGCTTCTTTTGGCTAAGGTCGTATTTGGTCTGGTGAAATGATGGTTGTGGAAGTTGCAATACTACTCACAGGAAGATCTGGTAAATAAGTTAAATGACATAACACTATATTTGTATAACGCTTTGTAGCGGATGAAATTTTACTTTCCATTCGTTGGGGTTCTCCGGGTCGCGGTTCAGACAGAATTGATGTTGGATTAGGTCGAATGTTTGTAGCTGGTTCTTCTTGAGGAGTTCAATCAGTATCGAAGGAACACAGAAAATCACAGTCGGTGAATGTAGTAGGGTCTAATGGGAAAATTTCAGTTGGTTTAAACTCCACCAGTTATACTACTAGTACTGAATGCACTGTTATACACTTTCCCTACAATCTCTGCAATTCCATAAATGTCAAATGCCGGGATTGTACCTTTGAATAGTATTATTTATCCTTCAAAGGTACATGATGCATTAATGTTCCTAGGCACAAGAGGGTCACCATTACGAAAAGAAATCCTCCATTAGCTTAAATATTACACAGAAGTTAAAACTAAAATTACTACTGTACTCACCAATGATTCTATCCTAAGTGTGGGCAAATAAATATCACAAGTTGTGAAAACCGAAGAGCGGAAAACTCAAAAGGTAACTACAAAAAATTTTCGTTTTGGGGATGAAAAAATTAAAACGAACACTATTCGGCACAACAGTGAATAAACAACTGCTAATCACGTTTGTAGTGCCCTTTTTCCGTTCCTCTTTCAAACGAATTTTAATTACTGCACATAGATAGCTCTGAATTCGAGAAAAGTACAGGTATTCAAAGGTGCATTGTTTCAAAGGTACAACTCCTTCCCGTACTTATAATGTTTTCCAAATATATCAATTCATAGCACATTTTTGTGATGAAGAAAACAAGATGTTTAAATTTGAACTATGTATTTTTTGTGTTTATACTAGAAAGTATGTCGTTGCTGCCAATGATAAATGATAGCTCTTTTTTTTACAGTTATTTAATTATGTATTGCCAGCATGTGAAATATATTATAAAATATCATATTATATACTATATTGTTTTTCGTCTTCTTTTAACGATGCTACACATACTCATAACAGTTAAACGCGTACTATACTTCCGTCACTATTACTCCTGGCCTGATCCAATCTACCTATATATACACGCTGACCTGGAAACACGTGGAATAAATGCTGTGTTACAATTTAGTGTACACTCCTTAACTTCGTCTATCAGTTATGGCTATGTGGCTTTTTTCTTACTGGAGTGATGTGGAAACAGCCAAGTTCTTTCAAGGATATGAAGTCATCATCAGAAGTCATCGCTGTCTTCTGCTTTAGATGGTAATGCTACCTGAGTGGAGGACAGTTCATACAGCAACATAACTAATAACAGTGAAATGCATCTTTACAATATTCACGCACATACTACTTGTAATAAATTTGATATCAATTTTAAATTTTGTAAACTAAATATACATGTTTCTTAAAGCAGTAAAATAGCTACTGAACAAGAAGGACTTGAAGCAATTTATCTACCAACACGGAAGTGGTCACATGTGAGTATGCATTACTTCATTAGATAGTGCCGACAAAATCAACAAGCCTAATTTTGGTTAAGTAACTCTTTTGATTCGAAATTATTTGTTAAAGTGAAAACCATGTGAGTGAAAATATGAAATGTTTATCCCTTAATTTAGTAAATTAATATTAGGAGCTGCTAACTACAAAACAAAAATGTAACAGTTGTGAAGAAAATAACTGAAGCTCTCAACATATTTAATTAAATTTAATGGAACGTTCTTCGTTTGTTATCGCTCCATCTCACACTGCAAAGACAAAACAAATATAATACACAGCTGCATCATATAATAGTACTATTGAGATAGAACCATCACGACATTGAGATTTCGGTTCGATCCTGGGAAAGTACTTACAACTTGAGAAATGGATCGTCCATCTTTGAAATGGATTTCTTTAATTACCCATTGGTTGTAGCAAGCTTATCCTTTCAGGATACAACGTGTAAACACCTGAAATGTTCATGTTGTACATCATGACAAACTACTTTCTAACCCTTAAGCGCTTACTACGTCGGTAAGTTAGACTGACTTTCACTCTTTTTTACTTACTGAAATTGAATTTTTCCAGTTCAACGACATATTCAGTTTAGTTAATCAATAGAAATCGAACTCATACAAGCATCGGTACGTCATTTGCTCCTGGGTATGACCTCTAAATGTCATGGAAGAAGCCTGCATCGCCGAACAGTTACTCGTATTTCGATAAGCATCAATCTAGACTCGAAACTTTTCCATCTTATAAGAGCTGCCGCCAGAAATTTGAGATCCACCCTTACGGATGAAAGTTGCCAACGCTGCAAACTGAGAGAACAACATGCAGAAAAGAAGAAAGTCAAGAAATGTAGTTACCTACTCCACAAATCATTGTTCTTCTGTGGACTAAGACCTGTAGTAAGGAAAAGGACATTTCCAAATAAATTAAATTAACAGTGTGAGTAACCGAATCATTAAATATTGTTTCCGAGGAGTTTCTAAGATCAGATCATAGGGAACTGAGTAAGGAATTTGGGGATAGAGCAGAGAGTGGAGCACGAGGAAACATGGAATTTGTGCCAGCAGTACATACTGGAGAATGCCAGTTCGAACTTAGACATCCTCAACCTCCTTAAATTCTTTCTTCCTTGCTAGGCACTTTTATATAAAATCACGTGTTTGGATTTCGTTCCCAAAAATTGTAGGTATAAAATATTTTTAAAATTATGTGATCAATATTCAGCAATTCTATATGTGCAGCTTCTATATTTATTTTGTTCCTGGTGCTACATTCTAATGGTGGTGAAGAAACTGCATCCCAAAGTGTCTAATTTGGCTTCCAACTCGGGTATTTCATTTGGCTATAAATGAGTATTATACAGTAGTCCGAAACAATACGGATAATATGTACTGTAACAGTATATACCATACGTACTTATATCTGTCTTGTCTAGCTTTATAAATACACTAACAAACACTATTTCAGTAAAGAAGTAATATGCCTTTGAAATACCGTTACAAAGTTTATTGAATGGGATGAGCACAAGAAAGAATTTATGTCCATGAACATGAAACTTTTTTCTCCCTTATCGTTTTTTCAGTTCTGTTTCCAAATCGACAACATTGGTCAAGATTGAAATGGAAGCAGAGAGAGATAAATATAAAAAAGAAAGAGTGGAGAAAGCCTTGTAGTAGATAGTTCTAGTGACTTTCTCCATTCTGTGTGTTTAATCGTCTCTTCGCTGACTGTTATTGGCCATTAAAAGGAGATTTCCTGAAAGCTGGAGAATTCTCATTCACAAAAACCACAATCCACACAATATCGTTTCGTACCAAAGTGAATTGCCTTATTGATCAGCAGAAAGGAAAAGGCAAAATGTGAGGAGCCAAGAAATTTTCTCGCATATCTCCTCGTTTCCTATAGTTTCTCCATTAAAGTCTTTCTTGGCCTTTCAGTCTCCTAAAACATTTTGTCAAATAACAAATACTAAATAACTCAAACTTCTGTAGTATAGTATTATGGGTGTCAAAGGCTTCCAGAAATTATTGTTGTTGTATTTAAAGGACACGTTTTAACTAAGTGAAAATTTATTCAAGAAATGTACATTCTGAGTGTTAAAGGTTTCTAATATACAATGCTTCTACTTCCAGTTATAACTACGTAATAGTCAATAATATTAAATCTGATAGATTTAAACATTAGGAACGAGAATTGTAAATAAGCCTTGCATATCTATATTGTGCAGTAATTACCAGGTTATGCTTACCTGTTGCTGTTATACTTGTATCTAAGCAATTCTGAAATACTATAACATATCAAGTTACTACACATGTAAAGCAGTAGCAAAAATGTCCGTTCCACGGACTGGTGGAAACGGTTTATGAGAAGTATTTGAACGCCCTAAATATTCACACTTAATAAATTTTCAAAGATTCATTTTCTCGTATAAACTTTGAACACTTACTCCAGTAGAATACACCCTTTGATCAATGTAACATAGTGAAATTTCACTTTGAAGTAAGTACTATTATGTTCCAAAATGCACTTTATACGAGCTAACATTTCATGTGATACAATTACAGACAACAAAATCATTTGAACGTGACAAAAATAATTATAGATACTGCCACCCTTCTCCCTAAAACCATAATTTTGAAAACGCTGTGACACGCACGTTGTTTGTTGTTAATGGGGAATTTATTTGCGGAATTGTATCCTCCTAATTTAAAAGGATTTGTGAGGAGCCATATTTTTGGATAAAAATCTAATACCTGCACTCATTTAGGATACGCTTAGAATAGAAGTGACATGATGAGAAACCTAGTCCAACTAATATGTTACAAAGTTCCTTCAGCTGTTCTTGCGTAATGCGATCACACACAAGAGACAGTATTTCCTTTGATGTATTGGTATATACAAGGCGTGTTCGTAAAGTAAGGTCTCCATTTGTTTTTCACATAGAAAACACGCTTATTGTCAACAAATGTTACATCAATGGAAAGGCTGCACTTTCAGCTATCTTTCGACGTAATCGCCGTTGCAATCGATGTACTTCGCATGCGCTGTGGAATTTTGCACACACCCATGTCTTAGAACTCTTCCGCCAAGTTGCGCAGGTAGCACTCGACTTCGTCTTTCAAATCGCCGACGGTCTGGAAATGTGTTCCATCCAGGTGTATCTTCAACTCAGGCCAATCTTCAAGTAGTGGTGGCTGCGTAAAACGGTTTTTAGGTTTTAGAAAAACAGAAACCAGATTTGAAAATTTTCAGAAAACCGGTTTATCACTGAAACTGTTTTCGCTTTTCTCCAACACCGGTTTGGTTTTCACTGAAACCGGTTTAGGTTTTCTACAAACCCGGTTCCATTTTCATCGAAACCGATTTTGGTTTTTCACCGGGTCCGGTTTCGGTTTTCTTGAAAACCGGTTCCGGTTTCTCCAAAATTAGTTCTATTTCTGATCTGAATAGTGTTTCATTGTTCTCCAAAAACCGATTCCGTGTTTACAAAAATAGTTTTATGTGTTTTTCAAAAGTTTTCACTGCAACCAATTTCGGTGAAAACAAAACCAAAACCGGTTTTGGAGAAAACCGAAAATTATTCCTGTAAAAAACGAACCGATTTTCGTAGAAAACCGAAACTGGTTTCGGCGAAAAACGAACCGATTTTGGAGAAAACCGTAACCGGTTTCTGTGAGAAACCTAACCGGTTTTTGTGTTTCATGAAAAGTAAGGCCAAACAAATACAGCCTTGACATGGCGTATTTACCTGTACCTACCTTACTCGTTTTGTACTTTGAACAAATAGCTATATGGGGAGCACGATCTACCTGTGTTAGGGCGATAACCTCTGCTACTCGTGGTCCCTGGTTCGAAAATCGGCCAAGTAAATTTGTGGTGGACAACATCGTGTCCGTGAGTTTTCTTGGGGTACTCCTGTTTCCTCCCACTTTATCATATCACCAATTCTTCCACCATCATTCATTTGCTATAAATATCATCTCCCTTAGCCTAAAAGGCACAATCGTAGGACGTTAAACTGGAAGAATTCAAAAGCTATGTTAAAGAATAGTCCTTGACAAATATATTGTTTCGAACCCTGTACTCAATTGAATAGTAGCAGATATACTACTTGAAAGCAATGAAATACTAATACAGCTCTTTGAAGTATGACTATGGAAAAGAAAAAAATATTAGCAGGAATTTCCGAAAAGTTAATAAAAGAGTGTTAGGTATGACGAGGAGAAAAGTTACATATTGAAAGTAATTAAAATGAAGAAAGTAAATTATTTTGGATATTGCTGAAGAGGAATAGTATTCTTACATGTGCAACAATAGGTGAGATTGATGATTAAGGAACTTTAAAAGAGAGGTTTACCATTGTTGAGAACATTACAATAGGAAAATATAATCTTATAAGATGATGTCAGTTGAAGACTGCAATGCAGGGAAGATTAATTTATTGCCCGATGCCTGCTATTGATATATAAATACTTACGGTTACGATAAGATGATTGTGATGTACAATTTCTCAGATTAATCCTCTTAAAAGACTGTAAATTTTGACTGACTTAGGTAAGGCTACACTGAGTCATCTTTTCACACCTTAAGTAGTGTATCTGGATTACGTTTCACCTTATTTTCTGTTGCAAAATATCACCCCTTCAAATAAGGTTTCATTCCACAAAAGGAAAGAATCAGTAATATGATAAGATGGATGAACATGTTCAATAATGAAATTCATATATTCAAACTCTGAAATGAGTAGAGATCGGCAAAGTTTTCTTGATGGATTCTTTTGTAGAGATTCTCCAGGTCTTCCACAGCATGTTTGAGCTATTCTTATTTCAAAATGAAAGTAAATTTGAATGGAACCTCTGATTTGTATTCAAAACGTCATAATTATAGTTATTATAATTGTATATACATAAGGTCAACTTTACAATTATATCATAGTTATGAATACCATAGTCTTCTGTTCCACGATAACAGTCGTACACGATGCACGCTTTTAGTGAAACTCTATATACTCCAACCTCCAATCTTCTTAAATAAATTTGTTTAAGGTAGCAATTCATGAAGAATACATGTTGAAAAAATGTCGAGTCATCTTACGTTTCAAGTTTGAACATATGCATACAACATAATTTTGCAATATAAATTAAGATTACTCGATTTTTACTAATCGTAATGAATTGTTTCTTTGGGGCATTCCAAGTATGATCAAATTTGAGAGTTAAAATTTACGCAAATTAAGAGTATGTACTTGCTTACATTCCAAATTTAAACTTACGAAAGTTAGTAACTCCAAGAGGTCACTCAAGTTTCGGCAGGATGCTACATGGGTGGGGCGAGCTTTATTTTATGGAGAGATTTCCGCCTATTCAGTACACATCCATAACATTCCACCGGATGCTGCACTTAAATGCAGTGACCTTCCGTAGGTTTCTCAGTTAGTATCAAATCCCGGCTTACAGTTTTATGTCATCCATATATAATAGGTAAGTCATTTTTAATTGTGTTTTTGTCTGTTTTGTTTTTATGATAAATTAGTATTTTGTTTATCCAGTAATTCACACGGTGGATTGAATCCTGAAAAAAATAATAATAAATTGAAACAATTATCTCCTATCTTGTACCTCAAGTTCTTTAATTATTTTGCAAATATAATGTTGGATTCCATTTGCTCATATTCTTTCGTGCTAATATATCAATTTCACATTTCATTCATATATTTTCAAGCAGTACAAGATCCAGGAATGTGATCTTGAACCGAGTACTTACTATCGTTTATACGCTGTACTTTTGTTTCCACTTTTATGATAAGCTTGGATTGATATTACCAGGTCAATCAATTTATTATTCTTTAGATTCCACTATTTTATGCGTTCTTCTTCTTGTTCGATTATTGCTATTATTATTATTATTATTATTATTATTATTATTATTATTATTATTATTATTATTATTATTATTATTATTATTATTATTTTATTATTATTATTATTATGGAAGATTTAAGGATTCAATGCTGCATCTCAAAACACAAAATATTCAGCCAACAAAATGCATGTATGGCAAACACCGGAACGAAAAAAGGTCTAAAATGTGGAGAGTTAACAAGTGAAGTGCCAGGTGAATAAATGAGGAACCGCTCTATTAAAAGGATTAACTATTTTTCCTGTGAATTGGCCATATCTATTGTTCAAACTAATCTTGTGATTGATTGCTAACACAGAATTTTAGAGCTTGGATTTTGTTCGGTTTTGTGTAGCATTGTTTATGTTGTTTTTAAGCATGGAATCCACGCTTCAGATTTAACATTATTTACATAATTAAGTTTGTAATTCGCCTTCTTCCTGCATTCTAGATATATATTTTTCTTCTTTTGCAATACAGTATTTACTCATATGTGCGTAGTCGTCGCACGCATGACAATTAGGAACCAAGAAAAAATATATTATTCCATATGACTCATGCATCAGGTTTACTCTACCATTTTGTAGTTTTTCTTATATTTGGGTGTTCTCTATCACGCGGTACCATCTTGCCTGATTTTTGGGCCCAATTCAGAACATCGATCTTGTTTCCTTCGTTACTTCTAACATTTCTTTTTCCTCAAATTATTCTTCTCAATTACTTCAACTATTTCTTGATCCTGAAAATCTATTGCTACACTATAAACTGTTAGTAGTAGTCATGTCTTCTTTTTATTTTAGTCTTCACTAACATTTCATTAAGTGTTTTGGGGTCATAATTTTCTTCATATTTTCTTTTGCAGCGATCCCACTAATTACACGAGTACTGCCCTTCATGTTGTGTAAGGACATAATCTTAAGTCTCTTCTTTGTTGGTATATTGGTGAGAACAATTGTGTGAGCATTGCACGATTTACTCCGTTTAGAATAGTGTACGCTTCTATTTACTTATTATTCGCTCTATTGCATGTCTTCATGTGGTCTTTTGAATTTGAGCTTTGATACAGCATACTGTTGAATACAATGGATTATTTTGTGTTGGATTTTCGCTTTCTGCTTCTTATGGTTTAAGTTAGATATTTAATTTTATATATTTTCTTACATTGTTTTTTTCGCTCTTTTTGTTTTTGTCGTTTTCCATTGGAAGATGTTCATATATGCTTTCAGTTTTTGATTGCTGGGTAAATTATTTTGCAAGTTCTTTTCTTTAAGTGTATCTGTTTTCCAATTATAATACTAGTTCTGCTCTTCTCGATTGTTATATCCATAAATTCGAAGTATGATTAATACATCAAAGTAATATCTTCCTCTGTCTCGATCTTCAAATCTTTTCATTGTTCATCTACACAGTAAGTTTCATCATCATCTTTTCAACTAATATTTATGTTTGTTTTGGTTATAAACCTTCCTTTTAATTTTTTTTCAAGTTTATCGTTTTGGACATAAAATTCTAATTATATATATATATATATATATATATATGTGTGTGTGTGTGTGTGTGTGTCCCTGACTTTGCTTCTATTTTTCTTCAATATTGCAGATTAATCTAATTATGGTTTGCTTAATCTTGGATCCTATAATGTTCCTTCTTCTCTTCTAATTTATCAATCATATCAGTGTATGATCTACCTGTATAACACGCTGTTAATTCACTGTAGTTTGCGTTTCGGTTTCAATCAATCTTTGAAGATACCTCTCCATGAAAGACGAGAAGTACCGAATTCCTTTTTACCGTTTACTTGTGATATATTCATGCATTTGTAACGATTTTCCCCCTTTGCTTATATGCAACCCACATGCATTCTTTGTGAATTTGGTTGTATATTACATGTTCTAGAAATAGACATCAAATTAGTGTTTCTAGGTCTTTTTTCTAAATTTGATGCTAACAGTTAGAATGAACTAATCCACCAGATTATTTTTGGAATTTCTTGGACAGAACCAGAATTCGATCTAAAATTGGATGTAAATGTATGTTTTCTGTGCTTCCGTATGGACAAAGTGCGTGACTCTAAAATACAATATTTTATGCAAGGTCGGGTCTGTAGAGAAAAGAGCTCTAAATACACTTATCTCGTGTGAATAGTTGTTTCCACTTGTTGATTTTTGTATGTAAATGTCACCCCTAGAAGGAGATCAGTCATTATATTTAGTCGTTGTTTGTCCTACGGATACTGTTTAGTATTTAATAGTTAAGACTGGATATCAGATGGAAAGTTCACTTATACTTGAGTTCACTGTCCATTCACCGAAACTATCATTTAAAAAAAAATTCTTTTTGGCATTGCAGAAACTTCAAACTAGCAATTTCTACTTGTTATTCTTACTTCTACAACTATGCTTTACAAACTCTAAACTACTAAGTATTTTACTATAATTGTTAAGTATTTTTATTAATATCTACGTTATGTTTTCAGATTTTTAATATCTCTTTTCCACTGTTGTTCGTGGACAGAAGTGAAAGCAGAAATGAAGTTGGTATTTAAACTACAATTGTATAATCTTAGTGTTATACTATTTTTCTCAAATCACAAATTCGACGGATTGTGTTAATACCTAATAACACAATTACTTTGTTCAATCTGTTTATTCTTAATCTGTACCTTTACTTTATCCTTGGTTCATTAAATTATTCGTATTCCATAATCTACCTATCTTACTTGGATCACAATCTAAATCTTAAATCTTCTTATTTAACATTTGTAATCATAGTAATCTTGTCTGGATCAACAATCTATCTCTTTCTTATCACCACTGGCAACCCTGGAAATCATGCATTCACCACTGGCAACCCTGGAAACCATGCATTCATTGTCCTCGTAAGATTTATAGTCTGTGGTTGTTATGTTGTTTAAGATAAACAAGATGTATTGAAAGATTATGAATATATGTCGTAAGGACAAAGATTAGGAAGATTAAATAGCATATGAATTTGTAAGATTCAAAGGATATATTGTTAAAAAGATTAAGGAACAAGAAAGATACGATTAAGAGTAAGAATAAAGTTTACAGATTATTAAAAGAGTGAAAACAGGAGTATGATTACTAGTGTTATAGATTACGGATAAGTTTGAAGATAAATTATTAAGCTACCAACACTAGCCAAATTATTCCTTACTCATTTTAATAAAGTAACAGATTGCATGGACTTCAGGTTGTATTTGTAACCTGAGAGCAGCAACCTTCAACATGAAAATAATTACTTAATTTAGCTTAAAATCATGTTACCTAAACAGCTGTTCTTTCTTCGAATATCAGTTTCCGTACTGTTTACTTCCTTGCAAATAAAAAGTACTACTTTCTTGACCTTTCAAAGCTTAATTTTCTATTTTAATATTTGCTTTACTTAGATTTAATTAATTTAAATGATAAAGTTTGTTACTTGATATCGCGCTAAAGCACAGTAAATAAAATTTTAAGTTTTTTATCTGAGTAGTGAAAGAGTGATAATTTAATCAAATTACTGAAAGAAAATATCCAAATCTAAAATTAGAAAGAAAGGAAATCAATAAGAAAAAAAAAACGAATTAATTCCAAGTAATGCAATGCAAAAGGTTTTAGCACAGCAATGACGTAAATCTTATTACTTTCATTTTTATCGATCTTCTTCCAAAAATAAAATTAAAATATCACTGTTTCAATATTCAAATAAGTCATGCTTTTTATTAATTAGGCATCAAAAATTATTAAAAAAATATTCACAAAATTATAATATACAATAAGTAAGAGGAAAACAAAATGTGCTAACCGTATCCCGTAACAGGGTAACTCACTCGAATATCAAAACACAACATAGATACATCGGATAACAACGGTATGTCAGTAACAAATCAAAATACTTAAAACCATGAATCATCACTGAAGCCTGCTAACACTATGAACTCACTGTCAACCAAGAGAAAACACACTATCTTCAGGTGAACCGCTTACTGCAGAGAGCAAATATGTTAACATTTCGTGCGGACAAGTGTCATTTCAGTCCAAAAGAATCCATTGACCTATTACCTACCATTGCAAACCATTTACACATTTCGTCACAAAAAAGGAAATGTGTAAATGTTGGCCATGTTTCCTTCTGCAGCAAGCGGTTCAAGTACACCTTTACTTCGGAGAAAAACATTCACAGTGCAAAATATGCTCTCTAGGCTAAGGGAGACGATAATTAAGGAAAGTGAATGATGATTAATGTGTAATTCAGAGGGAACGGGAGTATCCCGAGGAAACCCACGTACACAATGTTATCCACCACCAACTTACTCGTGTGGTGATCGAACCAAGGACGATATTGTGTGGGGATCGATAAGCGCTCTACCAATGGGCCACCTTGACTTTCCTCCTATATTCACAATGGAGTGAACGGTACAGTACAAATCAAAGAAAGAACACCAAAACTAACCCTGATATTTTTAAACACTAATAAATTAATGAAAGAAAACTAGTAAGAAGTTACTATCTTGAAATGTATTTTCACTGAGCGAGAAAACACTCATAAAATTGGAGAAGCAAGTGAAAGAGTGGGCTTCAATGGTAATGTAAGACAATTGTTAATATAAAGTAAATAGTGAACCAACTCTCCTAGCTGTCAACACAAACTCGATAATAATAATAATACTATTATAATAAATATTTAATATGTTTACCATAATAAAAATGACAACATAGTACAAAAACGTAAACGAACTATTTTAATGCCTATCCACCTCTGAATACGATTTAACAACCTATACCCCTAGTTTAAATTATGAAAGTAATATTTAGAGCATTTTTAAAGTTCTTTTTATTTTATTCCAAATTCCTAGTAGCAGTGATTTTGCAGTCACTCTTGCCAGTAATTACGTGGACGGATTAACAGAAGAAACTATGTATTTGAAATGGTACATGCGTGTTGCAGTACCAATTGTAATATAACAGAAGTAGTATTTAAGTAAATATGGTACATGTTAAATTCTTTTACAGCACAATCAAAATAATAAGAAAGAATAAAATACACTCAAACTTATAAGTTGTCATGTGGCGACTTATGACTTCTCAGCTTGTATTGCTATAACGTGGTGCATTACAAATCCTTCTACATAAAACTCGACCGCCTGGTAATTCAACCAATGTTTAACAGCAACATGAAGGTCCGTGTCATGGGTGAAGTGTTGTGCCACAAATTCCTTCTCTATCTTAGTGAACAGATGGAAATTAGAAGGACACAAGTCAGTGTATATGGGTGATCAATCACGTTTCATTTGAATTGTCGTAAAACGTATTGTGTTCGCCGCGCAACGTAAGAGAAAGCGTTGTTATGAAAGAACACAACGGAATATGTCAGTAGACCACATCGTTTGTTCTGACTCTCCTTAGTTTCCTCTAAGTGTATGTTAACTTCAGAATTGATAGTAGTACTACATTCAATTAATTCAAGAAACAAGTTTCCGTTAGCATTTCAAAACACAGTAGCTATAACTCTTCTCCCTGATGAAGTTTTTGGCGGATTTTAAGCTGCTTGATTCAAGAAACTGTATGATCCCATTCCCTTGAATTTTCTTTCATTTCAGCGTTCATCCGTTTCATTCAGCGTCAACACCATCTCCTTGCCATTCACTATTCTGTTTGAAACCTCTTTTTCTTGCGTATTCTAGCGGAAAGGGAGTATAAGAGGATCATTAGATTTGTGGATCACCTTCAGATTTTTCTGTGGCCAATTAGCACAGAATTTCCGGTAGTTTAATTGCCATTGGCTACCACGTAAAACAGTCTAAAAAATGTTAGGAAATTGCTTACAGTTCCAAAACTGTAAATGCACGGTTCTTACGAACTTTGAAGTCAATTGTTTCGACTAGGTTATCAGTAACTGTAGAAGGTCTTCTGCTCTTCGGTAAATAATGAATATTTTTCTTTCAACTTGGCAAAACCAAGGCCACTTTCGCACACAAATCTTCATTCATTTCGTTTGGATAGAATATAGTGCACAAGTCACCATGAATCAAAGCACGTGGACTTAAATGTAATATTGAGCTATATAGCTTGTATGAGTATGTCTCTAGAATACGTACACATCACTCGTCTGATAAATTGGTTGCCCAAAGAAATCTAGCTACTCTGCGTACCTCACAGATTACGGGATTTTTTTTAAGGAAGCACACATTTTCTGAAATTATAACCAACATGTGCTCAGCAGTGCGATGCTCTCACTAGTACTGCAGGAAGCATACGAATTGAGTGGCGTCACAACGCTAGCGCTGCGCTCACTATCACTATCACAACTACAACTATTTTCTGAGTTATCCTCTTACCTTATTGTCATTATCACTGTGTCTTTTACATTAAAACACCCTGGTATTAGAATCCACTAAAATTGCCACCATCACCAAACTATTCGCAACTACTTCAAAGAAAAAATAACATTTATACACAATCGAATCATTTTGTAACAAAATCTTTTGTTATCTATCGTTTAAGATTATACTTAACTGGATTGTCATAATAATTTGGGTTACATTAATAACAACTAATTTCCTGCCAACAACTCAGAATATAACTATACCTTGTGTTTCCATTAAGTAAGGTTCAAAGGGTATAATGCAACTTACAGAACATGTAGATTGTATGTTAATGTTTATGTTGTACTCAGCCGTAAAAGGAAAGTGTGGTTTACCTGAATAATGGAGCGAGGTTTAGAAATTGGCTTGACCTTGAATTAAAGAGTATAGTAGTGCAAAAGTTTTTTTTCCTTCAGAATTTTTAACCACCCTTTCTATTCTCACCATCAGCGACGGAGCACAAAAGATAATGGTAGTCGTTGCCTGCAGCACAACTTTCCTCCAGTGTAAACTTAAAATAGGGAGAGACTGTATTGGTCTCCGCAGATTTTCTTTAGACTCTTTCGTTAATGCACGGCATGGGATTCTCTCTTGTTATACAAGCTTGAGTTTTTAACGAACTTAATCTTCTTAAGATGAAGGTTTATGTATACACTAACAATGCGTAATACCAGAAACATGGTAACGTTGCTTGTAAGCAACCTAATGTACTTAATCGATTTATGGAGCAATTTTAGAAAGGGCTTCATTATTCAGTGCTCCAGGAATAAAGTGAGCTGCTTATCTGAAATGGCAATATCACTTGTATAGTTAAACGCATAAAAGAAAATTTAAATGTTACTTAATTACATAATGCAAATATAGTCCTTAAAATCGTGTACAAGCGATAGAATCAACAAATATATTGAATAAGCATTATAACTTCTGTAGTATTTGTGTTACTCACTGCGTTCTTCCTAAGCCCTAGGTTAGGTGTCCAGTAGCAGTTCAAAAGTTCGTGTAATTGAAGATTTGAAAATTGTTTGAATAATTAAAACTTATATTTGAAAACGACTCCTATATACTAGAAATTGTTATCACATAGAATGATAAGCCGTTACAGAATGGCCATGTATAGCTAAGAAACGTAATTTAAACATGATATATTAACTAAGTTCCAATTATGAAAACTATTGTTGACAGTGCATGAGAGTGTAACTCAATTAATTTCATTATGCTTGTAAGTATTGTATTATATACTTACAATATACTAATTATATATATATATATATATATATATATATATATATATATATATATATATATATATATATATATATATAATTAGTATAGGTATCATGAGTGAATTTATAAAAAACAAGATTAAATGAAATATTATTTTACTCCACAAAATCTGAAACGCTGATTGATGACAGCACACAGTACAAAATTTTCAGAAGTATACTAACAATGATCCGAAACTCTTTGGTTGTTTATAAACAGCCAATCTATTTTATAGAAAAGAAATTATATTAATATAACATGTTTAGCTAAGACGAAATCTTCAAATTAGATACAAGAAGTAATTTACATTGTGTAGCATAAATTGATTTTTTTTTAAAAAAAACTTCTTCCTTATTCCGATTGTAATTTCACACTCTAGGAAGAATCAATCTTATAGTATAAATGTCCTATCTTTATCTTGAAAATTCCGAGCATTTCCACACTAAACACGTACAAAAATGCATAAGATCAAATTGAATCAGTTTCAAACTCATAAATAGAGAAATATTAGTTTCCTTCCTTGGACATTTAAATTTCCATAAGTTTCCTGTTGTATGGTATATTTGAACCATGCATTTTTCACTGATTAACAGCTTGCGATCATATCACTGCTCAATGTAGAAATACTGTATTGTGTTTCCGTTGTTTTTTTTTCATAGTGAATACGCTGAAACAGAACCTCACCAATTAGTGTAATTATACTTAGATATCTGTTAGTTATTATGACAGAATTCATTAGAATTTGTTGTTATTTTGACAGAATTCACTTTATTTTTGTTTCTGTTAAAAGTAAGTGTTCAGATAGGATGAAAGAATTACAGGATTTTAGACGTGGTCAAAAAGCGTTAACATTGTGAATATTAGCCGTAATTTTATATTTTAGATATTATTTTCTGAATCTTTTATTAGATTTTTTTTATAGTTTGAAAGTTTAGTGCAATGAACCCACAATAGAAGAAATGAAGGATGTAGACACAAAGCTATGGGGATTTGAGAAATGAATTCTAAACATGACTTTAGGAGGTGCTTGATATTTTAAATATGAAGATTTTACTTTACGATCCTACGTATGTGTAATAAGCGGAATCAATGAGGATGTGCGGCTGATGAACACTTCTTTAATATATATATATATATAATATCTTTTTGTGGAGGTTGTATGTAGTTGTGCAGTGAATCACATGATCTATGAATAAATGGTACATGATAGACAATATGCTCAAGAAATCTGCTCAAGAAATCAAATAAACCCCAATAATCAAATAACACTATTTTTGTAGTAGCCAGCGCACGCCTTTGCCTCACTCGGTCCCGAGTTCTCTTCCCAGTGAAAGAGCCTTAAAAGTTGAATGCATTAAAATGTCTTGCATACACACCCTAAATTGTAGTTCTGAGTTTCGTACAGCCTCCGTGCTGGAAACGAATCCTAAACCACAATCAACCAGAAACATTAGCAATTTTTTATTTATCAAACGTCTTTGCATTTGTATTGAACTCCTATTTATTTGTATAAATTTAATTAAATTATACAAATAAGGCATTTGCTGTAATCAAGGACGCACTTGTTCGATTTAAGCAGTGCATCTATTAAAGTGATAGTGTAAATGTTTTATCAATGTTTTAGAGTTCTTAATTTACCAAAAAAAGGTAAAAAAATCGCCGAATGAATTCTGATTATATTTAAACTAATAGTCATCATTAAAGACTGCTCAGTAGTTTCAAAGTTTAAAGTTTCCTTGCGGATGATCTAAATATTTCATTTTTACCTTTGAATAATTCTTCTTGATACAACAAACCTTGTCCTTCTCAATCAAATTTATCCAATTTCCTATTTCATACTATAGCAAGGTACTTTCTTCATAGTTTGGTAGTTTATTTTCCTTATTGATCTACCAAAGAAAGAAAAGAAAAAAAACTTAATTCTCTGAGAATCCTGTTTTATTTCACACTGGTTCTTTAATTATCGACATTGTTTTATCCGAAGCTAAATAAGAAATAAGATCTTTTGAGTTTAACGTCCCACGTTTATGTCCGTTAGGCTAAGGAGACGGTAATTAAAGCAAGTGAATTATGAGGAAAGAATTGGTGAAATGGGAAAGTGGGATGAAACGGGAGGATCCGGAGAAAACCCACAAGCACGAGTTTGTCCAACACAAACTTACTTGGTCGGGGATCGAACCAAGGACCCCACGCGCGAAAGATAATCGCTCTACCATTGATCCACCATATCCCCACCTACCATAACAAACAATCCGCTCATTCGAAATGATATTTTGTTATTGGTTATAGGTCATAGTCGTGAGTAAACCACCTTATTACGATAGATAAGCTCCTCATAGGTGAATCAAATCAAATAAAATACATTGAGTATTTAAAATTGTATTACTCAATAGAAATTTTCTTAGTAGTCACAATATTAGAGGGGTCCTAAAGCACGCATGATGCGAGGGTAGCTTCTTAAATCCTAAGCTATGTAAGCTTTTGGTGAACTTTTTTCTTGTCTATAGGTTTTTCTCGAAGTTCTCCTGTTTTCCTCCAGATTTTTATCCCATCAATTATTTCATAGTTATTTACTTTCATAAACCATGCATTTCCTTTAGCCTAAAGGATATAAACGTGGAATATTAAATTAAATAATGGTCGTTTATTTATCCTTGACTACACTCTAGTTCATATTATAGCTTCTTCCTGGCTACGTAATTAAGTGTACGATGCTTCAGTACGAGAGGCCAAAGCTCGATCCCCACTGGATCGGATTCCACGTAAACCGATGGTCAATGTCTCTTATAGCTTTGGTACTGAGAGGCACGATGAATTATCTCGTTCATATTCTATGTTACGATAACTTTCAACTACTATTTCATAGATATTCTTTGACGACTTCACTTCTCATTTGTGCCTACATTATTGAAAGAAAGTTTGTACTCTCGTAAATAGCAAAAGAAGAAAAGAAAAGAAGGTAAGAAAACTAATACCAAGCTTTATCATCTTTCAATTGTTATTGATTTCAATAAAACTTCCGGTGTTTTGATAACAGGATGGTGGTGAAAGATTGTCCTTAGCGAATTCAGGGAAATAATGAGAACCTAGCAGGCTAGAAAACCAATTATGTTTTGAAAGGTTGCCACGAGGTGTCAGCCGTATACATCCTGTCGTTCGCTCCCGCTCTTTCTCCTCCGCCGTGTTCCGCGAAAGGATCTTCTTTTTCAGCGGCACCAAACTTAGTGGTTCACAAATCACCAATTAGTTTGACCAACGAAGCGAAAAATACGGTGCTGGGGGTGGTTGCAGGGGTCACTTAATTAATCTGAACTTCCATTCGTTCCTTTTCCTCTTTCCACTTTCTGCCATTCTGATTTCCCTTCTTTGTCTTTTTCTTCTTCTCCTACCGCAGTCTGGTTCTTCTGTGGTTTGGTTCATCTCCTCAGGCTTTCGTTCTATATTCCATCATCACCTTATAACTACTACTTCCTCTTTATATATATAAATTTGATAACATATTAACTCACTGTTTTTTTTATAGAACTCTGTTAGTGGGATAGTCATGGACTCGATCTGGTGTTCCGAAACACAAGAAAATAAAATTCGTGTCTGGCTTAGTTGATCACTAAGAGGGCAATTTTATATAATATATATATATATATATATATATATATATATATATATATATATATATATATATATATATATATATATATATATATATATATGTGTGTGTGTGTGTGTGTGTGTATATATATATAACAACAGCGACAACATTTGGGAGGTGATTCCAGACACCAAGATAAGGTAAAATGTATGGACAAACCTGGGTGTACAAATGCTTACTTTCGAAGTTATAGGCTGCCGAAAACATGAATAAATAAATAAATAAATTTAAAAGTCCATAGCTCCAAAACTATGGGACTTAACGTAGTCTGGTCAGGACTTCTCTTAGGAACTAATTTGTACGCTATCCAAAAATACATGTTTCAGAATTTTAAGGTACTCACGAAGCAATTTTTATACTACGTTCATTCATTCACAAAGGCTACGGGCATGTAGATTGAAGTAATCCTCAACTATCTCTATAAAAATTCTTGCGGTAGTACTGCATTGTTCTGTAAATTGGATATTTGGATAGGAAAGGTATAGTTCTTAAGTGAAGTCGTGACCCGGCTACGGTAGGTCTTATAGGATTGGAGCTATTGACTTTTAGAGTTAATTTTCTTCATGTTTTCGGCAGCCTATAGCTCCGAAAGGAAGTATTTGTGCACCCAGGATGGTCTATACTTTTTTCTTATCTTTGTGTCAGGAGTCATCTCCCAAACACTATCGGTGTTGTTTTGAAACACAAATACACTATATATATATAAAAGTGGTCCTTATTTTCGACTTTTGAGTTTTCTCCTAACCTAAATTGTTTCCATATCAGTCCAACGTAAGGCATGGATAAATTTAATAATTTTTAGTGGTATTTGATATATTGAAAGTATTTGGAATATAGGATATGATTCAAAGGTATCTCGTATGTTTGGATAGACAATGTTACGTTAAGATGATGGGCCGCAGTGGCTCAGTGGTAGAGTTTTACCTCTGATGCACGGGATCCTTGTTTCATCTCAGTTTGCGCCAAGTGATCTTTGTGGTTGACAAACACCGTGTGCGTGGGTTTTCTCGGTTTCTTCTGTTTCCTCCCACTTTCTTCATTTAATCATCTCATTCATTCTGCATCATCATTGTCTCCTTTAGCCTTGCCAGCACATAAATGTGGGACGTAAAACTTACAGATTTCATTTCATTTCAATTATACGTTTATATTCTTATGTTGAAAGTAATAATGATTAAATAAGTAACGATAAGCTGGAAATAACATCAGATGTATGTTTGGGGTGTAAAAGAATACAAAACGATATGTCACATGACACCTTTTCCATTAAAGCTTTGAACCGCAGTTGAAAATGGTTGGCATGGTCATACTAAACAATAGTAGATGCGATTCTACCTCCATTATTAATATTCAAGACATAGTGTCACATTCTCTAGCCCTTCCACACTTAAAAAGTACGTTGACTCATATTATTTACTGTATTTTAGATGCATTCATTACTTAATGCCGCTTGAGGCACCATCTAATATTAGTCAATTGAAATTGCTTTTCTCATGGGTTACTTTGCTCTGATATGAAACCACTTTAGGTAGTTTGACTAAAAGAAAAGTCGGAAGTCAAACAGTAAAGAAAAACTAATATATATATATATATATATATATATATATATATATATATATATATATATATATATATATATATATATATATAATCAGGTACTCACTATGACCAATAATCATGGATAGTATCAGTATTTACCAATTTTAATACAAATAGAGATGAACACGAAACAATACTTGAGGATTTCTCGTCTGAAGAAAGGCATCTTTCATGTAGCGAATCGTCATCTATGGGGAGGGGGTGGATCTGAAAGGTAGGCTTCTTTTTATTGTGTATGTCACCTTTAATCCTCATGTTCTCAAATGCTCTCTCAGCCGCGAATACCGCTAGAGAACTCGCGGGTGGTTGGCGAGAAACTTAGGAAGTGGCTGGTCCGAGGACGTCTTCTTCAATCTGGGGTGGACATGCACTCATCTTGAACTGCCGTAGTATAAGTCCAGTGTTTGCGTTATCCGAGTATTTGAAAATATTTAAAAATAAAAGACGATATAAACATAAAAGATAATATAATGATGAAAGCTCAAAACGATAAAAGAAAATATCCGCACTTTTTGTTCTCTTGTGGGCTAGTGTGGTCTATTTTTCTCGTTGACAGGTTCTTTCTTGTTTCCTAATTTTCACTTTCCGGGGTCACGCGTTTCTGTCGACGGAAATGGTTTTCTTACATCTGCATTTCCATTAACCGCGTTGGCGCCACGCAGATCCTACGGTGAGGGTGTGCTTATGGGGTAGCCAGGAAAGTAATGTAAGTTCTCCACGCAATAACCCCGGTGTGAAGTTAAGGCATTTACACACATTTTTTTTACTTATTTAATAACAAAGTACAACATGACTAAACTGTTGTGCTTAGTCGTATTATAATTTCGGTTTTTAATAAAAGGAACTCAATTCGTATTTATACTCTTTTCTGTGGGGATAAATACATCCGATGTGATACGTAGGCAACAACTACGAACCCCTAAATGAAGGCTAGAAGGAGCTTGTAGCATAACAAAGAAGAGTTGACTAATGATTGGGTAAATTTTTTCTCATATTTACTGCATGTCAACATTGAAGGTATGATTATGAAATCTTTACTGAAAATCTACCTCGAACAGTCACAAATTCATCCGAAGTAACTTAACCACAATACAAGTAGAACACAGTCAATGAACCGAGTTATGGAAATCTGTAGAACACAGTTTTTATTGCCAGGATATTTCCCCACCTTTCATAGCCGGCCAGTATAGTTAATGACAAACGAAGTATCAAGTTCAAATGAAGCCGAGAATTTCATCAACGGAGCTTGGCCACCATATATAGTGATCTTAATTCCTTATACGATGGAGTATATGCTCACCAAATTTGGTTTAGATTCGGCCAGTAGTTACCAGGAAATAAAGTACCACATACATATACATATATTTACACCTAAAGTAATACTGTAAGCTCCCGCCTATGTTTATATCACTAGCTAATAATTTGATACACATAATTGAGGAGGTAAACATTTATTCATAAAAACGTATAAAGTACCATTTGCATAGAAAACAGTGTCTCAGAGAATGACAAATTTGGACTCTTTCAAATGTACTACAACAATAGTTGATTGCTTCGAAAGAAGCACCTAAGTTAAAAATATAAAAAAGAAACTTCGACTTATACTAAGAACTTCTTTCTTTTTGTCTCTCATTAGGAGGGAAAATAGTGGAATTCATTCAATGTCAAATATTAATGAAGACTAATGGGCGTTATAAAGAAACTTAAACTTTTACCATTTCATTTTCCTGCTCATCATTTGTGGTTGCCTTTTGATGAAGAATTTTGAGCTTTTAGAGTCATTCCTTTCCTAATCTCTATACAACCATGTCTGCAGCTGTCTGGACTTCTTATAACGTTGAAGTATATCCCTTCATTTCTTTCCCTTCCTCTTCTCACCAAATGAATGAAGAATTTCTTTGTAGAAGGAAGTGAGGGTGTGAAGAATGACATTAACCGCAATATCATTAATCACTATAAAGAAACAAAGAACCCTACACCATTGAAAGAGGGTTAAAAGTTTAACCGTAATATTTCTTGGCTTTATAAAGAAACGGACGAGCAATATTCATGAATAAGGGAAAGAACTGAAAAAAATGTATCTCAAATAGTAATAGGAATGGTGGATATAGCTAACAAAAACAACAACGGAATTATATTTTCAACAATACTTGATCAGTAACAGAGGAAAGTTAAGTATTAAGATGACTTCAAAGGATGCTATCAATTTAGAGACAACAACATAATCTTCAAATATACACCGTGTATCAATATTCTTAAATAACAAGAAACCAAAATGAGTTACTTGAATTGTTTTACATTCGAGGCTTTTCTCTGAAACTTTTCAATGAGAGAAATTAGGCGGCTTTTCCATTTTTTTAAACTATTGTAGTACGAGGGAAATCTCAATAGACAGTCGTAACTTATGACCCCTTCCCTTGGCATTGAATGAAGGTTTCTGTTTCAATACTTTCTATCAATTCTAGACTCTTACTTTCCCTCTTTTTCCCTCCATTGTATTTTTTACTATACTGTATCTCCTTATTGTCTCTCGATACTGATTCTCCTTAGCCAATATCTTAAACAATTCGTTTCCTCTTTACGATTACATCTAAATTGTGCTTTCTTTCCATACGTAGTTATTCGTAATACTTTCACACATTATTTTACCTATAGATTCAGCTAATTCTCTCCATTGCTTTCCATAAGTACTCTAGATCTCTAGTCCTTATTCGGTTTCAGTTAATTGTTTGTAAACAACAGAATGGTGGTGCCACGTCAGGTCTTCCGACAACACCAACACATAGAGGGCAATATATTAACGTGCTTGAATAGTTCTAAGCGTTTTCTGAAACAAAAACTAATATTTCTTTCAAACGAACGGTACGTTATATTTTATTTATATGAAATGAAATTACAGCTTTAAGTTTTACACCCGTAAAACGAAACGAGCGTAAGCAAAATTTAAAGTGCTTTTATCCATAAAGACGGCCACAGTGGCCAAAAACCTGATTGATCATAATAAGCCGTAATAATGTGTTTCAAGTTTGAAAATTTCATTTTATTTGTAAAACGGGTAAAAGGTAACTGACACCGGGAAGAGGTAGACATCCATTTGAGGGTATGCTTATCATAGTTGCAATCTTGAAGACGGCCATCTAGTATGTCACTCGACTTTTTTTAAATAGTAAGCGGTCGTGCAATATATATAAAATTGGGCTAGAATTTTATGAGAAATACTATAGTGAAATCTATGTTTCTATGTATAAGTTTATATTTGTAAGACAATGAAATGCACATTGATATGAATTCGTTGGTTCAAAGATTTGTTAACAGGTGTATCTTCTTGAAAAGAATTCAAGTTAAGAAAACCTGATGTACGCTAGTAAGAACATCGTAGATTGCTACTTATGAAAGTTATAATCAGCTTCGAATTGTCATCGACTGCAGACAAAATGAAATAGTGATCAGACAATCACAAGCTTTAAGGAACTGATGGAAGATGGATGACATATTTTCCATTGGGTTATTCGAGTTAGAAGACAAACCTTCATAAGCACCATCTATTTAGTACACACCAGTATACATTCGGTTTTCCTGATTTGATTTTTTTTAAAATACATCCACGTGATTTTCCAAAGGAGAGGGTAAAGTTTGTTCTCTGGTTTTGTATTTTTAATATACCTCTAATACCTCTAATAAGAGGCAGGATATGCAAATAAGTCGCACTAAGGCTCATTTATTTGATATTATCTCGGTATTCATGGTGGTTTCAAGACGTAATCAGTAAGAACGCAGGGAACTTTTACGTACGAGGGAGGCCTTTTGTCACTCAGGGATAAATGCACCAAGTGTAGGTAATGGGAATAGAAAAGAACATGTGGAAGCATTCGTTTCGCAGGCGTTGGGAATCAGAAATGATTGGTCCTACAGACCAGAAGTATGGCCCGTCAATTAGCTATTGATGGGACGAAGCCTTTGCTCGCTCTTGCGGCCAATGCAGAAGAAGTTAAATAAAGTAGAATGAAACAGAAAAGATGAGCTGAACAGAAAATGCGCCAATGTCCGTCGTCAGACCCATTAGGCAAATGCCGGGATACTAAATCTATCAACTACCCTGCCCTTGCGTTACCAATGCATGCATCATTAGTTAGCTTAATGGAATTATATTTAAAAAATAAAGAAAATATATACATAAATTAATCATGAGCGTCACCAGAAGTTTTCCAGGGAAGGGGTCGAAATGAAGACTAAAAGATGTTGTCTTCACGCTATAAGATGTCAGTACACACGTGATAAATCTTTGGACCCACCAATATTAGCTGATTTCATTTGTACGAGTGTTTGATATCTACGACGTGGCTCCCACCAAAATTAAAGTATGGTGTTTTTGCCAGGCTAATTTAAATATACAGGGTGCTCATTTATTATGTAGTCAAAATCCAATGGTGAAACCCTCACACCTAAACAACAAAAAAGTCCATATGAACGTAAGGCAAAAACCGCGTTGTTTCAAAGTTACACGATACCGAAATCAAGAAAATTGTAACTTTGAGGCTGCCTAGCTCGAAAACTATGAGAGGTATCAAAGGCGGTTAAAGACATATTAGAGAAGCTAGTACATTGTCTATCTAAATAAACATATTTCAGAGTTGGGAAGTATCGGCGCAACGGATTTTAAAGAGGGAGTTGCGATATAGGTTCCTACTTCCACTTCTCTCTCTAAAATCATGTGCACCGGCACAACCCAGTTCTGACACATACGTATTTAGATAGAGAGTGTACTAGTTCCTCTAATATTTCTTTGACCGCCTTTGATATCTCTGATAGTTTCCGAGCTAGGCAGCCTCAATGTTACAATTTTCTCGTTTACGCCGTCTCATATCTTCGAAACAACGCGTTTTTCGCCTTATATTCATATGGACTTTTATTTTATTTATTTCACAAGTGGATTTTGGCGACATAATAAATGAACACCGTGTATATTTCGGGATTAGTAGTGTTTAAAATGGGAACGACTGTGGACGGCCACAACAAAAATAACCGTTTAAATACATACAAGACTGTTTATTGACAGAACTATATTAACGCAAAGGATAAAGAAAAGTTTTGAATTTGGTCTACTCATCACTAGAAAGCAGCAAAATGTATTGAACAGAAACAGCCTCGTAACAAGTGTGTTCAAGACTCCAAATATAACTCATGCATGTTTCATAAGCACTGCACTTCAATAGTGTGAACACAAAATGAACATGAGCGTTTCACTTTTGTTGCCAAGTACACATGAGACAGATCGTCTTCACTGTCTACACACATGCCATGTTTGTAAAGTTAGCTTCCAAATTGATCTCAACAAGATTAGAAAATACCATAGTTAACCTTACTTAATATACCGTGCAGTGAGTTATATTGTTATATACTGTCCTTTTTTGGCATAATGAAAAAGTTGTTAACAAGAGCATTAAAAAATAACAGGCGCACATAGTACCAGGAACTGTATTCAAAAAATAAATATGCTAATAAAAACAACGCACAGTCAGTCTGAAACAAATGAGACTACTTTTTAAAAATGTATTTCAATTCCTCTTTATAGAGATAAGGTGGGTAATGGCAAGGGCAATTGATGATTTAGTATCTCGGCATTCACATTCTGGGACTGAGGGCGGACATTGGCGCACTTCCTGCTCAGCTCGTCCTTTCATTCTACTTTATTTAACTTCTTCTGCCTAGGTCACAACAGCGAGCAAAGACTCCGTCCCACCAATATCTGATTGACAGGCTATACTTCTGCTGAACTGTAGGACCCATTATTTCTGATTCCGAACGCCTGCGAAACGAATGCTTCCACACGTTCTTTTCTTTTCCCATTACTTACTCCTACAAAAAAATTGGTGGAATTATCTCTGAGTGATCTCACGCCATTCGCTCATTAGTGGGGTGTTCAAAATGAAAGAGTAGGGGATCCAAAAAAGTAGGGGGACCTAATCCAACAATATTATAATTCAACACCATATTATAGTTCATTTGCAAGCTTACCATGTAAATTTTCGGGGAGCCTCAAAAATTAGGGGGCCAAACCCCCTAGATCCCCCTGGATATGACCCTGGGTGTGCACCTAGACTAATGACCTACATTTTTATACAAACTCAAAGAGAACAATATTATACGCCCAGGGGTGTGCGTAAGGAAATTTGGGGGGTGTTGGAGGTGTATAGAATGCTCCCTGGATATACTAATATCTATTTTTACAACAGAAGTCGTAAAGGTGAAAAAATAATAAAGAAACTAGTGCAGCATTAAATTCAGAAAATACTTGCTTATGCCAGGAAACTTCTAAACTCTTACAAACTATTCGTTTACTTGTTAGGAAGAGGCCTTACCCTCTCTGGTTGAGTCCATGGGTGTACCCGTATTGCAATATGCTGTTGTGTGCACTTGGGAACTGACAGTAGAAGAGCCATCTTAATTGTACCATAGCTACTAGCCCGGGGGTTCCGCAAACAGAGTGGCATGTATTGATTATATATATTACGAGCAAAATTTAGTAATGGGAACCATAACATATGTGTTTGCTCTGGGACCTAATATGGTGTTAAAACGGCAATGGAAAGTACATTAGACTGGGCACTAGAGTGGACGGCACTTGCGCGGGGCCCCCTTAGGCGCGTGGCCTGATAGGGAGCAATCGGTCCATTCGGCCCTATTTGAGTGTTCCATTTAGGATGAGTAATTGCGTTCAGTGGTGTTCAGCATTAACAGTTTGATTCAGGTGCAGCAGCTCATAATATATTGCACCGATAAGATCCACCAAATACACATTAAGATCTTCTTTACATGAATATTCTATTGTGGTGATGATATTTATGGTTCGCCGGTATGCATCCACAATTTCCTGCACTTAGAATTGTTATAATGGATCCCCTTGTCAACTGCGACAAATTGAGGATGTACGACTAACTAACTAACTCTACAGTATGATCTATGAAACCCAGAGTTGAAAGCCGCGTTCACAAAAATTCTCCATTTGCTTCTGTTCTTACTCAATTGAACCCAGTTTCTACCTTCTATTCCTATTTCTGCCAGACCCATTTTAATATTGTCCTCCCATGTAACCCCTAATAGTCATTTAGCAATTCGATTTCCAGTTAAACTTTGAAAACTTTCCTACATCTTCTATTTTGACTACATGACCAGCACACTAGAAGATCCTAAGTGGTGCAAATATATGTTAAGTGTCAACCCACGTCAACCCAAATAGTTAGTGTACAAGATCATGACTGCACATAGATTTCATAGAAAAGTAACTTCGGTGAAGAATAACAGCGAACAAAAGAGAACCCTCAACGACAGGGATTTGACAGGTACTAAAGAAGTTTGATACAGAATAATTGATAAGTACGGTAAAGGAAGTTGTGGAGATCAATCATCCTTTAGGACAGCCTATTACGGCAATTACATCCCGACTTCAGCTGCTTAACCTCGATTGTGCTGCTTAACCTGCTTAACCTTTCTCTCTCTCCCTCCATCTCTGACACACACACATTGCCATGTGTGATCAACTCATGCCATAGCGCTATCTACGCTACGAAAACGTAAATAAATGATTTACATGCAAATAACAGTAATTTAAGTTTTAGTACAATATGTATTTTTAACTTTATGCCCGATTTCACTTCAACGAAATCAAAACTGAGTTTAGAAAAACGAACAAAAATAAAAGTCTACAAAGAAAAATCTTACACACTTTACTTCTGCTCACGCTTCTACAGATAATCAGCTTGCTATTGGTAATGTATTATTTATACCTCTAAACGGAAGCTCAGCAAACTAAAGGATATTAAAGGTTGGAGTTAGTCAGGTTAGAGGGCAAGAGATAACAGGAATCAAAGTGGAAATATGGATATAAATGCTATGTATTTACCCAGCTAATCAACACCTGCGCTGATTCAAATAAACAAAAGAAAAATAAACATGTATTTGAACTGGTTCGAGACAATAGTACTTGATTACAGGACAAGTTGTTTGAGCACAAATGTCGATAGATTTGCAAGTCGCCAAATTGTTCAAACATCACCAAAAATGTCACTAATAGAAAAAAAATGTTGCTATACTGGAAGCCGAATCCCCTAGATTCAGCGACTTTTCCTCCAAATTTGCAACACCGTTTTTCACACCGCTCATCAATGCTAACAACGCTTTAGCGGAAAATGGTTGGCACCAAGAAAGTGCAAAGTGAATAGCCGGTGATTAGAAATGTAAATATGATCCAGTGAGTTGTCTTTCGCTTTATTTTCAAAATCATGTCAAATCATATGGTACAAAGTAATTCTGTAGCTTATATTTTGTTAGCTCAATCTTTATACGTCTCTGCTACTGTATAAACATTAAAACAAATAAAACTATTGTGAACTAAATGAAGGAAACAATAACTATATATGAATAAATATTTTGAATATACCATCATATTCGTCTCAAATTATTTCTTCAGCTAAAACTTCGAAGGGTTCCATCTTTAAGTGTATATCATGTATTGCAATAAGCACGTATATACAGTATCTGTTAGGAATAGCGTCACATACATGTTTAGAAAAAACAAGTACAAGTTTTATTGTGTCATGCATTTTTTTTTAGAATAGCAGCGTTTACTTACCAGTATTCCCTTTGTTCCGTTACATATCATGTTAGTAGTATAGATTTAGTATGGTAAACATCAAAAGACTTGCCGCGCCTTGATAAGATAGTTTATCGCTTGTTTAATTAAGGATAAGGGGGGAGTATCGAAGGAGATGATGAAATAGGGTCAGTTTTTTTTTTCCTGGAGATAGATGACGAAAGGAAAGGTTGAATGACCACTACGAAGGTCACATTGGATGGTCCCTACCGCATGGCCCCTGTGCAGGACCACAATGGATGACCCCCAGGACCCATAGCCCCTATGCAGGACCCATGGCCCCTACGCTTCAATAGAAGCTACCTGTTAAAAAGCAAATAAAAGGAAATGGTTTCCTTCCCTGCTTGCAGGAACAGTGAATGACAGCAGGCCTCATGGCCCCCTGGAAATGACCCCAACCCATGGCCCCTGAAGATTGCCCCCTGTGCAGGAACCATGGCCCCTATGCAGCACCCATACGAACAGAATGTGAGAAGTGAAAAATATAGCAAGCCATACTTATTGCTAAAAAGGTGGGAGCAGATAAAAGGAAATGGTTCCCTTCCCTGAATGCATGACCCCTGGAAATGAGCCCAGGACCCATTGCCCCTATGCAGGACCTATACGAACAGTATGTGAGCATATATAATTGATTAGAAGCTACCTATTAAAAAAGATGTGAGAATGTTTCGTATGGCAAGCCATACTCCATGTTAAAAAGGTGGGAGCAGATAAAAGGAAATGGTTCCCTTCCCTGCCTTGCAGGGCCCCTGGAAATGACTCCCAGGACCCATTGCCCCTATGCAGGACCTATACGAACAGTATGTGAGCATATATAATTGATTAGAAGCTACCTGTTAAAAAGATGTGAGCATCCCTCGACTTGAACAAAGTGAAAAGTTAAAAATAAGCCCCTCCCCCTCCTACAAGTATACTATGAAAAGGGTAATATTTATTAAAACATTATTTTTACTTGTGAGCTGAAGACTGAGTGGCACAGACGTCCTTCCTTGAGAGCCGTTGAAATTGAAATGAAGGAGCGAGAAGGCGTTTGGCTTGGCTTTAGTGACGTCAAGATTAACTTTGTACCGTATCAGAATGATAAAAGTGATTATAGACTTTACTTATTTACACGAATCACAGATTACTGGCAATCATCTACAAACATTTGTATGATTTGAACTTAATGAGAACTCTGAATAACAATCACGTGTAAGGTTAAAAACCTTTATTATTGACAAGCATGAGTGATATCTAACAGAGTTAATCACAGATGGATCACGAGTTTATGTGTACGAGTTTAATTGATATTGATGATAGAGAAACCGATAATCACGAGAACTGATGGGTTATTGAACGCTTGCTTGCAATCATCTACAAACATTTGTATGATTTGAACTTAATCAGAACTTTGAATAACAATCACGTGCAAGGTTAAAAACCTTTATTATTGACAACCATGAGTGATATCTAACAGAGTTAATCACAGATGGATCACGAGTTTATGTGTCTAAGTTTAATTGATATTGACGATAGAGAAACCGATAATCACGAGAACTGATGGGTTATTGAACGCTTGCCCTATTACAAACTGAACTTGTATTTGTAAATATATATAAACAATTTGGAAACGTTATTACTTAGAGATAACCAGAGAATGGCGAAAACATTTATTTTGTTATTACAATCTAATACTAAAAAAATAAACTGCAACTTTAGAGATTAATACCTTGAACTGCACAATTATTATTATTATTATTATTATTATTGTATGGATTTAATGTCCACGGTGAGAACATTGAGCATGCACCACTTATATGCAATAAAGCATATGGACTTATGGGTAAAAAATGGTTCCACCTATATTAAATAAAGTACTTATATATTAATCCCTATGTTTCCTTTTTTATATATTATAATTATTGCTACTGATAGTGTCTTTTATAGTAATTAATTGTATGATTTTACGTGTGTGTGTGTGTGTGTGTGTGTGTGTGTGTGTGTGTCTGTGTGTTTGCTATTTTTAAAAAGTTTGGACGACCAGCGAAAATTGTAAGTTATTATTGTAGTTGATGTATATATCCACACATATTCACTGACGCGCCTTTTGTACATTAATATTTAAACCTAGGGCTAACGAACAAATGTAAAATTGTAATTGACTTTAAAAGTATAACACATAATCGTTAACGTGCCACCACAGGCATTCACATTGAAACGTGAGAAAAAAGTGATTAATTGTAAAATATTTTTAACATTAATGCTACGCGTTTGTTTAAAATGCTATTCATGTTGTGCGCTTACACAAAAGATTTATTTTTTAATTATAGCAAGCATTTACGGAAATAATTTTAAAATGCAATTTCCCCCTAACACATATTGGTTACGCCTTTGTTATAATTACACTTACGCGAAAGCGAAATAAAAATTACTGTGTTTACCTAACACATGTTGGTTGTACTTTTTAAAATTGCACGTACGCGGACATAAAATAAAAATTACTGTGTTCACCTAACACATGTTGGTTGTACTTTTTAAAATTGCACGTACGCGAACATAAAATAAAAATTACTGTGTGCACCTAGCACATATTGGTTGCACTTTTTACAATTGCACTAACGCGAACATAAAATAAAAAATTACTGTGTACACCTAGCACATATTGGTTGTACTTTTTAAAATTGCACGTACGCCCACCAACTTACATTTAAGAACGCATTATAAAATAGTTTGTGTTATATATAACTTTCGCGGAAAAATTAGTTGCCTAGCACAAAATTTAAATTGCCTATCTATTATTAAACTAAGCTAAGATGGCTATACTTGCTAACGCGCCTTTACTTGAAAACCACATGTTTTTTACTAAGCTAACCTAAAATGTTTATATTTGCTAATGCGCCTTAGTGGAAAACCACATTTTTTTTACTAAGCTATTGTAACGTAACCGTCGCTAACGCGCCATTACTGGAAAACCATATGGTTCCTTACTAAAGTAACTTAAACTGGTTATACCTGCTAACGCCACCTATGGTATCGTGACCGTCGGTAACGCGCCTTTACCGTATAACCTAACTTAACGCAGCATTATTTACCTTTGATAATAATGTATAAAATAATTATTATTTTGTTTTAACTTGTTGCTACGCGTTTGCTAATACTGAATAATTGCTTGGAAATGCACACCGACTTTGCCCTACCCTGAACCACTTGGTTGCGCGACGGTTTTACCCTGCCCTGAACCACATGGTTGCGCGACGGTTTTACCCTGCCCTAAACCACTTGGTTGCGCGTATGTTTTGCCCTGCCCCGCCCTGCACACTTGGTTGCGCGTATGCTTTTTTTATATAGAATAAGCGACACTGCTATGTATATACCATGAACTTAATTGTGGAAATAACAAATGTATACCCGTTTTGCACGGCCCCGCCCACATGATGGCATGCACGTTTTTTACATGCACACCGACTGCTACATGTTTAGAACTAATAAATGTAATTATTGTACGCATGCTTCCGTATAAATGCAGGCACGTTTTTTTTCACGAATGGACACCGACTGCTACGGCTTGAACTATTTATTGTACGCATGCTTCCGTATAAATGCACGCACGTTTTTTTTTACGAATGGACTTGCACTGCTATACGTTTAAAACTAATAAATGCAGGCACGTTTTTTACATGGAGATTAACTGCTACGGCTTGAACTATTTATTGTACGCATACTTCCGTATAAATGCACGCACGCATGGGAACCAATTGCCACGCTTTTAAAATTAATTACTGCTATATTTTTATGAACCTACATTAACAAATACTAAATATAATTGATTTTAAAACACGGAAAACAACATTAGCCTGCATTCGGCTAACATTTACTTGGTTGAAATACCATTAAATAGTGTAGAGTACCATCATTTGCTTAACGCACATAGTGACGAATACGATTTTCATAAGTATTTATAAAATAAATGTAGAAAAAAAAGATTATCAATTGAAATATTTTATTTTTAGTACATACTAAATAATTTAATGCTAAAAATGATATTAAACTTACCTTTATATATAATCTTCTTTTGAATTACATCTCGAAACCACATTTTGAACTACAGGTACTCCTATATGCGCGTGGACAGGAAGTGACTCAACTTCCTGTAGCAGTGTTGGTAAATCTTAATACTTTGTGTTTAGTTAGAGAATGGTAATGGAAGATTTTTGATTTAAAGAGATTAATATATAAGAAATTATTATGAAATGGGGAATTGTTTTTTGGTATACTTTATTTACAAGTGCAGAAAAAGTATATGTGTTGCCTAGTTTGTAAAATAAAAATAAATGAAAATGCTTTAGGTCAATTTGTATTGTAGCCTGTAGGAATATGAGCCGATTCACTACCCTTTATGATATTTAGACTGCAAGCCACAGACTATAATGTAACACATTTGCTTATTTTATGTACTTTGCGATGGATTATTTACGCAAACTAGAATGCGAAGACAATTTAGTAAGACACAATGTGTTAGTAACAGACAACTTAGTAAGAAACATTGTGTTAATGAAAGACTATTTAGGGCAAACTAAGAATAGTTAAGATTTATTTAGGTGGTAATCAGGGGTTAGTTACGGAATACTAAAGAAAGTCATGGGGTATACTAAGAATAAAAAAGGACTATTCAAGGAATATTCAAAGGATATTCAAGGACTATTTAGGGGATATTGAAGGAATATTTAGGGGATATTAAAGGAATATTTATGGTATATTCAAGAACTATTTAGGGGAAGCTTAATTATGGAGTACAGAATGAGGGCCTTTTCTTTTTTGTTACACTTAGTTTGAGAATGAATATTGCGGTGGGGCGCAGTACAGAATGAGGACCTTTTGTTTTGGTATATTTAGTTTGAGAATAAATATTGCGGTGGGGCGTAGTACAGAATGAGGGCCTTTTCTTTTGCTATACTTAGTTTAAGTATAAATTTTGCGGTGGGGCGCAGTACAGAATGAGGACCTTTTCTTTTGCTATACTTAGTTTCAGAATAAATTTTGCGGTGGGGCGCAGTACAGAATGAGGACCTTTTCTTTTGCTATAGTTAGTTTCAGAATAAATTTTGCGGTGGGCCGCAGTACAGAATGAGGGCCTTTTGTTTTGGTATATTTAGTTGAGAATGAATATTGTTGTAGGCAGCAGTACAGAATGAGGCCCATTTGTTTTGCGATACTTAGTTTCAGAATAAATATTACGGTGGGGCGCAGTACAGAATGAGGACCTTTTCTATTGGTATATTTAGTTTGAGAATGAATATTGCTGTAGGCTGCAGTACAGAATGAGGTCCATTTGTTTTGGTATATTTAGTTTAAGTATAAATTTTGCGGTTGGCCGCAGTACAGAATGAGACCCTTTTTATATATATATATATATATATATATATATATATATATATATATATATATATAGTTTTAGAATAAATTTTGTGCTGGGCTGCAGTACAGAATGAGGGCTTTTTCTTTTGGTATATATAGTTACAGAATAAATTTTGTGGTGGGTTGCAGTACAGAATGAGAGCCTTTTTTATATACTTAGATTGAGAATAAATTTTGTGATGGGGCAGAATGTTCCTTAGCTTATTTTAGAATTGGAATAAGGCAACATACAGGTATACTGTTAACGCAAATGTGTATAAAATGGGCTTTAGGATATTTTAGGATTGGGATAAGCCTACATAGATGTGTACTGTCAACGCAAATACGTATAGAATGGGCTTTAGGATATTTTAGGATTGGAATAAGCCTACATAGATATGTACTGTTAATGAAAATGCATGTAGAATGGGTTTTAGAGTATTTTAAAATTGGAATAACCCTACATAGATATGTACTGTTATTGCAAAGGGATATATAATGGGAATTGGAAAAAAATGCGCAGAGACATGTTGTTTTATAATTTCGCTTGCAGACGACTTAATACTATACTGAATGCTTTTGAATAAGAACGCTAAGTGGCAATACTTAACATATGAATGCATGAAAACATGGGTGAACTTGTTGATGATATATATATATATTATCATAATATTTTACTTGGCATTATTTTGTATGTCTAGACATATATGATCACAGTACTAAAGACGGAGTCTTGTTTTTGTACATCCATTAACGAAGAACTTAAGACATGAACTGAGGTTTTGCGCGCGTTGAAAACCCGGATGAATTGACCTTTGTACGATTAGATAAACTTGTTGAACGATGAAACATCATGTGACAATGTGTAATTTTGACCCTTGATACATGATTAAACATCATGTGATAAGTATTTGGGGTCATTGACGTATGACTAAACATTATGTGATAAGTAATTTGGGGCTACAACAGTATGATTAAGTAACATGTGATTGATAACTAACTACGTTTGATTATGCATAAGGTGAACACGTGATGGGATGTTCACCAACAGATGAATAAACATTATATGACACTGCCACAAGTAATGTTGATTTTACGTATTGTGAACATGTGATGGAAACGCTATGATAAGATATTATAAAAGAAACTGTTGACGTACTACGAAATAAGATAGATAGGGTATTGAACTTATATGATTAAAGATTCTTGTCACTAATTAAGATCGCCAGAGCGTTGAATACACAAGCGAGAGATTACCAATAATAAATAAAACTAAATTTAACATTATAGATGTTTTGAACTTTGAAAACTTGTTGTTTTCGAAATAATATTTGTTTTAATAGGTCGGTTTAAAATATCATATGGTTTGACTATAACATGATAGCATATTGTTTACGTGTTTTTCGTATATCATGTGCTTATGATGACGGGTTGTTTTTGAAATTATATTTGAAAAAATATAATGATCATGTGATATGACGTTGGTGATAAAATGTTTCCTTATATACTGGGGTTTGAAGAGAAGTTGTTCATAGAGGCATTAACGCTGTAGAGTCGATTAAGAGTTAAGTAGAGAGGCAGATTTGAGATGGATTCTAATATTGAACCGGCAATGAAGAAGTTTAAGTCTTTAGACGCTCCGGAATCTCCAGAAATAATTATTGAGGAGGAGATTATTCATCTTAGACATGAACCGGTTTTAATTCCAACATCACCAGTGGGATCACCTTCATTATTGAGAGCATCAAATACTGGACCATTGTTTGGTACAACATTAAAAGTACCAGCAATGAAATGGACGCTGGATGTTGAGAAAGAAGAAGAAGCAAAACAATCACCACCACCAGCGATATATGTGGAGAATGAGGAAGCAAGACCCTCATCGCCGGATTTATTTATTGAAGAGGAGGAAGAAGGAAGAACAGCAGCACAACCACCATTGATATATGTCGAGGAGGAGGAGGAAGAAGCAACACCAGCACAACCACCATTGATATATGTGGAGGATGAGGAAGCAAGACCCCCATCGCCAGATTTATTTATTGAAGAGGATGAAGAAGCAAGGGTTCCATCATTATATGTGGATGCGGAGGAAGCAAGACCACCATTGACAAGTTTATTCATTGAAGAGGAGGAAGAAGCAAGACCACCAATGTCACATGTAAAGGAGGAGGAGGAAGAAGAAGTAAGGCCCCCATCGCCAGACTTATTTAGTGAGGTGGAAGAAGAGGAAATTCTTCGTTTATTTGAGGAATTGGACGAATGTAAACCTGATACACCATCACCACAAAAAGAACCAATGGATTTATTAGTGCGACGAAAAGAAAAGTGTGAGTGCGGTTTTGATATTGTGGACAAAAACTGTGTACATAAAAGTATTTTAAATTGGAAACCTGAAAATGTATTATTGTGTCAAGGCTGCAACTTTAATTATTACAATCAGCTTGGGCATCATTGTTTGCTGGCTAACCAACTGTCATTAGAGGCGGAAGCATGGCTTATTATGTCAAGGGAAAATGTAAGAAACGACGTTTATATTATTTATCTGATTTCACATGCTAATATGTATGTTAATGAACAATTGTTTAAGAAACAATATAATGAATTATTACAAAATCCGAAATACATTGAGGAATTACCCAATATACTATTGGAAAAAGATAGAAATGTAACATTTAAAGCATAATTTTTGTATTCATATTTTGTTTTGTACATATATTATTTCTTTGTATTATTATTATTATTTTGCTTGTATATATTTTTCTGTTAGTGAAATAAATATTTAACCAAAATTTTATTTTTTGATTTTTATTTATTATTAAAAACTTTTCCTGAATAATAATAAAAATAGGTAATATACTATTATTGGATATAAGAATTGGTATTTACAATGAGCTTTAATCCGAAGAAACTTATTTTTCAAATACACAACTTGTAAATTATAAAAAGTTATACGTTAATTAGAAATGCAATATGAAAACTAAAAAATTTGTTCATATACATATGGTATAAAAATTTCAAAACAAGTTTAAAACAAAATGAAAATGAAAATAAAAATACAAGTTTAAAAAACTAAATGCAAAAAAACGCAAACGAAAAAAGTTTTTTACTTGCATACATTATAAAATGCACAAGTAAATTTTATGACATGTGAATTTTGTATTGTTATATGCACATGTTAAAGTTTTTTTACTTGCATGAATTAATTTTCACAGAATACTTTAAGTATAATAATATTGTAAAACGCATTTACACAAAACAAAAACACATTTAAGGAAATAATAATAAAAAAATGAAAACAAGTAATATACACTGATAAAATTTTATTCACAATAAGATATACACACAGATACATTTGTATTTTTAATAATGTTAACATTCTTTGATATATTGTTTAATACATTTAAGATTTATATTAGTATATGCACATTTACATATTGGTCAGTTTTCACTAATTTATACACATTGTTTTATTATTTGTAATTGATTAACAGAAGAGTTTCCATTACAACTTTTTAAAATACGGATTATATAGTAAATCTTTTTGTAAAAATAATTTAGTAATTAATTCAATGTTATCTTTGTTTAATAAAATGTTATATAATGTCCATGTAAATTCCCAATCATCAATTTCAGTATCAGAATGCAATGTTGCAAATTGTTCATATAACTCATCAAAAGTTTGTGCGCTTACCATTGTACGCCATGCATTATAGCATAACATATTATAGTCCGAAGTAATACAATCGTGTTCTTCTATTTTGCTTTTGTTTTGAAAACATCCGTAACATAAAAGTTCTCGATGTGGTTTCCAACGGGCAATACACATTAACACACAATGTTCTTTTATAGAAAAAGAAGAACAATGATATTCGCATTCCTCGTATCTATTTAGGAAAATACAACGATGTTTACAATAACGATTTTTGAAACACATTTTTGTCCTTTTCAAGATATGCTTCTCTTAAATCAAAAATATGATAATCATTTAATGTAATTTCTTGATATGAATAGTTAAATTTGTTTATAAGATTTAGAATATTGTTGGTATTTATATATGTTACATGAATTTTCAAATATTGTTTTAATATTTGATCACGTGTTGATTTTTTAATTAGAAAATTCCACACAACAGTATTTAATTCCTCATCGGTTTCAGTTAAACATTTATGCACAGTTTTATTTTCACTACGATTTGCACAACCTTCACAAAGTAAAGGTTCAGAAAGTTTATAATTTTCTAGTAATTGTTTTACACAAATTTCACTTACGTTATTAGGAGTACAATTACACTTTACTTCATTGAATATAAGATTATCATCAGAAATTGTATTTTCACTTGTTACTTTCTCTTGAAATGGTATTTCACTTAATTCTCTAAAACTTCTTCTATACACTTGTTCGGGTATTGGCTCCTGTGTTGGAAATATTATGCGACATGTATCATCTTCTTCAGGAATTTCAGGATCATTTGGATTAACAAGTATAATTTTCTTTTGTTTTTCAAGTTGAAACTGTTTTTCACGTGGTGAAATATACTTAGACTCTACAGTATTACTTTTGGATAATAAAAGATTAGTTTGAATTTCACCTTTTTGTTTTTTATTATAAGAAGTTGAAAATGGTTTTATATGTAGTGATGTATTTCTTTTTCGTTTTGCACTAGCTGAAACAGACGGCCTTTGACTGTACATTTTATCACGGTAGAATCCGCTTTATATCAGTATGAGCCATGACCTGATTTATAATCACAAACCTGCGCAGAAGATTGAGCATGAAATCTTATGTAAAAAGGCTTATGCTCAATCTTCTGCGCAGGTTTGTGATTATAAATCAGGTCATGGTTCATACTGATATAAAGCGGATTCTACCGTGATAAAATGTACAGTCAAAGGCCGTCTGTTTCAGCTAGTTCAAAACGAAAAAGAAATACATCACTACATATAAAACCATTTTCAACTTCTTATAATAAAAAACAAAAAGGTGAAATTCAAACTAATCTTTTATTATCCAAAAGTAATACTGTAGAGTCTAAGTATATTTCACCACGTGAAAAACAGTTTCAACTTGAAAAACAAAAGAAAATTATACTTGTTAATCCAAATGATCCTGAAATTCCTGAAGATGATACATGTCGCATAATATTTCCAACACAGGAGCCAATACCCGAACAAGTGTATAGAAGAAGTTTTAGAGAATTAAGTGAAATACCATTTCAAGAGAAAGTAACAAGTGAAAATACAATTTCTAATGATAATCTTATATTCAATGAAGTAAAGTGTAATTGTACTCCTAATAACGTAAGTGAAATTTGTGTAAAACAATTACTAGAAAATTATAAACTTTCTGAACCTTTACTTTGTGAAGGTTGTGCAAATCGTAGTGAAAATAAAACTGTGCATAAATGTTTAACTGAAACCGATGAGGAATTAAATACTGTTGTGTGGAATTTTCTAATTAAAAAATCAACACGTGATCAAATATTAAAACAATATTTGAAAATTCATGTAACATATATAAATACCAACAATATTCTAAATCTTATAAACAAATTTAACTATTCATATCAAGAAATTACATTAAATGATTATCATATTTTTGATTTAAGAGAAGCATATCTTGAAAAGGACAAAAATGTGTTTCAAAAATCGTTATTGTAAACATCGTTGTATTTTCCTAAATAGATACGAGGAATGCGAATATCATTGTTCTTCTTTTTCTATAAAAGAACATTGTGTGTTAATGTGTATTGCCCGTTGGAAACCACATCGAGAACTTTTATGTTACGGGATGTTTTCAAAACAAAAGCAAAATAGAAGAACACGATTGTATTACTTCGGACTATAATATGTTATGCTATAATGCATGGCGTACAATGGTAAGCGCACAAACTTTTGATGAGTTATATGAACAATTTGCAACATTGCATTCTGATACTGAAATTGATGATTGGGAATTTACATGGACATTATATAACATTTTATTAAACAAAGATAACATTGAATTAATTACTAAATTATTTTTACAAAAAGATTTACTATATAATCCGTATTTTAAAAGTTGTAATGGAAACTCTTCTGTTAATCAATTACAAATAATAAAACAATGTGTATAAATTAGTGAAAACTGACCAATATGTAAATGTGCATATACTAATATAAATCTTAAATGTATTAAACAATATATCAAAGAATGTTAACATTATTAAAAATACAAATGTATCTGTGTGTATATCTTATTGTGAATAAAATTTTATCAGTGTATATTACTTGTTTTCATTTTTTTATTATTATTTCCTTAAATGTGTTTTTGTTTTGTGTAAATGCGTTTTACAATATTATTATACTTAAAGTATTCTGTGAAAATTAATTCATGCAAGTAAAAAAACTTTAACATGTGCATATAACAATACAAAATTCACATGTCATAAAATTTACTTGTGCATTTTATAATGTATGCAAGTAAAAAACTTTTTTCGTTTGCGTTTTTTTGCATTTAGTTTTTTAAACTTGTATTTTTATTTTCATTTTCATTTTGTTTTAAACTTGTTTTGAAATTTTTATACCATATGTATATGAACAAATTTTTTAGTTTTCATATTGCATTTCTAATTAACGTATAACTTTTTATAATTTACAAGTTGTGTATTTGAAAAATAAGTTTCTTCGGATTAAAGCTCATTGTAAATACCAATTCTTATATCCAATAATAGTATATTACCTATTTTTATTATTATTCAGGAAAAGTTTTTAATAATAAATAAAAATCAAAAAATAAAATTTTGGTTAAATATTTATTTCACTAACAGAAAAATATATACAAGCAAAATAATAATAATAATACAAAGAAATAATATATGTACAAAACAAAATATGAATACAAAAATTATGCTTTAAATGTTACATTTCTATCTTTTTCCAATAGTATATTGGGTAATTCCTCAATGTATTTCGGATTTTGTAATAATTCATTATATTGTTTCTTAAACAATTGTTCATTAACATACATATTAGCATGTGAAATCAGATAAATAATATAAACGTCGTTTCTTACATTTTCCCTTGACATAATAAGCCATGCTTCCGCCTCTAATGACAGTTGGTTAGCCAGCAAACAATGATGCCCAAGCTGATTGTAATAATTAAAGTTGCAGCCTTGACACAATAATACATTTTCAGGTTTCCAATTTAAAATACTTTTATGTACACAGTTTTTGTCCACAATATCAAAACGCACTCACACTTTTCTTTTCGTCGCACTAATAAATCCATTGGTTCTTTTTGTGGTGATGGTGTATCAGGTTTACATTCGTCCAATTCCTCAAATAAACGAAGAATTTCCTCTTCTTCCACCTCACTAAATAAGTCTGGCGATGGGGGCCTTACTTCTTCTTCCTCCTCCTCCTTTACATGTGACATTGGTGGTCTTGCTTCTTCCTCCTCTTCAATGAATAAACTTGTCAATGGTGGTCTTGCTTCCTCCGCATCCACATATAATGATGGAACCCTTGCTTCTTCATCCTCTTCAATAAATAAATCTGGCGATGGGGGTCTTGCTTCCTCATCCTCCACATATATCAATGGTGGTTGTGCTGGTGTTGCTTCTTCTCTCCTCCTCCTCCACATATATCAATGGTGGTTGTGCTGCTGTTCTTCCTTCTTCCTCCTCTTCAATAAATAAATCCGGCGATGAGGGTCTTGCTTCCTCATTCTCCACATATATCGCTGGTGGTGGTGATTGTTTTGCTTCTTCTTCTTTCTCAACATCCAGCGTCCATTTCATTGCTGGTACTTTTAATGTTGTACCAAACAATGGTCCAGTATTTGATGCTCTCAATAATGAAGGTGATCCCAC